>NW_024609837.1:59854731-60318989 GCF_016920785.2 Ixodes scapularis
ACGTAGAAAAATAAACGTTCAGTCAGTCAGAGTTTTGAGAGGAAGGAAAACAAAGAAAATAAATGTTAGTCGGTCGCCGTCACCCAAGTAACTGGCGGCCCTGCCCTACTGCGCACGCGCAGTAGTTGCTTCGTTTACCACACGATAGATGGCGCTTGGCTCTCAGCATTATCAAATTTGGCAATTTTCGCCACACATCTCTAATTATGCTACAAAATGTGGATCTGAATATTATTTAACAAAACTTTTAGGAAACATTCGCCGGCTATTTATTGTTTACGATCGCGGTGCTGGTGAGGTAGGCTCTTACCCAATAGGCGATGTGGATTCGGCTGACGTGCACCGATTCTGCGTATGCATCGTAGTGAACAGGCGAAGGAAGGAAGGCGCAAAAGAGTCCAGTTTTCTTTTAAAAGTTCTATAGCAAATAATTTTTTTGGGCTCCCTATTTTTGTGTTTTTGTGTTTCTTTTCACACCTTTTACGACGTGCGGTGGATGAAACTCGATTTTAAAATCATTTCATGGTCCCTTTAAGAATTTTGCGAGCTTTATTGTAATCGCGAGCATAAACGGCTTGACATCTAGTTTCTGCTGCGCCTAACTTTTTTTTTAACATATCGGTATGAGCTTGTACAAATATCTTGGAACTTTGTATCTGACTGAAGATGTGTACAACAGACAATTTGAAAGCAAAATATTGCACCCGAACAAAAGCAGCCACGCATCTTTTTAAGTCGCAGCCAGAAACGATCTGGATCATCACACCTTTTTAGTACTTCCCCCGCTCGAACTGTGATCAGGAAGCGCTTAAGTTTCTGCACTCCATCCAGTAACATCGTTGCAACATTCTGAAGGGCGACATGTCGTCGATTTCAGATGTCTGTCTGTTGCTTTGCCCGGCCTCATCCATGTCGCCCGTCCGAGCCTGTCCGACGCAATGCGTTTTCGAAGCATTTCCGTTCTTTGACGCAATGCGCCGATAAACCGAGGAAGAGGAGGGGAAACGAGAGCGCGTGGGAACGTTCAGAACGCCGAGCTCTGGTTGGTAGGATTAGTGGGTAGACCTTGGGCTAGCTCCATAGGCCTGCTGCACTTGGCCAGGGGGCGCGAGCGCTTCCACAAGACGCGACCATGTAATGTTGGTTTCGGCGTCTGCAAGACGCGGCCAAAAAGGTGGCGTTGTATCGTTAGAACATGCACTAGCCACGAGCAGATCCTAGCGTCTGCTAACGTCTCTTCATTCGCGTAAAATAAAAAAGTACAGTCATAGCCTCCTATATATGGACAAAGCATGGCATCGCCACGAGAAACGGCCGCCGAAATGGAAAAGGTGGAGCGGCAGACAACGGATGACAGGATGGATGGATGGATGAATCCGGTTGAGCCCTTCGGATCGGGCGGTAGCTTACGCCACCTAGCCTAGGAGAGCCACATGACTGGCGCCCCGCTGCGGCGAGACGCCGAAACACACTTCTCCCAAGCGAACAAGTGTGCTTCGGGTCCTCGCCGCTTCAAAAGCTGTGCGCTGACGTCCAGGTTCCCCGAGAAATGGCCCTTTGGTGCTCTGTGCTACCAGATCCTCGGGCTAAAAATCTGCGACCGGGCACTCTATGGCTCCGTCGTCGAACTGCCAGGCTTTGTGTGTATAGAGGAGGCTATGGAAGTATCCATTCCTTTCAGCTGTTTTGCTAATGTTTTCTTTCATAGCGCCCTTCAGCAACGAGAGGAAGCTTAAGAACAGCGCCCAATCGAAACGCGACCCAAAAATATTCGATTTCGCTCGCGGGGGGGCGCCGCTCAAAAACTTGACAGCTACAGGCCTATGCGTCGCGACGCTTCTTTTGTTGTGTGTGTAAGATAACATAATGTTCCTGTCTCATCAAACGCTCTGTGCAAAAAGCTGCATATACATTTGTGTTGGACGATGGGCGGCAATTTATGCCGCATACAGTGTAACGAATAAGGGAAAACGGAGTGGCCGTTTTTTCGTAAATAACTTCCACAAAGACGGGAGCGATAACGGAAAAAAGTGATAAAAATAAGACCTTATTTCCCAATTATTAGCCGACTGCCGAATAGACGCCGTCATCATGTCTATAGCTAACACCGTGTCTTTTGTCGGATGAATGAAAAGAGTGACTGGCTTTACAGTGTAAGGAACATGTCCCTACACCGTAGGGAAACATTTCCCTACGCTGTAGGGAAATGTTTTCTACACTGGTATTGCAGCACGCAAGACCAGAATCAAGGGTCTTGGGCAGCATCGCGAGAGTATATTTCAGAAATACATTGTTTTTTTATATCTCTGTATCGCGATACAATTTTTCAAAGTGTATATTTTGAACTTCTTGTATCCAAATACGATTTCGGGTGTATTCCTGGTATCAGGATACTATAAGAAACAATGTATTTCGGTAAATATATATTTTTTTTTATGAATTGGTGATTTCTAGACCGAAAGTCAAGGTCAAGTTTCGTCCAGGACGTTTTTGTGTCGCTGACCGCTCATCACTCCCTTCTTTATCGTGCAAAAGTCAACACATGTTTTCCCGTACTTTTGGTGACCTACTATTCCTGTAGATTCCAAAAGTTGAAGGCTTTTTCGGCGCGCCCAACTACCAAATAAAAGGATTACGAGTACCTTGAACATTGTTCGACGGTGGCGTTGTAAGGTCACCGCTGAAAGATGCACCCGCATTGGGAATAATCGTAGTAACTTCTCGGCGTCATTTGGGAGGACGCAAAATTGATTCAGAGGTAAGAGATAATATAATAAAATAGGTAAGATAAGAAAAGATAAGAGATGCCGAAATAAAACCGCGCACAAGCCAAGGTGAAAAAACAAACAAAAAAACACTCGTTTGTTTTCCTTATTACTTTTCAAAATGCAAGATGTTAATTCTGTGCTAAATTTGATTCTAGCAAAACACGCCAACGTCAAAATTCAGGCTCAATTTTGCATTAATTACTCGTTTGCTAGTTTAAAAACAAAATCTCGTATTCCAAAACATACTTCGTTTTCTTTCTTTCTTTCTTTTTTTCGCATGCGTGAAGAGGTGCACCAAAACATCTACAATAATGTCGAAGAAATCCCTGGAGAAGGGGAACAAGAGGAACAAAGGACAAACACAAATCTTCGTCATTCTTGTCCAGCTGGCTTGCACCTTTGCATTTAATCGCATTATTACAATACTGTTATTTTTCATATATAACAAAGTTTCGTAGTGTCTGTGTTTCTGCCCCACAAAAATGTATTCAAGTATTTGTATTTTAAAATACTTTTTCCGTTTTTTAATCGTATTTCTGATAACTATCCCTATACATTCTCATAAATGTATTTTGGTATCAGTATTTTAGCTGTTTTTGTAGTTCCAAATACGTTTGAGGGTAGTTCCACTCAAATCTGCAGGAAACCAATCGTACTCCTATTGAAAATAGTCTCTTTTAAAAAAATGAGCCGTTTTTTAGTCTCTGAAGCTTTTACAACTTTATATCCTCGACGGTTGGGGGTGCGGGATGGCGCTGCTAGATTTCGTTCACAAAGCGAGCGCCTATACGTGTCTACAACGTCGGCAGGTGGCACAGCGCCGCGTCTTCGCAATTGATCGGAGGCACTTACGTATACCTGGTGCCGTGACTGGACCGTTTTTGCGATCACAACTTCCGTTCGAGCGCAAATTGGCCAAGGCGGCGAATTTGTCGCGGATTTTGCGGAGGGAGTCCCGCCTCGTGGCGTGACAAAGGCTCGTCCAACTCAAAGTCGCGCCCAATCTTCTTCTTCTATCCGTTCACCACCTAACCTGACAGTGCGGTGGAAGTTACGTCGTCATTGGACCAGTGGTACATTGATCCTTCAGCACGCAATCCCGCTCCCGTCCACATCCACGCACAGAGGAGCCGGGTTAGGTTATTAAAGGGGAGGCGGCCGATTGGTCCGGCCAGCACGTATAACTTCCGTCGCACTGTCGGCTAAGGATCGAACGACGTTCGAGTATATGGCCCTTCGTCTTGCACCGTGCACTAAACCAGATTGGTTCCGCAATCATGTTTACTGTACACTGTAAACTATAAGGATGATAGCTCTAAAATAATAAAAAAAAAATATGACGGCGTTATTTGTGTTTTTTTTTTTTTTTTTCGGTGAAATAGTCATTTTGTAACCTTTTTATTTCCAGAGAATACTACTGATATTTATGGGCATAATTGTAGACAATTGTGCCATCATGTGTAGATGGTACGGCGAACACGGTACGTGCCTTTTGTAATGATGTACGAGCATGTCTGACTGCCGTATTACTGGCGCTAGTGGGACACGAGATGGACCAAACCAAATTGTTGTGTGTATGTTTATACAGCCGGAAGTTAGTCTTCCTCAGTGGGCGTCTGGTGTCTTAGCTGTAGATGAGCAATTTAGCCAGTTCGGTGCAACCGCTAGCATGGGGTCTTTAACATGCACCGCGCTGTAGTAATACACGATTGCACGCCGGTCATCCCGATCGAAACGGGCAGGGGTGGGGATTGAGCCCAGGATCCCTGGGTTCTGCGGTGCGAGCTTTCGCTCCACGTGCTCCGAGCTGGTGGGCGCTAGGGACCGAAGCGTATACTTGTTATCTACACTCATTGTCACGTGGCGTACGAAACGCGCTCGTCTTGATAAAATAACGTAGAGCTAACCTGAAATGCACTTACAACGCGGTTAAAGTTGCGCAAAAAATAAATAAATACAGGGACAGAGGAGAGAAACACGTAGGCGATATACAAGACAGACAACAAGACAAAAAAACAGGGACATACATATGGTATACGTCGAGATACATCGATGTATATACCATATAGAGGGCTACATTGGTCATGCTTCGCGGGGAGCCAAATTCTTTTTTAATGCGAATGCATTGACCGCCTCACTGAGCAAAGCCGGCGAAAAACGGCAACTAAATTCCCTTCGGCTGGACTTTGTCTGTAACAGCGAAACGAGCAATAAATTCCCATTGGCTGCGACGCGTCATATCAGGTGCTTCGTCACGGAAGTCGGCGGGGGGCTAAAGGTCAAAGCGGACGCGCTTCAGAAATAAAGCAAAGAAAAGCACAGCAACGCAGATGCATCGTCACGGAAGTTGTGGAGCCGGCGGGGTTCGCCCGCGCCTGCGAATTGGGGGAACGTGATGTCCCCACGGGGCGCCGCGTGTGAAAAAGAAAGCCGTGGCGCGCTGCCGCGTAGGAATGCTCTCGCATTCCTACACGTGAGCAGTCTTTTGTTTTCGCACTATTCTTGAGGCGATCCAACGCTGCCAGCCGGTGACTAATTGTATTTCTTAATTTGCGCAGGACGGTCGTCCGCTGAGCCTGGGCGCCCTCCGCGGCGTGCCCATGGTGGCCAGCAGCCCCGTGCGGCACGAGGGCAGCGCCAGCCCCCAGCCGCTCGAGGTGCACGCGTACCAACCTCCGTGGAAGGCGCTCGCAGAGTACGCCATGCACCCGCAGGACGTGGACCCGTCCACGCCACACTTCCAGCACCTCGTCAACCAGGTACGCAAGGGGCCGAATCGGATGGATGGATGCATACGGCTGAACCCTGGAAATAGGGCGTCGGCTTGCGCCACCTAGCCAATGCTTTTAGTATCACGCAAGGCTGAATCGGATAGATGAATGCATAGTGCTGAACCCTGAAAATTGGGCGTCGGCTTGCGCCACCTAGCCAGTGCTTTTAATATCACGCAAGGTTGAATCGGATCATCATCATCATCATCATTTATTATTCCTTGAAGGCCCAGGGGGCATTATACAAGGGAGTGAACACTTAAAAAAAAAAGTAACAAAACTATTTATCTACAAAAACACGTTGTTATCTAGTTATGGGTTAGAAAAAATAAGCTAACGGCTGCAGAAAATTTCTTAGTATCAGATAAGGAAGCTGAAGTGGCCACCTTGTGCGCGTCTTTGCGTGTGGCTCGCTTTCTGTGAGCCACATCGCCATCGCGGACACCTAGTTGCTACAAAGCAATTACGTCAGGCAGTGAGTTCCAGTCGTCAATGGCCAATGGTAAAGTAGACATTTGGTGAGTGACGGTTGACGATGAAATCGGACGGAGTTTAGAAGAATGGTCGAGACGAGGGAAAATGCGGTAAGGAGGTGATAACAAACTTTGTCTGAGATGACTTTTGTAATAAAAGATAAAAGATGGATGCATAAATAGGGCTGTACCCTGGAAATAGGGCAGCGGCTTGCGCCACCTAGACAATAATTTGAGTATTAACCGTTTTAGAAAAAAAAATTATCAACCGTTAAAAAAAAGTGACGTTCGTGTTTATACTTTCTGCTAGACTCGCGTCTTTAAAGGGGCCATGAAACAATTTTTCGACTTTCGCTAAACACTACTCAGAATCACCCCCTAACGTTAATAACCGAATAAACTTGCCTTAGTTTTTTTTTTTCTTTCTAAGCGAGGACAGTCGCCAAATAAATCCGAGAAATGTGAGCATCCTTCGTCCCCTCTACTCGGAGCCAGAACAAGCTGCTGCGTGGCTTGTTGCCTATCCGCCAACGTTAATCATAGCCACGCGCTGGGGTCGGGAAAGTGGAAAACGCACGCCGAACTCCAGACATTGTTAGAGTTCGGCTAATTTTATCACCGCAGTGGTGGGACACGAGCCACTACCCGAGTATCCGCCGAGGCATTGATCGTTACGAGCCAAAGTCGAGTGCTCGCGCAAATCCCGTGTTCAATCCACGAGCCGCGCTGGACTGTCGTCAGGCGGGTGGTTTCGATCCCACAATTACGTGATCAAGCCTTACGAAGGCAAGACTGAGAGAAGCCTCCTTTTATTCTGGCAATTTCACTGCGACAAAGAAGCTTCTGGATTATGTAGCGGTCTGTGCGAGTATATACTTGGACCACACTAGGACCGGTACGCATCTGTAAAGTCCTGAACCCATAGAGTTATTATAATATACGCTAGAGGTTCAGGTGGCGCTAATGTGCTGACGCAAATTGAAGCAGACAGCAACCAGTCCAAAATTGACTTCCGGTAATGCATTTCTATGGGAAAAAGTGAGTGCATCTTCTCTCTGCGATCGATTATAAGAGCAAATATCCCAAAGAATTCGTACGTACTAGGTAGCTTGGAACATTTCTCAGTCAGACTCACGAAATAATTGGTCAGTTACGGCGTTTTTCTTTCAAATTCAACGCATTAAAAACGGTGCTAAAACGGCTTCGTACGTGTATTTATGTGCACTGTCGGACACTGTTAGCGCGAACACGACGTCGGCGCTTTTTAGCGTGGGGGATTTACGTGCCAAACGAACGAAGAACATCTGGAAATTAAGAAAGACGGCAAGAACTACGCAGTTACACTGAATCAGTAACTACACGTGCATGTACGATCAAAATAAATTGAAGGCCACGTAATCTATTCCGATTTTAAATAAGTGAGTACCGCTTTATGCTTTCTGCTCTGAGCGAAGCTGCTTGTTGTGCGCTTAAAATATCACCCGCACGCTCGAAATCTTTGAGAGCAAGTGCCCGATAAAAGCTGCCCGGCAGAGAAAACAACACGAAGAGAGACCTTTCATAACCCACGGACTTTATTATCTACGTTTTAAAAGCTTTTATCCGCTCATGTACGACGGGGTCATTTTCATATAGTGACAGGACTAGCGTATTGTCAATATATAAGCGTCACCGGAATGCTGGTGAGTCTTGAAGACATTCTATATTCCTTTCGATTGTAATTTTGCTTCGAATCGTCGCTTGTTTTAACACACTACTGCGGAACACACGTTTGGGACTGAAATGTAGTGAAGTTAAACATCGTTCACTGATGAAGAAAAATGCGCTAACTAAAGCAATTACATTACAGTGTCAATCAAGGTACATGCTATTCGATACGACCCAAATAACCAAAGTGTTCCGTGTTATTTTTCGGCAAAGAGGCAAAAAATGCACGTGCGTTTTCCCATAGGAATGCACAGGAGCACCGCAAAAGTAGACTGGTTGCTGTCTGCTTCAATTTGCGTCACGGAAGTCCCATAGACACTAGCGCCAGTTGAACCTCTAGCGTACATTATAATAACTCTATGCCTGAACCTTCCAACCCCGTGTCTTTTCATGACCCTTTTAACGAGCATCACGGAATAGTGATACACGACCGCACGCCGGTACGATGCTCATCCAGATCGAAACGGGCAGGGGTGGGGACTGAAGCCAGGATTCCTGGGTTCTTTAGCAGGAGCTTTGGCTCCACGAGCTCCGATCGCTGCCTTACGTTCACAAGATAAGGTGTTAAGAAACGTGCGTGGAAATATACTGATATATAGGGTGTCGCAAGTCAACAAGCTCCATATAAAATGGACCGTAAAAATCGACGCCTGCACCTATAGCAATCTGAACTTTTCGTAGATGGTGTATTTCACAGGTCGGTTTTTTCTTCTGAAATTAAAAAGCGTAGCTTTCTTTCAGTAAAAATTAGGGCCAAGAAACTTGCCCGGCTCAACGGTGGGCGGTGACGCAGACGACAAAGTCGAGTTGCGGGGCGCGTTTGGCGCTGGTATTGATATAGATGGCGCTATCTTTTTATGAAAATTGCTCGCAACTTACGTGTTTTATTAAAATGAACTTATTTTTGTAATGTACATTTGGTTTAAAAACAATTGCGGACAATAAAATCAAAACTTAAAGTAAAAGAAAAAAAAACGCGTTTGCATAACGACGGCGCTTTTGCTACCAACGGATTCCGTCTGCGTGTCGTCAGCTGCTTTCTTTCGCTGGTATAGGCTACTTCTTCCGACGCAGCTCCCGCCGCCACCTATCAATACGCGCGCGAAACGCGCTCCGCAACTCGGCTTGGTCGTCTGCGTCGCCGGTCGCCGTTGACCCTGGAAAGATTTTTGGCCTTATATTTTTACAGAAAGGGAGCTACGCTTTGTAATTTTACATGAAAAAACCGTCCTGTGAAGTACACATTTGACAAAAAGTTTAGATTGCTACATGCGGGCGTTAATTTTTACGGTCCAGTTTAGATCGAGCCTGGTGACTTGGGACGCCCTATATATATATATATATATATATTTATTTATTTATTTAGAACAGTTACCACAGCAGTCGCGTGCAGCGTTTGTAACTACTTTCGGATATATTCCTTGATGTTCGGGTATAATTTAGCAAAAGGTCCATTCCCGCGGGTCCCTGCAAGCGCGCGTCATCGCCACCACGCGATTACGACTCCTAATGAATGACCGCTCATCGAGGCCCGCCGAACTCGCCGAGTACTCGCCACGCACGTACCCGATGACGCACGGGCTCGATGGTCGGTTGGGTTCCGGGGGCCAAACCCCGGCCGTCGCCAGTGGACCGTGAGGCATCGTTTGGAAAGCCCTTCGCTTCCCCCGGCTTCCGACGGCCCTTCGACCGATCCCTTGGCGTCGAACGCCGGGATGAATGGCGACCATCTTGGATCGTGTCCTCATCTCTCACACCCGACTTTCAGGGTTCGTTGGATCCGAAGCGTGTTCCGCCGTAGCGATTGACCGCGCGTTTTGAGCCTGTCGCTCCCGTTTCTTCCATTTGCTCTGCCTTGCGTCGTGGCGCTCGCTGACATCGTATAAAAGCCGCAGGAGTGCCGCTCATACATCCTACGAAAGACACGGTGTTTCTTCGCGGATACGATAGAGAATTTGAGGGAACCGTTTGGGCACGTCCGATACGGTACGATCTGCGCATGCGCTGCCACAGAATTCTCGCACATGCGCAGTTCGTGCGAGACTTCTTTGGTAGCAGTTTACGCAGAACAACCGTAATGAATGATCGACTATCTCGCGGCCGCTGCTACTTGCTAAGTCCGACAATGCAAGAGGTGTTTTAAAGATCTAAAACAGTTTCTTCGCCGCACACTAGGTCAGTCATCGTGTCTCCTGAAAATTTCTAGGAAACGTTTTACGAGGAACTTAGCAGGACGGGTGAACAGATCTGACTGGAGCAGATATCCGACTGAAACAGACTATCTATGTTTCCGGTCTGTAGACATCGCTGTGATTCGTGAAAATGCGTATGGCTAAAGTGAGCAAGAAACGTTTGGATTAGATTAGCAGGATACGTTAGGAGCCAGCAAAACTCGTCGCCGGTTAGGATAAGCAGAGAAAAGAACGTCTACAGGTCGGAAAAAAATATTGTATTGGCCTGACGGGTGACCGAACTCACCTAATCGATTCTGGTGTCTGACATCACAGGTTCCGCACACTGAACCGAAGCAGATAACGAAAAAAAAAAAAACATATTGCGCTGCTTGATACTGACTTATGACATTAATTAGAAACCGTGTTTCGCCAGGAATTAAAAAAAAAAATATTCCAGTCTTTTAATAAACATCTTTATGTCAAAAGGACAAGCTGCGTGAATGAGAAAGATTCATGTGACGATAAAGATTATTCATTTAATTTCACACTCCGGTAAATCCGAACAATCTCTAAAGAAGTCCTCACAACCTGTTTTTATTTTTAATCAGCGAAACAAATCTTATTCCTACAGTGCACTTAGACCATTACAAATAAGTTATCATCATACACTAACCAGGCATCAGATAATTTGAGCGTGTCAGTCAGCGTTCACCCGAACCCTCCAACCTACGTCATCAGCGCCCTCCCGCGGACACCGCGACAGAAAAGCCCCCTCCGTCGCGCATCCCACAACACTAACACAACCACCACGCATGCGCGTCCCGGCACTCCAGCAGAGCCGGCACGCGACCAACCATACCGCACGCAGGGGGAATACTTGAAAAGAACTCGGCGGGACACCAAAAGCGCCCCCCCCCCCCCCCCTCCCCCAACACTACAATTTGAGGAAGACGACAGGGGAGATGCAGCAACCAAAAACCGGAACCGGAAGCGTCCCCGGGCCGCCCTGCTTGACCGGAACTGGGTCTGGTTCGTCGTCCCCCCGCTTTTACGAGTCGGACGGAGGGTCCCAAAGGGGTTCGACAGCGGGAACCCCATTGTGCACCGTTCCGGACGAGCTGCGCTAAAGAGCGGTACACAGGAGGCTCCCGCTTTCGGACGGAGCCCCCAACACTCGATCACTACAACGCGAGCCTGGCTAAGGCAAGCGCTGTAAGGTTCCGAACTTGAGCTGAGTAAGAGATATAGATCTACGTCGTTGAGAAGATGTCGTTAGGGGAACAACGTGACTTGTAGCTGGGTTTTAGCCGATTCCCGAATTTCGGGATCTGAACCGGGGCTCGTGCGTTAGCGGTAGCCACGTCGCGTTGGTTGAAGCAGCTGGTCTGCTTCTTGCCCAGGGGTGGCTGTGACGTCAGAACGCCGAGCTCTGATTGGCTCCGATTGGAAGGATAGAGGGTAGGCCTCAATGCTAGCTGCCGTGACGTCTACCCACTATCCTTCCAATTGGAGCCAATCAGAGCTCGGCTTTCTGACGAAACCGCAACCCCTTCATAAGAAGAAGGCGATCTCCGCTAATTCCAGTTTACCCGGAGCCTATTCCACACCTTACTGCAGTGTCTCTACTAGCGCTATTATTAGATAACGAGGCGCGTGTAAAGGACACGGTTAATTAAATTACGTGACTCGACTGCCCGGAAGCTGTCCGTGACTGTATACGAGCATCATTATCGTGCAAAGGCGAGAAAAATCCATGCGTTGGTGCGCATTCCACATTCCAAAAACTGAAATTATCCTGCGGACATGATGGTATTTGTATTCTTCGAACACGTCTGAACAGGGTTCTTTGTATGACCAACGTGACATGCCCGTCAGGAAGAAACACGGCTCAGATAGTGTCCTCGAGGCTCGGACTGTCCTTTGTATGCTGCATCAGCAGTGCGGCCGCGGCTTAATACGGCAACGCTTCCAGATCCATTCGACCAGAGAAATTTTCAAAATATTTTTCGGAGATACGGTTCCGTAAGCCCGAAAAATTGGAGATGGCGTAAGCGGTGGTCGCTGGTCCCTGCCTTCAGGATTACGCAAACACCCGCGTAGAGATCGTTGCAAACACATCACTCCTCCGATCTGGCCGAAAAGAAGCCGAGCGTGCAAGGCAAACAGCGAGTATCCCGTGGGACCTAGACTCATAGGTGGACGCCTGCATGCCCAATGCAAACATGACTCAAAGCCTGCGGAGCTCGCAGCCCGCGGAGACCGCTCGTTCAACTGACACAATAACAGTCACATCGCCGCTTAATGTGGACAGGCCCGGACCGTTACGGCAAAACGGCTTCATAGTTTTCGTACACGCTAACGTTCGGATAGATGGCCAAGCTGGGAATCCGAAGTATACATTGTGTAAAATGAAAGATGTTACGTATGGACGTTTATGCGGCATAATGACGCCACCGTTTCTCTTCTGGCGTGTGTGTGTCTAGATCGTCTGATAGTGAAGCCTGGAGGAATGGATAGTAACGGCTCTACCCTTTGTGACGGGCGGTAGCTTGCGCCATCTAGCCTAAAAGCTAACTAAATAATTCTTCTTTCTTCCTTTCCTCTTAAGCCAATGCATTTCTGCAACTATCATACCAGGTCGCGGGGCTCCTCGCCCGGGCGCGTTTGCCAAGGCAACCCTGTGCACGTCTTGCTAGCAGGCGGTACGGCGGTAAATTGGGTCTCGCCACTGCGTGGTTCCGGCCCGAATTCTCAACGCTGTTTCTCAGTGGTCCCTACATGTGTTGGGGTAACGCCGATCAGGTTTAACCCGATGAAATTGTCGACTTTTTCTCCGGGGGGAGACGACAAAAAACTAGTCCTTAGTTTTGAGTCTTTTCTTTTTTCCGTATTTTGCTTTATTTTGTAAAGTCAGCCTGACAATATCCGGCACTGCCTGGTGATAGTTACAAAAAAAAAATGCAGAGAGGGAGCGAATTGGTTTAGAGGGGCTAAGGGAGGAATCGTACCCATTGTTTCTTGGCAAGGTGGCGCAAGCTACCGCCCGTTATAAAGGGCAGAGCTATTAGCATCCATCCATCCAACCATGCCCAGGGATGCCAGACTGGCTCCCCAGACAAAGCGCGTTTCGTCCACGGTGGCTTTTGAAGCGTAGGTGCATGCAAACATCAAAAGACCAAAGCGCTCTTCACAACAAACAAGCTAGCGCTTGCTCACACGAAGTGTGGGCCTAGCGCATGCGCAGAAACCATATTCCCGTTAAGTAAAGCGTCCGACAGTGTACGGCCAGCGCAGCGCCGTCAAATCAGAACCGCGCGTCGGTGTGTACCAATAATTGTAATTATATCACCTTGAACTTTAAAAATATCTAGAACAGAAAGACAGAAAGGACAGGATAAAAAATTGGGTTGTGTGTGTGTTTATACAGCCTAGAACTTGGTCTGCCTCACAGGGGCGACGAGTCTCCCAGCTGTAGATGAGCAATTTAGCCAGTGCGGCACAACCGCTAGCCTGGGGTCTTTAACGTGCATCACGCAGTAGTGATACACGACCGCACGCCGGTACGATGCTCATCCAGATCGAAACGGGCAGGGGTGGGACTCGAACCCAGGATCCCTGGGTTCTGCAGCAAAGGACAGGATATGACACAACAGCTGTGTGTCATATCCTGTCCTTTCTGTCTTTGTGTTCTAGATATTTCTAAAGCTCAAGCTGATATAATTACAAGTATGTACCAACAAGCTCAACTCTTAACCGTTACACGGTGTGTACCAAACTGTCCTCCCGTCAATTCGGTCAGGTTTTCCATAAAGCGGGGGTTGGGCTCGCGTTGTGTACGCAGCGAGGCGGTTTCTAGTAACCGGCGAGTTGACTGTACCGTGTTCTTGTTTGCCCGTTGGGTTGGGTCCTTGGGAAGAGGATCGAGCGCACTATGTCAATGTAATTACCGACGGAGCCTTTGCAAACGCGAACCGCGAGCGATCGCGTATTCGGAGGCCGCCGCCGGTACCCCACTTTAGGCCTAACTTTACTTATGCCTACCGGTTGGTTTAGGCCTAACTTTGCTTAGGCCTAACGCCGTGCGCAAACATGCCCGCGCGCCCACTTTTCTTTTTTTTTTCGGGGAGGGAAGCCAAGTTGAATAATTAACGAAGACCGGTGGACCGCGCATTGGGTAAAAAGCTTTCTTTTATGTTTTATTCTTTTTTTTTTTTTTTTAGTATATCTTGGTCCTGTGGTTCGTTGTTTCCTTTGGTAGACTTGGCTCTTTGCATTAGGGTAAGGAATACTTCCTTTAAAGCTCCATTCAGGGGACGAAAAACTCGATCTTTACGCAAAGTTGGATCAGCACGAATTACCGTCGAGTACTATACAGAGAAACACGGCTGTAGTACGTAGTTCGTTTTATTCGCTCATTCGTTACAAAAAAATATAAATCGATTTTCCTTTTAAATTATGTCTTGTTTCTTCTGTCAAACAGGCGCTAGTGGTTGCTTTTAGTGAGTCAGAGATGAACATTGTTTTGCCCGGCGAAAAGTTCGGTGACCGGATGATTCGATTCGTACGGTCAGCCACGAATATTTCTCACACTGGCTGCCGTGATTAGGTTTGAGTGCCTGCTGCGATAGCGATGCTGCTTACGAAACGCACGGGGCATGGCTTATTATCTTCAAGCTTCTTGCATTCTGATTGGTTCTTAGGCTTTCTTATCAGCCAATGGTGCGATTTCATTGGCTGCGCAGTGATAACGAGAGATTAGGATAATTAGATGTTTTTTTTTTTTTTGTTGTCTTTTTATCGAGAAGGAATGGAGTTTTATTTACGCTTGTTTTGTATTCAGCTCAAGGGCACGGTTCTCACATTCGCGACTGCTTAACCCGGAGAGGCTAAAAACTGGTGCGTAGACAATCTTAAGTAGACGCAAGGCACTTAAAACCTGTTTTTCTAAGCCTCGTCGTAAGCAGACGCAACTGTGTGAACCACTCGTTATTATATATATAGATGATGAGGGAAGAATTTCATTTCAAGAACCGCACTATGCTACTTTGTTTATTTTTTAAAGAAAAACTACTGTGTCATTTTTACCCCGCAAGATAGCCCACCCCTTATTTTTCGCTTGACATGCTATATTTTTTTAAACATCGAAAGATAGCCCGCTCCTACTATTAGTAGTGTTGTAATCAATGATGGTCTCGGCGTAAATGCGGCTCGTTCGCTATGGCGGGATATAAGCGAACGTTGCTGACTGGGAAGTGCAGTCATCTTTGCTTCGTTGCCTGACCCTCGTCACCATAAGAAGCTTGGAACGGACACGACCTAAACATAGCCATTTTTGTTTCAATCTTTTTTTTTTATTGTACACCGAAAGTTAGCCCTCCCCATATTTTCAGCCAATTTGCTTTTGCTATGTTTCCTATCTCTCGGGATTTTACGGTAATGGCAACTAGGTGGCATTGTCCGAGTGCCCTCCTGGGAAGTGAAGGCGATGGGATTTTGACATCCTAGCCTTGTACTATATGAGAATGTTGGTGACTTTTAAACGACGAGAAAAAGGGGACAGATATAGGGGAGGACACAGACGGGACAGTCGACGATTGTCCCGTCTGTGTCGTCTCTTAGGTGTGTCTCCTCTTTCTTATTGTTTAACATCTTAGTCGTTGTTTTTTTTTTGGTACAATCTTAGAGGGGACCGAGGTGAATATATATATATATATATATATATATGGTTACAGAATAGGCGGTGAGGCATATTATAGTGATTAACAGGCTCGATATGAAATGAAACCAAGTTCCTGATTCCTGTATGGTTTACCCGTGAGCGCGAAGTCGCGTCACGCGCTCGTGTGATCGTCGCGGTTTTGTCTGCCAGCTAAGAACGTTAGAAGGCGAAAAGAAAGAAAAAAAGACAAACAAACAAGACCGAGACCCCCTTTGTGGGGCCTTCTGGACCGCTCGCGGGGACAATTTGGGACCCCCGTCTCTTTCTCCGGCGCCGGACGAAGCCACAACACGTCGCGCCGTCCCGGCACTTTGGGCTGGCTGGAGGCGCCGGGCTGCCGGTGTTCCTCTCCGGGTCGTTTCTTTTCCGACCTTCATCGTCGGGTCTGGTCGGGGGACCCCTCTTCGCCGATAGTCGGGGGTGGTGTCACGAGCAGGAGGGGGGGGGGGGGGGGGGGGGCAGCCAAAGCTTCTAGGGGGGGGGGGGGGGGGGGGGGGGGGGGACCGGAGGCGGTGTGCGGTATCTTGCGCGGGTCGCGTCACCGTCGGAACGCTGTTTTCCGATTAGCGACTCGCCCCCGAGGACCACAATTAGAAATATAGTATAAGCGCCTAATTGCTATTTTTTTTTAATCTTCCTTAAACTAAACTGACCCTAAAACATTCATCATAATGTAACACCTCGAAACTCTGGTGCGGAAACGATGAAGACACTTTGAAGTGTATAGTGACGCCCTCAGCTCCAACGATTTGGGTCTCCCGAGCAACTTGGGGCGTCTTACCGCGCATGCGTACAAGATATGTGCACGCGCGGTTCTCCAGGGTGTTCGGGAGCCCGAGCGTCGGGACGCCCATATTCGAAAACTCCAACTGCCGAGGAAGGTGACGGTAATCAGACTCTGGGTGGAGAGAGAGTTTGCGCAGGCGCAGAACATTCCCACTCTGGCTTCAACCGCGTGCTCGTGCAGTCCCAGGGACACCAATCGGTCGTCGAGCGCGACACTGCGCAAACTTCGAAGCGGCATCGACAAAATGGACCCGCGCGTGTCCGGCGCGGCCGCACGCCGCGCGTGTCTACACGAATCCCCCGGGCTGACGCGTATTAGCGCGTTCCGGGGACGCGCGATCGCTTCTCGGCGAGCACGCGAGCCGTATATATACCGCGTCCCGCTCTCGTCGTCGCTCGACGACGTTGTGCAAACAACGGTGCGGCTCGCAGTGGCGACGGGCTCCATCGCGGCGTGCACTCCGCCGAAGGCGACCGCTCTCCTCGAACGAGCAAACAGAAGCCATCGATCTGTCAGGCGGGAGGCTTTCGGCCGACGTCCAACGAGCCGATGGCGTGCCGGTCCGCGCCGGGCCATCGCCGGACAGAAGGGAAGGACCCCGAGGTCCTCCGACCCGCGGGGTTGGCTGCCGTCGCGAGCCTGGCGCCTGACCAGCGACTGTGCTCCGTTTCACAATCAGTATATCACCTACGAATCCAATCACGCATAACCATTGCGCCGCACTTCCACTGCACACACGTCACACACACACACACGAACGCACACACACAAAAGACAGCCTGGAGACAATGTCTGAAGTTGTGTCCTCCTTGTATGGCGGTCCCGTGACGTTGGATCATGCAAAATCTGTCGGTCGGCTTGTTAGAATCACCAGTATGTACGAAACTAACGTGTGTCGTGTCGGCGCGAACACGACTTCGGTGTTTTTCGGCATTGGTACTGGCAGGCAGCAATATTTACTGCTTAGGTTGGTAGCCCCAACTGGCACCCCATCCGGCCTTTTTAAGCGCGTTCGGTTCCCACAAACTCGTTTATCTCTCGATTTTCCAAATAGTCCGAAGTATGGGACTTCATCTTCGCATTCCACTCCTGTAGGTGCTGGGCAGAGGAGCGCGCCACCGTCAGTTGATCATCAGCGCCACCGTGGCCAAATGAAGCAACACTGGGACGGCTAAAGTCGTCAGCGCCGCCGCCGTACCCTTGCGAGATTACGTTATTGTGTTGGTTTGCGCGCACTGTACTACCGACTATTAAAACAATTAGGTGTATATATATCAAACGTTAAGTATATTAATATGTGTGTGTGTGTGGTCGTGTGGTTCTAGCATGAGGAAGTTTTCTTGTAGCAGGCTTCCTCGATAGGTTGAGGCAACCCTAAACGGGAACTAGTAGAACAAGATTGAACGCCCTGATATTACAGCCAAATTTAAGTAACAACAAATAGACAAGAACAGCTTTTTTTTTTTTCTTTTAACGTTGTTTGCGCGTGCCTTCAAATTACAAACGCGAAGACTTTGTCGAGCTTACCTCCTCTACAAAAGCGGAACTAAAAGCGTCGTCGTGTTCAAGACGAATGTAATGTCCGGGGAATGCGTTTTTTGTGCAAGCTGGCTGTAATTTGAACGGCGTCGTACGCAGTTGCTGGTCGCAAGTAGAGTACCTTCATCGCAAGCTGATGCTCGTTCTCGTCGATCGAATATGCTGTCACATAGAACACAAACAAACGCGCCGCATGGATAACCTTTTCTCGTGGCGTGGGGTCCGTCCTTTTCTTTTTCCATTATTTGAGTTGACTGTTTTCTCACTGCGGGGACGGGGTTCGAACCGCATAGACACGGGTCGAAATACAGCAACCATCTTGGGCAGCTACGCAATCACGCGAAAGCCGCAAACGACAGTCCTCTCTGCAAGTGGCGAAGCGGAGACAACGCTCACTTCGGTAACAATTAACGCTCAAATGTCCACAAAACGTCGTTCGACCGTGATATGTCCGCAGAGCAGACAGCAGTGAGAATGTTCCCACGATCTCGACGGGAACCTGCGGAGCTTCACGCCTGCTAAGCTTTCGGGGCTGCGACAGTCCGGTACGCAACGGTGCCTACAGCCTCGACGCTTGCTCTTCTGCGACATCCGATAAAATACCAAAAAACGCACGAATCAACACCTTCGAATTGATGCGTGAACAGCCCCGCGAGCAAACAGGCTGGCGAAAGAACCTTCCCAGTGTTGCAAATCTTTTGAGCTAGATGGCGCGACGTGTCACACCGGACTCTATTGCTCCAGATATCTCAATACCTGGCAGGTACGCGCCAAAGGAGCATGCAAGAGCGATTCCGTTCACATTGTCCGCGATAGCACGCCGAAAAATTCTCCTTTACTTTTAAGCACGGCCCACGGCCATAAAAACGACGTTCTCTCCCACCCACCCTTCCAAAAAAATAAAAAGCCCCCCCCCCCCCCCTTCCCATTCCCGTTTTATGCTAGTGCACATTTCACCCTCACTGAGACAGCCAGCGCCATCCCCAACGCGTAAAGTACCTCGTCCGGGCGCGTGTCACTGTTTTGGCAACCCATCCAACAGCGGCCGGCATGCTCGAGAAAGCTTCCTTCAGAAGATCCTCGGCCCTCCCCCGACTAGTGTAAGCAGTGTAAAGAGCAGGAAACCCCAAAAAGCGACAGCCTCTCCTCCGCCTTGTCCGAACCTGGGTGGCGCCTTCTCGGGGGGTAGCTCTGGCGTTCTCCCGAAGACCCGAGTGCACGTCCCTGCGTTTCGTCAGCGGGGCTGCGCTGCTTCGTCGTTCCGACAGCCCAGACCGGGCTTCACTCCGCTTTCACCTCACGCCGGACCGCAGCAGACGCCATGAGTAACAAGGGCCAATCCGCGGCTCGGAGAGCGTCACGTGATCATCACGCGGCACGAAGTCACGCGGTACGTCGGGAACGCCGGATTGGCCGATTCGGCTGGTACATGGTCCGCTCCGGTCCATCTTAAAGTGAAACTGAGTGTAGTAGACCGGGCTGCACGCCGTGATGTCACGTGACCCTCCAGGAGGGTGGAACGGCGACTCCGGATCCCAAAGTCACGTGGTACGCCTGGAACGCAGGATTGGCTCTGATGGCTTGTACAGCATCAGCCGCGGTTCATCGTTAGACGAAACGGAGTGCAGCCGGCCTGGCTAGCCGTCCGGGCGGCCGCTGGCGCGTCGCACGGAAGCGTAGAAGAGTCGAACTGGTCCCCCCCACGCGTCCTCCTCTTCGTACAACAGCCAGGGGACTCTCGGTTCTTTCGGACGCCTCCTGCCGCTCCGCCGTGCGTGTGTTTACTCTGCTCTTATCGGAGGAGTCTGTGGAGTGTGGCCACTCCGATGGCACCAACCCGGCTCGATTTGGCTCGCCTTCGGCTCGTTGCGGCTTGTGGCGCCTTTCCATAAGTGTGATGTGGAGTGACACGGAGCGTTCGTTGTTGTTTCTTGCTGCTTGTTTTTATTTTTCTTCTGGTGCGTGTATTATGTTGTGGCAGCGGAATGTAGTGCACATGGCACGCTGCCCGATAGCGCGTTTCTACGACGGGTCAGGCGAACGTGTGCGTTTGCGAGATGGGGCTAAGGTTATCCAACGGGAAACAAGCGCAGGGCGAAATCTAGGGTCTCGCGTCTGCTGAAACGAGCGACGAAAACTGACGCGGCTAAAGTTGATCGAGCGTATGAAACACTACAGTTGACACGACAAAAAAAAAAAAAAAAAACGTATCGAGTTGTTAGTGCCTCTGTAACGGTAATGTCCCCCTCGTATAGCGCCCTTAATTGGGCCTTTGAGGTACCATTAATAAATAAATGAATAAGTATAAGTGCGACCTATCATCGTACGATCCAGACGCTAATCCCACGATTATGCTTCACCATCGATTCATGTAACAATGGACGGTGAACTTGACCCCGGCATGACCGGTGTCTCTCTGGAACATGAACTTGTAGGAAAACAACTCAGTCAGCCCGCAGCAAATCCGGCATTCATGTTGCATTTCTGTAATCTGCCTGATAATAAGTGACCCTGGGTTCAATCCCCACTCCCGTCCGTGTTATCTGTAGGACCAACCGCCAGGGTCGAAACCACATCCGACACCACGACACAACGGATCCCGTGACGCAATTCGTTGCCATTTCGAGACCACTCCTAGTTCATGGGTGGGATAGGAGAGGTAACCACTCCAGTCGAAGATGCGTTCCAGACATCGTAATAGAACCCGATATACCCTTTTTTCGAAAGTCGAAACCACCTAGGGGCAGTTTCAAAGGCTTCTATAGTTTCACTCTAATGGCGGTGAGAGGATAACTCAAAGAAGAACAAGGTCCTCTAAATCGAGCACCCTGGACTTCGAGAATCGAGGCGACATATAAGGACGGTCTTAAGCAGTCGAAGACGTTCGCTTTTCCTATTGTTTTGAAGCACTCAAAATCCGCCATTAAAGCGGCAGGTTTGGCTCTGGACATAGTGAATAGACGAACTTTTTTTTAGATTGTTCATTACGTTTCGATTATAAGTGCGTCTTACCACCAAACGAAAACTGCATGTCCCTAAATACATTTAAAGGGAAGCTACGGAGCTTCTTGGAAAAAATGAGTTAGAAGTGAATTCTAGTGTATTTGTACCCCGTGAACCCGAATACCCAAACCATTTGCTGCGTAAGTATGGTTAAACGCGAGAAAAACGCGAAAGACAGTCGCTGTCCGTGACGTCATCGACGGCTCTTTTGGCTGCCCAAGGCTGGAGGCGGGGCTTCAGTCCTATTTTGAAATTGCTCGCATGGCTCTCCAGCGCGTCGCATTGAAATACAATTTTGATATCTGTTAATCTAAAGGCTAAATGAACGCAATTCTAGCGTTTTTTCTCAAATGTAGAAGTGCCCCATCTTCCCTTTAAATACCCGAGGCTAGGAACAAAAAGTGGACAGCACACTTTTTGTTCCTAGTCTCGGGTGTTAAAATGTTGAAAGTTCACCAGTTCGCTTGCATCTTCTCCGTTATTTATGCATGTCCCTAATCCGCCCTTTATTTGTTTCGTGCTCGCAGATGCACGGCTACGACACGGGCGACCCCGGCGGCCACTGTCTCGGGGGCGTGATCCCCCTCTCGGTGCCCGGGGCCTACCTGTGCCCGGACGACGGCCTGGGCTCGTCGCCTGGTAACCTCTCCCACTCGAGTCACCTGCCCGGCACGCCGTCCGAGCTTTCCAGTCCCGAATGACGCCCGCAGAGACGGCCGGGTCGTCCCCGGAGCCGAAGGCAGGGACGACCGCCGCCATGACCTCTGGAGGGCACCCAGTGTCCGTTCAGACCCATCTCCCTCTCGCCCTCCTGCCCTCACCCGCCCGCACACGCGACGTACCCGGTGGACAAGGGATGGGACACGAGAAAGAGTTCACCACGGCGCTTGAGCCCATAGGCCAAGACCCAGAAGACCTCCTGAAGACGTCTTCAGCAAAGAAGCCTCCAGGTCTCCGGGCCAAGATCTCCTAAAGGCCTCTTAAGCAAAGAGGAATACAGGCCAAGACCTCCAAGATCTCCGAAAGACGTCTTTAGCATAGCCGAGGCCCACGAACAAACGTGTACTTCAGCGTGAGCATTGCAAAATACGAGCTTTGATAGAGTCGGCAGCCTGAAGAAAGTTCGCTTTATGTAAGCGAAGTCTTGCAGAAGATAACCAAACCGCAAGAGGCTGTGCCACTATAAAAGACAGTTTATCCCCCCAAAAAAATGTGTTTGGCTAGAAAACACGCGTAGGGCAAGCAGACGACACTCGAAAGAACAAAAACCTTTGGGCAATGTCCCAGTGCAGGACACATCTTGACAAGACGTGAAGGACAAGCCAGGTCGCACACCATCTTGAAAACCGACTTCCAGAAGACAGGCAGTCATCTTCAAAGCGTCCATCTAAATAACATTCATAAAACAGGAACGTCTGTGAGACACAGTTCCCACAGAAATCACCGTGAAACGTCGGATTCCAGCTGAAAAATAGCATTCTTTCCATGGTGCAGGAAGATCAAAAACCACCGGCGTCGTTCGTGTCGTACACTTGCATGGCACAGGGACGCCAGTCTTCTCCAAAGAGAACCAGACTGCCGAGTTGCAAATAGTTTGCGGGACCTATGAAACCAGCCCCTCGCCCAGTCTCAGTGCATCTGGACAGCTTAAAAGCCGGCGGACAACAGATGCAGGAGGGATCGGCAATTTCGCGAAGCGGTCATCGAGCTCGACAATACTGAGAGTGATTCAACCGCCATTCCGCGAGCCTCCCTTACCCCCTTGAACCCAACGAACCCACTTCCCTTCCTTCCCCCAAAAGGTCACTATTTATTCCCCAAAAGGAGGCTGTGCCACTTGACTTTCAAGTCTTCAGCGCTGCAGACCGTGCACTACTGGCAACATGTTTATGTGGACTGAAGGGGCTTCTGCTCGCCTCGCCACGAACTGTGCTGTTCTTTGTTGTTTGTGAAAACATCGTACTGAAGACTCTGAACTGGGACTATGGACGGAACAAAAAGACAAGAAGAAAAAGCTTTTCTCTCTTCTTTTCTTTTTTTTTTTTTTTTCATTTTGCTGCCGATATCGGCACCGGTCAGCAGTAGATCCAAGTGAAAAAACTAGTCGCCTCTGTTATGTGCCGTACATTCATCGCTCTTTGCAGCTGCTATACAATGATGGTCATTTTTGGCTGGAACATCGGTATATTTTACATCCCTCAAAATGTGTTTAAAGAAAACTTTTAATTTTATTAAGTTAGCGAGTGTTCAAGTGTAGCACCAGCTTTTATTCGCGCTCATTGATGATCAGTGATGACGGATATTCGTTATCTGCTCCATCGGAGCGCACAAATTGAACAAAGCATCGCAATTACAGTATTACACAATTTTAATACAAAATTATCTTGTTTTATTTTTGTTTTTATCATACAGCGTAATGCGCTGTGAAAATATGACGATATTTTAGATATATTCGAAGAAAAAAAGCATATAGTAAAAACAATCTTCAGAAACTTCGCAAGAATGTGCAAGTTCCTCATAATGGCTTTAGTCTCGCTGCGGAGAGTTCAACTTTGAAGCCGTTTGCCGAAACCTGGAGAGACTCGTAAATTTTAATGTTTTTCTTGTGGACTTTTAAGTTTTTATAGACTAAAGTTGGATAGTGCCACTCATCTTCGATCCGTTCTTTTGACACTGAATCTAGTTATTCCTTACTGTTGCTCATCCAGTTCACGCAAGCAGCCATTGCGTACTCTGTTGACGTTCCAGCCAATGGTGACTCAAAAACAGCGCACACATTCTCTACAACATCCGTTTCCGTTCACACCTCTCCCAGAGTGTACG
The DNA here is from genome assembly GCF_016920785.2 of Ixodes scapularis. Lineage (NCBI taxonomy): Eukaryota > Metazoa > Arthropoda > Arachnida > Ixodida > Ixodidae > Ixodes > Ixodes scapularis. The sequence continues at coordinate 59,878,496 of NW_024609837.1, forward strand.
CGAGTGCTGGTTGCCGGTAAGCGGCGACCAGAAAAAGCAAAAAGCGACAAAAATGAAAATAAAAGTGACTTTGGACGCATACGCGTCGTCCGAGTCAGTTCAGAGATTCGTTGAACCTCATTCTTGTTTGCGGGGATCGATGGCCGACTTCGTGAACGCATCGACGACCAACACACTGTTTACAAACATGCCCGCGTTTTCTTACACCGGGTGTGGGCGCGCACTGCTCCCGCGCAGAAACCTTATTCGCCTGAAGCGAAGCATCTGAGCATGCGCGGTGCCGACGGCAGCGCCACCGCAGTGGCGTGAGTTTGTCTATGCGGAGTGCAAGTTCGTCTGCTTCTTCAATAAGGGTTTCGGTGACGTCAGAATGACGCCGAGTTCTGATTGGCTCCGATTGGAAGGATAGTGGGTAGACCTCGAGGTAGCTAGCATTGAGGTCTACCCACTATTCCTCCATCAGAGGCACTCAGGGATGCCGTTCTGACGTCAGCTAGCCCCTGCGCAAAAAGTAGACGAACTTGCGCTCCGTATAGTCATATGGTTCGCGCCACAAGATAAGCTACGCCGAGGGAAATTGTCCCTCCATTTCCAATGTTCTCGAGGGCGCCGCCATTTTGATGCTTAGCTGAGAGGGGACACAAATTCGAAAATGCGACTCCCCGATGTTTGGACACGGTGTCAGGAGCTCGGGTGATACCGTTTTTCTCCATCGTAAACTGTTTTAACGTTTCTGAAGAATCGAAAATCGTCTCCTGTGGTTTCAGATAAAAATTGACACCAATGATTTTCAGCACCAAGATGGCCGAAATGTTTTTACTCTGAAGCCCATAGCCTGCTCAGTGGTTCTAAGCCGCCCCTGCTCTTGGTCTTTATCTGGATAAGCGCCTATCGGCGTGTGGGCGTGTAATCGCTACAGTGAAATGCACGCGAAAGACTTCACCGTAATATCCCGAAAGATGGCCACCCTAGGGAGATAACCCACCCTTATGAGTGACACAATTCGTTTTTTTTTTTTTTAAACATTGAAAGATAGTTTACTTTTTGTAATTGCAGCGTCCTGGCCCATGATGACCCATGACAAGTGAGCTCCTGCAGGAAATAAGCAAACATTCCTAACTGGGAAGGACAGTCGTCTCTTCTTCATTGACTCTGAACGTAAAAACAAGTTTGGCAGGTTACGGAATACAAAAGCGGCATTTTTAAATAATTTTTCTTGATCGCACATGGAACGCTTCATCCCACCCTTAATTTTCACGCGATTTTTTCTTGCTTTTTAGGTGGGCTATCTCTCAGGGACGTTGCGGTAGTTTCGTCAAATTGTTCGTCTAAATTGAAGACACGAACTTCCTCTTGCAGACTGCTTTCTTTATACACGTTAATTCAACTTATATATGACATGACAATCTTCTTTCGTGGGCCACCTAGAAGAAGGAGATGACGTAATAAAAGTAAAGTAGGGCAAACTTAGCGTTATAGTTTAAATCGCCATGGTCCCCGCCAGAAAAGGAAAAACGGTTTATTGTAAATAATGCTTGTTTGCTACTTTGTGCCACCGAAAGTGAAAGGGTGTACAAAAAAAAACAATATTGAAATTTAAACAAGCAAACTATATATATATATATACTCACTAGTAGTAAGACGAAAACACATAAATATACAAGGAAAATTACTTTGTGGGCGGAGAAAAGTAAATCCACGTTCAGCTTTCAGCAGCTGTCAGACTGCTCGCACATCATACAAGAGGCACGGAGTTTCTCCGCAGACATGACACAGTTGTCCGCGGACACGGCTCAGAAATGTCCGAGGCTTGTGTCTTGTCATACAAGAAAGAATGCGCGCCTCGGTCAGTTTCTGTAGACTTTTGCACAATTCACGAGCAATCTGAGCGCGGATTTAAAGGGAAATCCAAGACAAACCTCGTTTTGTCGACAAACACAGTTTTTAATCGCAAAACAAATGAAATAAAATGGGTAGTTTTAAACTGTCATGCTAGTGCCATCTGCAGAAAAAGATAATTAAAAAAAAAGAAAAAAAAAACATTTGAATCTCGCTGTTCACCATCGGGAAGCAAAACTGACTGCCTCAGTGGCGTAATTTTTTGTTTTTTTATTTACTGTAATTTTTGGTTCCTCGAAGGTCGTCAGGAGAAACGCGTTTCACGCATATACAGAAAAAAACAATTAACTAAGAAAACCTTGAAAAGTGAGGCCTAAATGATTGAACGGTAAACGTAAAGGGGCCATGAAACGAATTTCCGGGTGGGATAAATGATTTTAGATTGGGACTTTACTATAATCGCATACGTTTAGTGGGTCAAAAGAAAGAGGGTAGAAATTCAAAAGCCTGATTTTCGGTACAAACTTTTGAAAATATAGCGGAGTATTTGGTACCTTCTTTCCTTCGAAAACTCTCCGCCCTTTCACTAAGATACATCCGCACTACCCAAAGCACGTCAGCGGTGCAAAAGTGACGCATTGGACACGAGAACTGCGTCACTCGGACGTATGCTCTCGTCAACAATCAATCCATCGACGAATATTTGGATTCGCGCTCGTAGCCAATGAGTGCTCTGACGGAACTTATTGTCACTGGGGAATGACAAGTTCTATGGCGTTCATAAAAAGCACGGTGGAAGCTAGGAGTCATCGCACTGGTGCCCAAGCATGCCACGACCACGTGATTTCTGAATTCGCCGTAGAAAAATCGTTTCATGACCCCTTTAAAAAAGCAACGATTCGACGCAAACGACGTTAATCGAGAGAAGCCCAAAGCAGTGACAAGGGCTGCAGACAAAGAGCAATCCCCGTATATTGCAAACAGGCCAAGCCACGACGCAGACGGCAACGACTTGCAAAGTTCAGGGTACTTCTGAGACATCGGAAGTTTCCATTTTCCTGGTAAGAAGGTAATATCTCTTCACCTGATATCGATTTCGCAGCTAGTTACGATAGTTATACCTTTTTTAAAAACAATTGAAAAAAAAAAAAGTTCACCAAGTTGTTGGAGCGCGTGAACTTCGAGAATATGGTGAGCTCCGACCGGCTAGAAACTTGAGCCATGAACGGCGTGTCGTGCGGTAAAAGCATGATCCGAAACAGCTTCAGCTTTTCTGTCAAGTTTATGGTAAAGCCCCTCTATCCTGGGAAAAGTGACGCCATTCATTGTGGGAGCTGCTCAAGACACGTGCCGCCCTGTCACTTCTGGCAAGAACATGGCGTCTGAAATCTAGCTCAGTGCTGCGCAGTGCCGCCATTCACAAGGGCTGCATGTTGCACGTGCCTCGTGCATCGACGCACCTTGCGCTACTTTTGAGACACCAAGGGGCTTCAGTTTATGGTGTTTCGTTGTCAAAGGCTAAACGTCTTCATCTCGGCACTTCGTATCCTGACGAAACTCTGAACCAGGCTTAAAAAGCACACTTCGTGGCGTACCATTTTAATAAACTACACTTAGCTGTTCTTTCCCCCAGCGCAAAATAAAACGCAAAAGAACAAGAAAAAAACTTGAAGCTACTTTATTGTTGCCGCTATTACGTTCATACGGCCCAAGATCGTGTAAAAAAGGAGACGGCGAAACAAAACAAAGCTGTTCTGTTTACGAACGTGCGGCGCCATTATATCCCAACGATAAAGCGTCACGTCATGATAAAGCGTCACGCGCGAACACGTCATCGGCGCGTTGTCGCCTCTTCCTTCGCTTGTTCGCGCAACGTACAATGGAGACACCACACTAACTTCGCACTGTCAAACATCCGTTCAACATTTTTGTTATATATATATAAAAAAAATTTTAGTTCAAAACACGATGGCGCACATTTAAGAAAAAAAAAAAAAGAAAAGCAATACGGCGAGCAAGTGTACCGAAATTCGTCTTTCGCACATCGGAAACGCAAGAAGGAACATTCCGACCACAAGGCAACACAGAGACCCCATGGAAACCGCGCGATGACGAGGCATTCGAGCACGCACCGTCCGATTGGTTTTGGGTGGGGTGTGAACAAAAGCTCGTGGCACGAGATGCGCAATGTGCAGACGAACTTGCAGGTCGTATAAACAAAGCACGTTTTGTTGTCCTCCTTTTTTTTCTTCTTTATTCTTTCCCACTCTCGATCGGGTGTTCGGGACGCTGAAAATTCAGTGACTCGCCGCCAGTCTCTTCGCCATTACTTCTAAGTCACAACCGCACCGCTAAAGCATCATAAAAAAAATCTGTCTGCAAGCACTGTCATAGGCGTCTTTCTTGCAGGGGGTCCGGTCATGTTGGTCAGTAGAAACTGCCTGCAGGCATGTCTGAAGCATACATGTTTGAAAGCAAGCAGGCTTCCAACATGATTTGAGCTGTGCCGCGGGTAATTTCGTCATACATCTCTGCAACGGTCATTTTGTGTAATGTTTCAGCAAGTCTGACTGCGACTTTATTTTTTTTTTTTATCTTACTTGAATTTTAAAGAGCTTAGCTCATCTGCATTCGAGTGTCCAGCAGCTACCCCATTCCCAAACCAACAAAAAATAAATAAAACAAAATCCGGCCAAAAGAAAAAAGTTGCGAGCCCGGGGTTTTAACCGCGAGCCGCCGAGCCTTTTTACGCGGGCCAGCGAGCGGCTCCCGGGGTTCGAACGTGGGAGGCGGCCAACGCCAGGTCGCCGATCGCCAGAAGCCCCCGGGGTGAGGAGGAAAAAGCTTCTCGGCTGCCAGCCGCTGCATTTTTTAAGCTGCGCGGCAGCGAAGCGCTGCGCCCCGCCCGAGCAGACGGATGCCTTATGCATGAGCTCGACTGGAACCCGCAAGATCGCCGCCTTCCGATCACCCCTAAGCTGACAGCGCAGTGGGAGCCACGTGCTCCACTAGGTCAATGGCGCGTCGACCTTTCATCACGTGATCACTCTTCCCGCCCACACCCGCGCGCGAAGAGCGCGATCAGACGATGAAAGACTGTCGATCGATTGGTCCCGCGAGGTGCGTAACTACCACCGCACTGTCAGCTTCGAACTGAACGAAATGTATACTTTGCTCGTCTCTTAGTGGATAGAGCGGGGAAAGTTACGCGGCAGCCAGTCCAATCGGCTGCCTCCCTTTCATCACCTGACCCCCGCTCTCTTCGCGGCGTGGTTGTAAGACGATCACACGGTGAGAGGTGGACGTGTACTGGTTTAAACGAGCACGTAGCTTCGACCACACTGCCAGCATAGGGGTGAATGGAAAGCAAGGTGCGGGGGGTCGCTTGGCGCCCAGCCGTGGAATCCCACAAAATGGACTTTGAGGGGGGAACTTGTTTGAAGTTCTGGAGGGACCGAGCGCTGATGCCAGCCGCCGACGCTGCCTCCGGCGGCATTATTGCAGCCATGCTTTTGAAAGAAGGAAGAGAAATCGAGCGAAATTCGCAGACCTCTCTCGGGCATCAAGCTATATGCCAAACGTGGAGGGAGCCACAAAAAGAGCTACGCTTCGGAGTAACAACATTTCAACCATGGATGGATGGATGCTGACGGTTGTGCGCTTCGTAACGGGCGGTAGCCAGCGCCACCTAGCCTAGAACTAGCCATCTTGGTCCATCGAATCGTTGGTCCATCGAATCCATCGAAAGAGCATCGCCAGGGAACTGAGGATGGTTAGAAGAGATAGGGTGGAAATTTAGGGAGGGGGGGGGGGGGGGGGGGTTCGAAGAACGAAGGCACGTTCCGGGCGATAGCCTTCAAAAGGGCACAGTTGATTTGGGTTCTTGTTTGGGACGTCTTCTGCAGAAACATCTGGACGGTTTCAAAGTCTTTGCCCGTAATTCCGCCTGGTGCAGTTGAAAAAAATATATATATTTGGCGGTTCAGGAGGGAAGACCACTACCCGCGTGCCAGGCCCTTCCGCTCGTCTGCTTGTCCTGAGCAGGAGAGAAACACGTATCTAACAACGCCATCAAAAGCTCAGGGAGTCTCACTTTCGAATCGGTAAGAGTCTTGCGCTCTCCCTCAGCAAAAAGCATCGAAATGGCGGCGCCAACGAGTAAATCGGCGGTGGCATACATAGCAATTAGATTTAAAAAAAATGCTTTCATAAAAAAAATAAAAAGAAAACGTAACCGCTATGTTGAGCAAGGACATGTAACATCTTAGAATAACGAAAGCTCGTGACCATGGCTCTTCCACCTTCACGCCACGCCGTCACACCAGGCGGATGGTGTCAAACTCATCCATTGGACCCGAACCGGACACGACGCCCACCCGAACGATGACCCGGCGCTCGGGTCCAATATGCGCCTGCGCTATGATGTCACTTGCGGTGACGTCACGAACCTGATTAATTTAGGAGGCGTTGGCTAACACCCGCTTCACGCTCGGTAAGACCGCAGCCACCTCTATCGATCCGACCAAGCCAATCAAACAGCGCCAAAAGTGAACCGTCACGGCGCTGGTCGTCTTTGTGCGGAAGTTCGTCTGCTACATTTGCGGTGGTTGTGATGACGTTAGAACGCCGAGCTCTGATTGGCTCTAATTGAAGGATAGTGGGTAGACCTCGAGGCAGCTTGCTTTGAGGTCTGCCCACTATCCTTCCAACCAAGGCCAATCAAAGATCGGCGTTCTGACGTCACCACAACCCCTAAAAAAGGAAGTAGACGAACTTACCCAAGCAGCACAGAGGTGGCCAAGCATTGGCCAATAGCTGGCAATGGTTCTTGGGCCAGTGACCACACAGTGGCCAGCCATTGGCCGATGACTGGCCTTTCCCTGGTCATTGGCCAACGGCCAATGGCCATCAGCCATCGGTCAAGCATTAGCCAATGAATGGCCACTCTTTGGCCACTGGCCACAAGGCCATCTCCAGCCGTTGGCCATTGCCTGGCCAAAATCCGTGCTGCTTGCGTTGCGCTCCGTATGGCAGCGGCTAAACAAACCACGCATTTAAACACTAAAAAGTGCAGGATAGCGGCGCGTTCATTATGCGTGACTGGATTCGTAGGCGATGCCAAACGTACGAGGACGGCGAGCGCCGCGACGACGCATTTTTGCCGCTGCTAGCGCTACATGGCGACGCAGCTGGAGCGAGAGATGCACGTCCACAAACGTGACGCGCGTAAGCGTGACCTTGCCGTCACACTCGCACCCCCCCAGCTCTCCTCTCCTTTTGTTGCTATTCATTTTTTTTCTTTCTCTCTCTCTCTCAAGGACGACAAGTCAAGACACCGCGGCGCAGCTGGACCGAGAGGCCAAAAAGCAACCTTCCAGCCGCCAGCTTTTTGGCTGCGGCAGCCGCCGCTTTCAAGAAACGCTCTTCGAGGCGCTCTGTTTGGTCGAGTCCCTTATGAGCGCACGGCTGTTCGGAGTGTGCACGTGGAGCGAAAGCTCGTACTGCGGGAACCAAGGGATCTTTGGTTCGACAGTCTCTCCACCCCCCCCCCCCCCCCCCTGCCAATTTCGATCCGAATGAGCATCACTGCACTGGCAAAATGTCTTAATTAAAGCGGAGACATCAGGCACCTTTTATGGGGCTGACTAGGGTCACAGACACTGCTTTTACGTCGTACAAAAATACACATTGATTGCTGCAGACATAAAAACAAAATTACGTTTTTTTTTTTTTTTTTTTTTTTTTTAGAATAGGTGTTTTGACGCACCTTGAACCGCTTGAGGCGTCGCTAAAACTCCCTATTACCTCCGGACACGCATGAAACGCGTTCAAAGCATGTATGCTTCATACACGTGTACGGTTCCAACATCCCTGCAGACAGTTTTCGTACGAACAATGTGACAGTATAAACCGCCATACATGGAAGAAACACGGATCACGCAGAGACATGCAGATTTTCTTTTGGACGATTAGCAGTGTGACCCGCGGCTTACAACTTTCCGCGGTCGTAATAAACACACATTACCATTTCAATTGACAATTATACCAATCCCTTCACCTGGTAAGACGCTTTGAACGTCCTTGTCAACCACCAACGCTTTCTCTCGCGATTCAGAATCAAGTTGCCGCCAAGTAACACCTCCGCGAGATGACTTCCCCCCGGGACAACAACTACGCCAATCGGCCGCGCAATACACACCTCGCGCCGTCGCAGGCAGCGAAATGCGGAACGCACCGGCGGCGCGGGCACGGATGGAGCAGCAGCAGTGTGCGACTCTTCGAGAAAGCAAAGATATCCATCTTGGCAGCAGGTCCGCCCGAGCAGAAGCAGCGGCGGCACCCCGCGAGTCTAATTGAAGGGCGGTGCGCGGCCAAATCGGCCTCCTTCTCGGCGGGGTGCCTCTTGGGCAAAGGGGAGGCCGGCAGAGGCGGCGGCACCCGTCCCGATTCGTTGCCGAGGTGCCAGGTTCGACTCCGCAGGGGGTTTGTTGTTCGACTGCGCTTGCACGCCTCCCGTCGATGAACGACCGAGATTGGGAGCTTTGCGACGGCGAGGTGCTCCGTCCCGCGAGTCCATGATCTGAATCACCTTTACGGGTAAATCCAGAGCTCGAGTTCAGCAAAAAGTGCGACATTTGTCGTAACATGTTTATACAACTTTCTTTTTTTTTTTTGAGGAGGGTTTGGGGGGGGGGGGGGGGTATTTTTGAAATTAACGAAGGGCATATGGCACGCCCCAGCGAAGGACTGAGCACTAATTTGGACCACCTGGAGATCGTTTGACGTGCAACCGAAAGTTCGGTTACACATGCGCGTTCCCCGCGAAAAGCCTCTGTCAAACTGCGGTTACCTCGGCCGAGATTCGAACCCGCCACCTGGGGATCCATGTAGGCCCGCGGGGTGGCTGCTCCGGGAGGTCAGTCTGCCAGAGGTTTGTAGTGACATTAATACACGCTGAACACGAGAAAGGTATAGTCACTGCGGTACGACTGATGGCTCCTGTCACGGTGGTGATCATGCCGCTCAGCGCGCACCTTTCGTAGCGCATGTTTCGCCCCACCGAACGTGTTCTCCTTGGAGAACATGCACGAAAAACCACCAGCATGGTGCGATGACACCACGTGTGACGTCATCGCACGTGACGTCACACGCACCTGACGCAACCTGCAAGGCAACCTTACTAGACTACCTCAGTTGTGGAACTCCCATGGAGGGGGGTACCCCTCCCCTCCTTTCCCCTTCCCTCACTCCAGTCCACGGCCCGCCAACTCCCTAGATCAGAGCTTCCTACAAGTATAGTGACATTCTTTGAAGCGCCGACTGCGTAACGGTGCAGGTTTTAGGAAGCGAATGGCGGCTCACAGCAGAGGACTGAACTGATTGACTGACGCCATTTTGTTCCCACGGATTGTGCTGTGTCATTTGTATTGGTTGGTTACTTGTAAAGAGAAGTATCGAGGGAATTTAGCCTCCCGTCGTTCGGAGCGCCTTCTAGATTTTCGCTTCAAAGCTGCGTGTTCCATAGAGTACGGTGGAACGCCATCTAGACGCTGTGCTTCATATTCCTTAGAATACACTGCAGTGACCATAGCAGCCATCCGGCGCGCCGAACGATGGAAGGCGAGCCGTGATGAGAGAGTGCGGTACTGCCCGTGCAAGCAGGGCTGTTAAGAATGGAACCTTCGGCGACCTTCTTCCGAGTTTCAACGCTGCGGAAACGAGTCAAGACGAGTCCGGGACCGTCGCCCGCTTGTCGGGGCCTGCGCGAAACGAGTCCCGACGAGTCCGGGACCGTCGCCTGCGTGACGGGGCCTGCGGCAACAAGTCTCAACGCGCCCGTGACGTTAGCGGGACGTGTGTGTGTGCGTGGTGGTTGGTGCGCTCGGGAAAGGGAGAGAGGCATGGCCTAACTGCGGAGAACTTTGGCTACGTCACACTGGACGGCGGACTTTTCTGCGTCGCACTTGACGGCGGGTTCCTGCATCGCACTGGCTGCCCTGGCGGAGAGTGAGGGAGAAACGGACCCTATATAAGGCGGAGCGCGAGGCTGCTCCGTTGTTCTCTCGGATTTGACGACTGTATCGCTACCATGTAATTAAACCCTTCGTTACGTTACCAAGTCTCCCACCTCCACTGAACCCCTGGGTTCTTCACTTCGGGGAATGGACGTCGTCTCGAGCCAGGAAGCTTCCGGACGTGCGGCCTAAACCCCGCCTCGAACAACTGGTTGGCAGCAGTTGGGATCGGACCATGCGACATCGTGCTACATCTGTGGGTGAGCGTTTGGACTTTGCTTTGAGATTCGCCGGGCTTCAGATTATGGGTAATTAATTTTGAACTGCTGGGAATCCTTAGGGTTTGACTCGTGCGCTAGGTTTGTGTACAACCTCGCGACAAGTTTTATAGCAAAGCCAAAGCTAAAGAGCAGCGATCATGGATCTAATGAGGTTACTGAGAACAGATTTACTCTGTTTATGTGAAGAATTTGGTGTGGAGGTGGAGCAAAAGATGAAGAAATCTGAGATCAGTAAAGCAATTTCAGAGAGCGCGGAAGCAGAGGATATTAAAATTGCGTGGGAATTACTTCAGAACGCTAAAAGTGAGGCTGCAGCAAAAGAGGAACGAGAACAGGAGCAGGCTGCAGCGAAAGAGGAACGAGAACAGGAGCAGGCTGCAGCGAAAGAGGAACGAGAGCAGGAGCAGGCTGCAGCAAGAGAGGAACGAGCGCAGGCTGCAGCGAAAGAGGAACGAGAACAGGCTGCAGCAAGAGAGGAACGAGCGCAGGCTGCAGCGGCAGAGGAACGAGCGCTAAAAAGGCTAGAGCTCGAAATTGAACAACAGCGATTAAACTCGCAGAACAGTAGAGTTGGGGCTACGGTACGAGCAAGTGAGGCCGAGTCGTATCAAATGAAGAAGCTCCTGCAGCCGTTTAAAGTTGGGGAAGACGTGGGCCTATTCTTAGTTAACTTTGAGAGGACATGTGAGAAGTTGAGCTTCGCCCCAGAAACGTGGCCGCAACGGCTTTTGACTTTGTTGCCCTGTGAGGCTGCAGAGGTTGTCGCGCGCCTTAGTACTATAGACGCGGACGACTACGACAAGGTGAAGTCGAGCCTTTTGAAGCGGTATCGCCTTTCTGCCGAGGCGTTCCGTCAAAGGTTTAGAAACGCATCCAAAAAGAGCAGCGAGGGCTACTCGGAATTCGCGTACGGGCTTAAAACCAACTTGATAGAATGGTTGAAGAGCGAGGAAGTGTACGAAAGCCGAGACAAGGTAGTCGAGTGTGTGTGCCTCGAACAGTTCTTTCGTAGCATTCCGCAGTCAGTGAAGCTCTGGGTGCAGGATAGGGTGGGAGTCGACTCTGTTGAAAGGGCCGCTGAGCTAGCCGAAGAGTACGCGACGCGTAGAAAGCTGAGCGGAGAGGACAGCGAACCCGGCCGGAGCGATCAGCGCAAGCCCTTCCAACAGGGAAACGGCTCGCGAGAAAAAAGGCCCGAGAAGCCAGAAACAGGACAAAAGGTCCCAGAAAAGAGCGGAGATCCCTCGAGCGGAGATCCCTCGAACGGAGACGAGGCACGGAAAAGCCAAAAAGGGCAGTTCGAGGCAAGGAAGCCGTTCCTGTGCTACAACTGTCAGGAGCCGGGACACACAGCGGCCAGGTGTAACAAACCGCGGGTTGTGTTCTCGTACGTGAGCGGTAGTGACAGGGACCTGGAGCTTCTTCGTCCCTATCTTCACGAGCTCCAGGTAAACGGAAAGCCGTGCAGGGTACTTCGTGACAGTGCAGCGACGATGGACGTTGTTCATCCGTCGTATGTAACTACATCCGACTTTACTGGAAAGGTAGTTTGGATCAAGCAGCTGCTCGAGAAGCACAGTGTCTGTCTGCCTATGGCGAGAGTAAGGATAACTGGCCCGTTCGGAGAGCTAGTGACAGAGGCGGCTGTCTCGCAAACAGTCCCGTTGGAGTATCCCTATTTGTTTTCTAACCGGTCAGATTTCCTGCTGCGCGAAAGGGGTCAACAACTGGGAGGAGGGCTAGTTCAGTCGTGTACGAGGTCCAAATCGCGTCAGCTCGCCCCTTTGTTGACGAGTGATCCAGAGCGAAAGGCAGCTGACGGGGAGCAAGCACTCCCAGAGTTGGAGGCAGAGAAACGGGATGAGGGGGTCCGGGTTGTAGAACAGCACCGCCCTCGTAGCACTAGAAAGCGTACGCCGTCCCAACGCGCCGGCGAAAAAGGCGGAGGAAGACGGGATCATTAAAGGATCTCTCGTAGCTCCGGCGTCACGTAACTGTGGTCCTCCGTTACGAGTAGACAGAGTGTCTTTGACAGTCGAGCAGAAGAGCGACCCTAGTGTGTCAGGGTTTTGCGGTACTGCTCAGGAGATTGCTAGGACCAATGTGACGGGGCATGAAAAAGGCGGATTGTTTTATCGGCGCTATAAGGACCGCATTTTCACGTCTAGAAATCACGTGAAAATCGATCACTATGACTTCAGCGTAAGAAAGAGGAAAGGCAAATTTAACGGCAATGCCGATGGGTTGAGCAGATTTTTCTGATATCACCAAAAAGAGTAGGGATGATCTCAGAGGTTTTCGTCATCCACGGGAATGAGGATCTAAGTGGGGGCACTTCGTTAAAACCTCAAAAGGACCTCACAAATTGCGAAGAGTTTTTTGTCTTGTATTTTGTTCATAGTGACCTCGTTGGAAAAATGAGTTTTGCTTTGGCGACAGCGGGTCTCGATACCCGAAATTGTCCCTAGGTTTTAAATTGCATTGTTTTGGCAAATTTTGGTAATCCGTAATCCAGTCTGGCGGGTCTCTGGCGGATTCCGAGCGTTTGACTGCGGTGTGGCGTGGTGTTGTGGGGGACGTTTCCGCTGATGCCTCCGTTGTGAGAGGTTTGGGAGTTTGCTAGTGCTTGCAGCATCTTCTCAAGGCCTACTCCAAGCCCACCTCTTCAGGCCAGCGATAGTACCACCGGCCATTCGAGGTTTCCCTGGCCCCGGAGGGGCTGTTAAGAATGGAACCTTCGGCGACCTTCTTCCGAGTTTCAACGCTGCGGAAACGAGTCAAGACGAGTCCGGGACCGTCGCCCGCTTGTCGGGGCCTGCGCGAAACGAGTCCCGACGAGTCCGGGACCGTCGCCTGCGTGACGGGGCCTGCGGCAACAAGTCTCAACGCGCCCGTGACGTTAGCGGGACGTGTGTGTGTGCGTGGTGGTTGGTGCGCTCGGGAAAGGGAGAGAGGCATGGCCTAACTGCGGAGAACTTTGGCTACGTCACACTGGACGGCGGACTTTTCTGCGTCGCACTTGACGGCGGGTTCCTGCATCGCACTGGCTGCCCTGGCGGAGAGTGAGGGAGAAACGGACCCTCTATAAGGCGGAGCGCGAGGCTGCTCCGTTGTTCTCTCGGATTTGACGACTGTATCGCTACCATGTAATTAAACCCTTCGTTACGTTACCAAGTCTCCCACCTCCACTGAACCCCTGGGTTCTTCACTTCGGGGAATGGACGTCGTCTCGAGCCAGGAAGCTTCCGGACGTGCGGCCTAAACCCCGCCTCGAACAGGGCCTATTAGCTATTCCAACTGAGCTAATCCACTAACGTTGCTGCAAGGCAGGTGACGGCGTCGCACCCGCAAGGCAGGTTTTTGCGAACTTCTTTTACTGTGCTTACGCCACATTATTTCGGGTGGTCAGCGATCAGAAATCAGATTTTTGTTTCCTTCTTTTTTTCTTGTGGTGCTCATATTAAATAATGGCATGGCACACTTGTTTTCTGTGTTTCTGTCTAATTTGGAAGAGGAGTAACTATAAAATCGGGCTTTATGTGCCTTCTTAATGAAATCAACTCGGAGTTGAATGACGTTGACGACTGAGCTAGTTAGTTGTTCCTTCACAAAGACACAAACAGCGCAACCACATAGACTGTTTGTGTCGTGGTACTGTTTCTACAACTTAGAGTAATAATGGCCACTCCGTGCGGGGGTTTCGAAAACAAAAATCAATTTATATTCAACGGATAATGAAAATTAAAAAAATAAATAAAACGAGCAAGTATGTAATCAACAACCTGATTGATTGTGCCTAAAATGATTCACGATTTCAAGTAACAATACAGGGCGAGTCACATCGGTAATAAAACAACGTAAATACATCAAGAGCATTCGCTCTCTGCATCGTCCATCTTTTTTCTTTTTTTGTTCTTGCGATGCACACACTGTGACGCGCTGGTCACATGACGCACTCGGAGTACTGCGAGGTCCGTTCTCACGAAAGTTTTATCCACAATACAAAACACGGATCCCTAATTCTCTCTCCACATCGAACGCCTGCCATCGGTAGCCAGGACAAACACTTCTTCGACCATACCAACACAGCACATCTCAAAAACCAAAACAGCCACAACACTCACCTTAAAACTAACACCCCCGCCTCTCCCCTCCCCCTCCAAAAAAAAAACAAAAAAACAACGGGGAGACGCTTTGCAAGTGGCGCAAGCGAAAGCGGAGCTCGCGCTGCCAACCTATCTACACGTCCCAATTAAAATCCAGTAAAGCGAGGGACCCATGTCTAATATTGACTCTATTAAAAAAAAAAGAAAACATAAAAAAAAAAAGAACTCTCGGACCCAGCTATTATGGTGTTCGTTCCCAAGCGAACCGACGGTTCTGACCCCTGGTTTGAGGGTATCCCCAACGCGGTCCAGCGATACCCACTCCCGTTTTTTTTTTCCCGTTCCTCCTTTCAGGGAACAGGCCGATCGTATACCAACCAATCCAAAAGCAATTTCCGACGGCGTCGGTCGATGGAAGAAAGCGGTCATTAAGGTGTTTGCGCCCGCGGTGAACGCGCTTTGGTCCGACCTGAACGCCGAGCCGTTCCAACGTACTTCCTTCTCTCTCTCGGTCAATCCGCCGTGGGAATATAAGGGAGAACACGGTAGGACGAACGAACGAGGCTGGACGAAAGAAAGTAAACGCAGCGCCTATATAGAGTCGCGGATAATGACCGCGATATTCACTATACCGACGGCCACGCTTGACCGCGTCGCGAGAGAGTGAACTGTCTCGACCGAGCAGCAACGAGGCGCCATATGTATACATGAAACTGTCGCTGTGGCTCGCCGAAGAAAAACATTTCCGTCCGAAGAATTCAACTTCGTCTATCTTATTCAGGAACAAAAGCAAGAACGAGGTACACAGGACAAGAAGAAGGTGCTGACTTTCTTCTCCTACTTCTATGCAGGGTTGCTTCTCGCGGAGAAGCAGAATTAGAAACGTTTACGCGTTGTAAGTCACTGCCCTTGTTTTTCCTTGTGTTTGTCTCCTTCTCTTGCCCTTGTCTTTTCAGCGCTGCTGCTGCTATACTGTCAACACCGGTTATAACGAAATCGGTTATAACGAAATAGCGGCTATAGCGAAGCGATCCCTATTTTCCATTCCCTTTGGCACTCCATTATAACCGAAGTCGTTTATAACGAAATAGCGGATATAGCGAAGTGATATCAGACTCCCGCTGACTTCGTTTTAACTGGTCTCGACAGTAGTCCGTGACAGGCTAAGACTAAAGTGGAGAGGACACGGCCGCCTCTCCAGCGCTCGCTCTGCTAAACGGTGGGAAGAAGTGGGAGGAGCTTCCCTTGAACTCTTAATTAACCAATCACCGACTACAGTTGTCCGAAGCCTTATCTTTCAAATCGCAGTAATAGGTTTTTGTTTCTTTTTGTCTTCCAGAGGCACCATGTACCCGAGATCCACGAGTAAGAACCGTTTTTGAATCGTCACGATTGCCACTAGCACTCACCAAAATGACGGCCGCGCTCACAAGAAAATCTGTGAATCTAAACGTGACTTAGTGGCTCCAGGACAGACAACACGTCGGCCACACTTGCTGCCTTTCTAGATTCATTTGTTAGTCACACGCTCGGCTGTATTTTGATGTTCTCTACGGTGAGGCCACACGAAACTTGTTCGGTATGGAACACCCAGCATCTGAAACGAGACGCACATGTTCGACACCAATTCTTTTCGGAATAGAAACTTCCCAACCAAATGTAAACGAAATTAGTCATCCCCAGTTACACGTCATTTGAGATTTACGATGCAGCATTAAGGCAGCATATTTCAGTGATAAGTTCGTGCCGAAGAACGGACCTAACACCCACATCTCTCCGCTTAAAAAAAGAAAAAAAAAGAGGACCGATTTTAATATTTTTTGTTTTTCGGAAATTCAATATATATCATCTCTCTCTCTCTCCCTCTGCGAAAGCTTTTTTTCAGATTTTTTTTTTTAAGAACGCTTATATAACAGCGAAATTCCGCTGTAGCAATCGATTTCACTATCACTGGCACAAGCGGAATAGTTACATCTATACAGATTTTCCACAAGGGCGCCGCCATCTTTAATGTCGCCATATCCAGTATGGCCGAGAGCATTGACTTGCCGTCTCCACGCCAATAGAAAACATTCGGGATACATAACCCTAACCCTCATTCTCGTTTTGCCTCACCTCTATCTTTTTTTACTATTTGCATGTTGAATTTTTTTTTTCGCCGCACATGCTTGATTTGTTTTTCAGGCGGCTGGGAACGAAAAAAAAAACAGAATAAAAGTTATAGCGTCACATTTTAGCAGATTCAAGTTATATCATAAGCACGAACGACCATGTCTGACAAGGACGGTAAAATTTTGTCAGTAGCTGATAAGGACAAAGTCAGGTGAAGGCTAACCTAAACAGGAAGATCCCGCTCCGTCCCAATTTTTTCTTTATTTATTTAGTTTTAACTTTTAGTTTGAAAGAGGGGAGCTGTGAGTACCTCAGTTAAACGCTGCAGCAGTTAGTGAGGGCAAGTGGAGGGGCATACTTTCAGGGGGTCGTCGTGTTGGCGCAGCTGAACGAAACCTGGAGGTCTCCCGTTTTGTACAGCTGTGCCGAGGTCCTCCAAGTTCCCCCCACATGCTTCCAAGGGTTCGCCAAAGCTTCGCGCGAAAGAAGACAAAAATATATATATTCATAAAGTTTTGTTGGGAGCGGAAAGTTCGCGCCTCCTCGGTGATCTCAAGGGTTTCCAGCTTCGTACCCCTTTCACCACAAGTGTTGGGCAAAGTCAGAAGCCCCCCTCCCCTTTTTCTACCACCAAACCTCTCAAAGTACGTGGCCACGCTTTCTCAGGAGACAACCGTGAATACGTGGCATCCTTTTCTTCGGAGAGGTAAGCCTTCTGTCACCTCAGACCAAAGCAAAATGACCATCGACCATAATCCGATTTCGACTTACGATGCACAGCAACGGACGCTACTAGCCAATCGAAGCCAATCCATTGCCAATCCATACAACACGCGGATAAAGTAATGACGTGACCGATGTTTAAAGCGCTTATAGGCTGGGATGCCTCGTAGCGACCACTGCGGTTCAATCCCAAGGTGAAACGGAGAATACCTTGCGCTTTCCAGAAAACAATATTGTAGCAGACAAGGATAACTGTTCTTCTCGGGAGCGTTATGCCGCCCGATTGCCCTCTTGGCGAAAAGACGCAGCGTGTCAGACAAATGGTTCAAGATGCTGCTAACCCCTCCGAAAAAGAAAAAGGAAAAAAAAGACACGAATGCCATCTTTCGACACGCTGGCACATCGTTTCGAGTGGCCACTTGAAACCGTACCGGTGAATTGTAGCCGGTGTACGGTTAAAAGAAAGAGCGGCGTTTGCTCCCTCGAGCGTGTCTGGCATTCCGGAGGCGGCGGGGTGCACCAGGACTTTTCCAGGAACTGTCACTGCTTTCGGCCGTAAGCGCAGTGGCCGTCCCTCCGTCCGTCCGTCCCTTCGTGCCTGCCTTTTGTCAAAAAAATGACTAAAGGTGCCCGCGATGTCGGCTTTCCTTCTGTGCGTGTGCAGTAGCCCGCTAGGTGCCGCCACTTCAAGCCTCAAAGTCATCTGGACGTACGGTAATGTGTTCGTAGTGCGTGTAGTGGCCCGCTAGGTGCCGCCACTTTACGCCTCAAAGTCATCTGGATGTACAAGAATGCGTTCGTAAAGCGTGTAGTGGCCCGCTAGGTGTCACCACTTTAAGTTTCAAAGTCGTCTGGATGTAGGTAGAATGTCTTCGTAGTGCGCGTAATGGAACGCTAGGTGCCGCCACTTTAAAGTTTCAGTCATCTGGGCGGGATGTCTTCGTAGAGGGAACGTTTCAGATTTCGGCTTCCCCTTTTATCGAAATGCGACGGAACAACTTTGCCAAAGTTTGCAGGAGGGGAAAGTTATATTCGAAAGTTGGGTATTTCACTATGTTTTTTTCCAGCACAGGGCGAGACCTACCACAAAAGTTCAGGCTCCATGTATGCAAAAACGTCAAGTGTACTATGCGTAGAAGCACTAAAAACAAATGCACAATGTTCAAAAGTGTAAAATGTAAAAAAAAAAAAAAAAAAAGTTGTCTTTGCACGAATTAGTTAGACCCCTGATCTCCACATAGGGGGCTGGATGGCGCATTGAGTAAATAGGTGTGAAGCCGCCGGAAGTAAGCGGCTTGTCCCGGAAGTGAGCGCTTGGCAGGCTTTTCAACTGTTCCGAGTGCTGGTTTAAGCAGCGTTCAGGGCCCTGGATTTTTTCTTGTGATATCACAAGAGCCTGCCTCTTGCACAGTAACGGCACATGCAGACCCGAGAAGTCTCCTGGGAAGCCATTGGATGTGGACAATTTTAAGATTCTAGTTGATCAAGTGTGCATATGTCCCATGTTCACACGCCTTATGATCGGGAGTTAATTTAAAACGGAAATATTAAAACCTACTCAAAGACACAAGAAAGCGTGATATAAAACATGGACCGAATGCATCATAGGAAGCCCAGCAGACGCCTGACTTCCGGAACAAGCTTTGAACTTCCGGTGGCTTCACCTGCGCCAGGCTCGGAGAGCAGCTATGCGCCATCCAGCCCCATATATAGTAAGAGAACAGTGACCTCAACCCTACCCCAAAACCTAATACAACTTCTCGCTATCTGAACTATCGTTCCCCATCTCAGGGTTTACAAGATGTCGATTGATTACCAGCTCGCCTGCTCTCTCTCACTGCTTGGAAATCTTATTGGATTGTATCTGGATTTCAGGTTTTTCGAACTTTTTCCCTTTGCCTACAATCTGAATTTCAGGTTTCCAGATAGAATCCAACAAGATTTCCATTTCCATAATCCAGATAGGAAAAAGTTCTATCTGGTTTTGGGGTAGGGGAACCAAGATGGGTGTTTCGGTGCCAGAACGTGCGTGTGTATTTCTATAGCTCGACACAATTTGCACACACAGGTGATCGTCGGCTATTTAATTTTCTTCTTCTTGAGACAATGGATAGAACCACCATGGTTAACCAAAAGAGCTACAACGGCAGGGTGTATTTTTCAGATGCCGCGGCAGTGAGAGCGGGAGAACGACGACAACGTCGTTGGCCGTACTTCAGCTGCACGCGTACGCACGAAACTTTAGAGACACCGAAGTGCAATCGAAGGAACGAAACTCGCCCTGAAGAGGGACAGCCGACGGACCTCAGGGCCGTTCTTATTCTATCAGTGACTGCTAAATTTTATTTTTATTGATACTTACACCGGGACGACTTCGTCAAAATATGCACACGCACAAAAAAAAGACAAAAAAGCGTAAGCCCTACAGCCCAATCATAAGTGCCGGACCCAAATCCCCGTGTGGACCTTTGCAGGCCTCTTAGGAGGGGGAGGGGGACGCTCGAGAGATTTCAAGAGTGCGTAGAGGCGACTAGGCGTGAACTCTGCCGCTCTATAAGCACCCCGCCACTGCACCGGGTGTCCTCAGCCCCGAGGTTCGCCTGCTCTGGATTTCCTCCGGTTCGTAGAGACGGAATAATCAATGACTGGCTTTGGAGCTTTGTTCCAGTGGCCGCTTTAGGGTAGCCATCGGAACACGCAATTGTTTAGTTTACATATATTTTTTTTTTGTCAGTGTTTGAATGAGCGTTTTTGCTTATTAGAAAGGTTTGCACATTAGCAAATTCTTTTGATAATGCCACATAATCATAATAGGGTTATTTATCAGGTCGCAACAACATGTTTATATAAAGAGAACCCCAAAACCCAACCAGAACTTAATTGAAGCCGCGCCGTCCGCACAATGAACCCTCTGCTTTTCATGGACGCCACAGTACGGTACCAACGTTCAATAAATACGCAGGCAGAAGACTGCGAACGTCCGTGTGTTGTCAGCCGGCGTCAGGAGTGAACGTAAAGTCGGCTGGAGCAGTGTTTTTACATCAACATGAGTGCTTCACGGTAGAAAAGCTAGGGGAATGTCACGCAGATCTGGTAGGGGGCCGAAGACACACTACGAGGGCATAATACAGACGGCCCGGTACGTCGTTACATTGGTTACACACAAAACTGTCTGCGGGTGTTTTCATTTCAATTCAAGCACGGTTTTAGGAGTCGAATTTCTAATACTGAACAACAACAAAAAATGTTTTCGGGACCATTCTTGACATAAAAAAAAGAAAGCAAATGGCAAGCTTGGCCGACTTTAGTTTTTGCTTTCAAGTAATGGACCCCTGAAGCGTTCAAAGGGATAACTGACGTTTCTTCAACCTGTCGATGATCGCTCGTTTGGATAGCACTCCCTATTCTTCACCTCTTACACCACTGCACTATAACTCCATTGTGACACTCGCAAAATTATTTCGTAAAGCTTCCTGAATTGAAGCAAATCTTGCATTCTAAAATAATTTGAGAAAAAAAAGTGCAACTATTTTTTTTTTTTTATAATTTTTCTGTCACGGCTTTTTTTAAACAAAATCTGTCACGTTAAAAAAAAGAGAAAACACCCGGTAAATATACCTACTTTACATTACCAGAAAGAAAGTTCGAATTTTGATAAATGTAGGTTGTACAACAGCAAGATTTGTTGTATTACTTGGTATTACGCCAAATTTCAATTATTTTTAAGCTTACGTGTCACGTATTAATATTAGGTAATCAACCATATCCATATCAGAATATTGAAAATAGCACCCATGCAGTCACAACGCACTATCTACATGGCTCAAGCTTTATTTGCGATCATACAAACAAAACACTATTTTCTATTTATATTTTCCGATTAACCACAATCGTAACCTCGCTTCTAACAAAGGACGAAGCAAATAAAAATGGGATTGTTAAAAAAATCGGTCCCAAATGTATACTTATTGCCACTTGCGCTACCTCACCCCCGAATGAACAAAACACGTCCCCTTCTGTGTTCCCGAGTCTCGGGTTTCATTAATATGAATCATCACCAGCTCGCTTGTTTTTTAAGTATTATTTCACTTACTTATCCTCGGTGATTATGAGCCCATCGCAATGCGTACACTTATCTGCAAAGAAAATAACGTAAAATGTTCTTGCTAACGTTTTTAAACTCCTACACGTACGGCTAGCTACATAGTTCTGCTAGTTATTATTTGTGTCAATTTTGAAGTGGTTTTTTTTCTTTCCTTTCTGCCATGCCTTTAAAGGTAAATTACAAATGAAATATAATTTAAAAAAACGCATAACTTTGAACAAACATTACGAGACGCTATGCGAAACCCGCGCTTTCAGTGACGAGAACAACACGAGAACAACAGCTTGATGCTTATCTTATCAGCACTTCTTCCTATTGTCAAAGATGTCCGTCTCCGAAGAAGCGTTCAACGGCTCTCACCCTGCCAAATATTTCCAGCCTAATTGCCCCTCGTCCACAAAACATCGATGACCATCAAAAGACGACGGGAAGCCACGTTCTCGCCTCGCCAATACTCGCAGTCAGGACGCTCGGTCGGCCGTTGTATCTCGCCGGCAGTCGCGTATAGATCTGCGCAATTTCCGTTCACTCGAGTCGAGAGCGCGGCTACCGTCACGTGCGAATGACGCAACCTGACGCAGCAAACTTTGCTCCGTTTCCTCTCGCAAACACAGCCGGAGCCTCGCGTACAACCGGGGGCTCCGACGCCCGCTTCCTGTCGGGGGGAGGACGGGGGAACAGGGCGTTAGGCCTAAGACCCAGAACCCCGCCGACGTCGGTCAACAAGCGAGCGCCGGCCGCGCTTACGTCAATCTAAGCATCGGGCCCCCTTTGAGTGACAGGGCCAACTTGAAGCGGCGCTGGTCTCTTCGCTAAGAGGAACAAACAGGAGGACGGTAAAGTTGCGTTCGTTGTGAATCGTTCGAGCGTAGGGGATCAGTTTATATGGTACGAATCATGTACGTTATACTGGGTGTCCTATAGTCTCTACAAATCTGAAGGAAAAAAAGCCGTTCGTTTTATTAGTCAGGTCTGTGCAGGTGAGTTGTATGGCCAGTGGGACACAACATAAAGGGCTAATCGTCGCGACAACTCAAACAATTGATAAGAATGTGTCGATTAACTTTTCCGATTAGTGAAAATGAACGTATGGTTCCAATAGACCAATCTCACGGCCGGTTTGATTACGTCACCGCTGCCCCCATGCATCGTGGGAACTGTATGTAATCTTTCTGCACGAGCGATGTAACCCCGCCGAGTGCCTGCGCGAGCAGAGCACGAAGCAGCACGCGCTGTCTCGTGGACTGGCACCTGCCTCCTATGAACTGCGTAGTTATGGCGGCGTCACGCATGGGTGGAACGCTTAATGAGGTCGGTCTATTAGAAAACTTGCTGAGAACCGTCGAAAACGACCGAGTCAGCCAATTTTAGAAAGGTTTGGAGCGCGACAGTCTCACTTCTGCGACAGTCTCAAGAATAGCGCTATTCGAAAACGCGGACGCTATGCGGAGAGCAAGTCGTCTGCTTCTTGCGCAGGAGTGGCAGTGACGTCAGAACGACGCTGAGCTCTGATTGGCTGATTGAATAAAATAGTGGGAAGACCTCAAGGCATCAACCATCAAGGCTTACCCACTTTTTTTTTTTTTTTTTTTTTAACAGCCAATCCGAGTTTGGTGTCGTTCTGACGTCACGGAAACTCCTGCGCAAGAAGCAGACGACTTGCTCTCCGCAAGTCGTCTGCTTCATAAGCAACGCGCCGAAGTGGTCGGCGTTCCTCGATTGGCAAAACGCTCGCTACGACGTCATTCGCGGGATGGGTTCTGCTCCCATCGACGGTAATAAAAGCAATGTCAGACTGTCGACTTCGACGGCGCTCGAATAATAAAGAAAAACGACGAACTCCAAGCCTCCATCGTGCTTTCTGCACACCCATACACACACACATCATCATCAAACCCGCCGGTCACAACCTACGACGAGTAGCGAGGATCACAACTCCTGACGTCACGATGAGGGGGCAAATCCTGGTAATGACGTCACGGACGGTAACCGTAAAGCCGCCGATACATTGCTCAGATATCTTTTCGAGGTATGTTTGCTTCACACGTCTTCAAACATGTCTGTAGACAGTTTTTGTACGACCAGTGTTACAGGACCCGTCGCACATGGAAGGATGGATGGATGGACGAATGTTAATGGCTATAGCCTTTGCAACTGGCGGTAGCTTGCGCCACCTAGCCCAAGTCTAAAAAGACAAACACGCCACCGACAGTTTTGCAGACTGTCTTCTGGACGATGGATTAGCAGCGTGACCTCGGCACGAAAGAACGCTCCCGAAACATCGCGGCGCTAAGATTCGCAACTTTCACGGGCTATATTTGGAGTGCAAGTTCGTCTGGTTCTTGTACACGGGATTGCAATGATGTAAGAACGCCAAACTCTTATTGGCTGATAAAAAAAAAAAAAAATAGTATGTTGACATCGAGGCATCTAGCATCGAGGTCTACCCACTATCCTTCCAGTCAAAGCCAATCAGAAGTCGGCGTCGTTCTCACGTCACCGCAACCCCCGTGCAAGAAGCCGACGACTCGCTGTCCGCATAAGGGCGGCTCCATACTTCCTTCCGAAACGCCTGTCATCTGGATGATTGTCGCCGAACAGCCGAACGAGGTTCGGCCCGTGACGCGTAATTTATTCGAGTTTCGTGAAACACGAGAGATATGCGAGCCTTACGTCATACCCCCGCGTCAGGAAATAGTAAGCAAGCACCTTTGTTCCGAAGCCGAGCATCCAGGAGCTAGGGAGCGCGATTCTCCCATCGCCCAAAGTTGCGAATGTTCGAAAATACTAAAATCCGGTGGCTGGGTCATCGAGCGAGGGACGGGGCTTACCCGGCTGCCTTTAACCTGCGAGGCGGCTTCCCCGCAACTCGAGCTCCCTCTCTCCGCTGCGGCGGCCACAGGCAGGCGCCGTAGCTCGTCCGGTCGTTCCAGATAAGGGGCTTTCGCTTGGCGCCGGGCTTATCTAAACCACGTCCAGCGCGAACAGTCCGAAGCCACCGCGAGCCATTCGGCGCTGGCGGAGAAGTCTAGCCCGTATACTCCGTTCACCCTCAAGCTGACAGCGCGGTGAGAGCTACCTGCTCGTTGGGCCAGTCATGTATAGAAGACGTCTTTCTTTTTTCACGTGGTCACGCTCATACTTTAACCTGCGCAGACAGGGCAAAGTGTGGGGATGAAAGAGAGGCGGCTGATTGGCCCGGAGAACGCGTTGCTCCCGCCGCACTGTCGGCTTAGGGATGAACGTAGTACTGCCGCCCGAGACTCGCAGAAACCGCCGAGGTGGCCTGGGCTGCCTGCCCGGCAGAATTCGCGTATCGCACCGCGCAAAATACCCCGGCTCCTTTAGGAACGACGATGAACGACGCATGCCGCGTCTGCTGTTTTTAACGAACTTTCCTCCCTCCCTCGTCCGAAGCACCCCGAGACGCAGACAGTGACTCGAGGCAAATAATAACATCGATGGCAATACGAAAAACAAAACGAAAAGGAAAGCAATTTACCGGACTGACCTTTCTATTTTTGCTCGCTTCGTTTGTGTGCATCGTGTGTGTGTGTGTCGTTCTCTTACTGGAAACGGTTCTGGTAGGAGAACGTCGCTGGTTATCGTAGGCCTATTGCAGGCCGTTGCACAACGGAAACGTTTTGACGCGCGGAAAATTATGAAGTCAGATATAATCTTCTTAAGGTAGATATATATATAAAAAAAGGAGCGGCCCAGCCGACGCGGGTTAATAAAGCTCGGGCAGAATACCGCACCGTCATTCACGGCGCAAAGGGTAGACGTACCAATAGCAGTTCGAATTGAAGCGTTGCAAAGTTTACAAAACAGAAACACACACATACACAGACAGAAACAAACACACATGACATATTAGCAGTGTTAGCGTTTTTCTTCTTTTTCTAGCGGGAGAAATTACTATCTTTTTTCAAGTCTGTCAGATGAGTTAGGACCATTAAACTATATGCAGAATAATTCAGACAAACATAAACACACACAAAAGGCCTATGCAGATTCTAAACTTAGAGACTGTTTACCGGAAGTTCGAAGCGACGCCATATTAGTCAGATACGTCTAGTGGACAATACATTTTTTTTTCTTTTTTTTTTTTAAAGCCTGTGAATTTCGCTATGAAGCTTTGAACTGCCATCACATATTGCACAGATTAACATAACTAATAAGATGTACCTCGGCAGGTATGGCTAGACAAGACACCTGGTAGCGCGTAATAACAGTAAGATTATGCAGTGGCAATCATTTTCTGGGTTCTGTGCATGGAAGCATTCGGAGTCAAACGAGAGAGCTTCCTTTAAAAGATAAGGGTTCTTCAACTTAACATGAGGTCTTTAGGCTAATAACAGCGGTATAAAAACTGTTAAAGAAAGCAATTCTTACCCTGCGCCTTAGATATAACGGGTTTGAACAGTTTTCTCAAGTCCCTTTAGAGATTTTTTTTTTTTTTAGTTTTTCGTCACGGCGTCCGTCGTTTATCAGTGCGGTTGTTTATGCCAGATAAAACCACAATCGAGCTCAGCGAAGCGCCATGACCTTACAGTTTTAATCTGTGCGTTTGTGTTTTTGCGACTTCTAAACGTTAATGAAGTGTCCCTCTGACCACACGGTGTAACGAAGTATGGCGGAAAGATAGCAACTGCCGCCTGTCAGTTTCCCACAGAGGCGCTATCACACTGCTGATCGCGTTCCAAGCATGCGTACGTACGAAGCAAACCCGCTTAATTTGAACCCGCTTAATCCGAACCCACTTAATTCGAACCCGCTTAATTCGAACCCACTTAATTCGAACCCGCTTGATTCGAACTCGATCGAGACGTGCCCGCAGAGAATTTTGTCATTATGTCTGCAGAGAAACTCCGTGACTTTTGTCTGATGTACAAACAGTACGTGTTATCGCGCCTTCCTTTTTTTTTTTTTTTTGCGTCGGCGCTGTTTAATTTGAACAACTCTATCTTCTCATCACGCCCTACGAGATTCTTGGAGCATAATAAACGCTAGCGCAAAATATCCAATATATACGTGAAAACATGTGATAACTGAACATCTTGGGAAATGAAAAATAAAGAAGAAAGAAACGAAACCTGTAATGCTTGGGCCTGTTGGCTGGACATCGATTGAAACTTTCGCTCACGTTTTTAATACGTGAAATTTCCCTTCCCTCTTCTCCCTTTCTCCATTTAGGCCTGAGAGCCCTCTCCTTTGAAATAAATGATTATTCGTCATCGTCATTATCATGTCGTCTGTGTAACAGCACAATTGCCTTCAAAGGACTGGTGTACTTTAAAAGATCCCTTAAACTAGCCACGACAGCCACAAAACTCCTGGCTTACACTAGCGTATACTCCCTAAAATACGCCAATTTCGCTTGGTTATCTCACACAAA
Organism: Ixodes scapularis; assembly: GCF_016920785.2. Lineage (NCBI taxonomy): Eukaryota > Metazoa > Arthropoda > Arachnida > Ixodida > Ixodidae > Ixodes > Ixodes scapularis. Next base: position 59,905,075 of record NW_024609837.1, read on the forward strand.
AGCCACACATCTAAACTGCAGATAATACGACGCAGGGCAATTATATACAATAAATACAGGCGCACGGACTCACCAACTGAACTTTTTGAAAAAGTCGGTCTATTAACCTTGGCTAGCGGAGCTAAACAGCTCAGGCTGATGTTTTTGTACTTTCTTCTTCAAAATACCTTAAAATTTCCAAATCCAAGTATGTTTTGGTTTCTAATACTAGAGTAACCAGGCGTGAACACTGTACAACATTGTCTACATATTCTTTTAAAAAAGACAGTTTTTTGTACTCTTTTTTTTTTCTCAATTAGTCACCAAAGAATGGAACGAACTTCATCATTCCGTTACTAGCAGCGCCACAATAACCCAATTCCTAGCACATCTACATGCTTTGTCAAACAAGGGATGAGTGATGTAAGATTACCAATTTTGTTTTTTTTTATTGTAGAACGATTGAGGGCTGGCCTGCTATGTTTCTTTTTATTGTATGTTTGTTATAGATCTGAATTCTGGCTTGTACCTTTCTTAGGCACTGTTCAATAGCGTGTATGTGTATGTTTCGACCTTAAAGTGGCAATTATAAAACTTCCAATTTTCTTGTATCTTGACTGACAAGGTTTCTCGTCAGTCAAGTTTCAACAGCTTTCTTGTATCTTGCGTCCTTTCCTGCTAAAGTCCCTCTTGGGACTGGCAGTATTTTCAAATAAATAAAAAAATATCAAATGAGTACATAGAATTATAGCACGCAAGACTTCTATCAATTGAGACGTAGCTCTTCGGTGTACTCAGTTTAATTATATTTTTCTTTTTCATCGGCCGGCCGACCCTAAAATGTTCCTCGTCGTCAGGTACTTCAACGGAATGTTTTGGTTACTTTTTGAACTTACGTTCATTTTGTGCGTGCGCGCATATATTTACTCCCGCCGTAAACGGCTTTGGCCATCATGAAAGTGTATGGTCAATTGCTGGGCAATTGTGTTGCATGCATGAAACTCACGTGAAGTTAATTTTCCCGGTGAATTTAGAGGACAACCTAAATTGCCATATAGGCCACCTGGGATCCAGTCACGTGACGTGAATTTTCCCGCTAAATTTAGCGAGAAAATTAGGGTCACGTGACATGATGTCACGTGACGAAGAAACTGAATTGGTGTGTAGCTCTGTGACGTCCCATGATGCAACACTGCGCGCGTTGCATTATGGGCCGTCACAGCACACGGCTTCACAAAATTGCGGCTTCACAAAATCCGTAACAACTAACCAAAAAAACGTTAAAAAAAAAACCTTCGTTTTTTTGCACAACGTGGACCGTACGCCGCACAAGTGCGTCTGCTCTTTTCACGTTCCGTGCGCATTCTCTGCGTCGCCCTCTGATTGACGTGCCTCTCCTCGCGTTCTCATGTGCCAGAGACGTATGCATTGAAACCACTTGCTCGCCGCGTACACCGACACACTGTTTACAAACGAGCTCGCGTCTGCCCACAGTCCGCGTGTGCGAAAACCCGATTCGCGCGAGGCGAAGCTTCTGCGCATGCGCAGTGCCGACAGCAGCGCCACCGCGGGGCGTGACGTCAGAGGGTTGAGTTGGTGAATAGGGGGCGGTTTGACAAAGCGGGACGCGGTTCACTTCCGGTGAACCGCGTCCCGCCATGTTGACCGACAACGTTCGCCCCACTTCTCCCAAAAGACTGTACGCAGACGATTATAGTTAATGGGCTTGTTTTTGGAGCTGTTGAAAAGCAGGAGCGTGGAGAGTGGCTCCGTCAACAACGGGACTCAATTGGCTGTACTATAGAGCCAAGATGGGCGCCGCCATCTTGGTACTTGGTGCAGAGCACACGTAACTGTGGATCGTCACCATTCAAAAATGCTACTTCCTCAGCTTTAGATGCGGTGTCAGGAAGCTCAGGTGATCATGTTTAGCTTTGTCGCGAACTGTTTTAACACGTCTGGGGGACGAAGAAGCGTCTCCTGCGATTTCGAACATAGCTTCAGATTGAAGCTATGTTCGTGATTTTAAGCACAAAATGGCTGGAGTGCCGTTACACCAAAGCGTAGCTTCCTTAGTGGCTCCAGGCTCGACGTGGGACGCATTTGGACCGCAGAAAACCTTGCCCACTATGCGTAAGTTTAGAGCGTAAAATGCTTTTCTAACGGGACCCCCGATCCCAACATTTTGTCCGTCCTTCGTCCGTTCCCGCATTTCTCGCTAGACTTAGCGGGGAAATTGATGTCACGTGATCTGACGTCATGGGACCTACACACTAATTCAGTTTTCCCGCTGGATTTGGCGAGGGAATTGATCTCGCGTGACCTAAACATCTACAGTTTTCCTGTTACACTTGTATGACTCCCTGCTTTTGGCGTTCAAAGTGAATGCAGACAGTATAGAAAAAGAAATAAATATAAATAAATAAATAAATCTAGCGAGGAATGTGACTGGGTGGATACGCCACCGTGACGTCGATTTCCCCACTAAATTTGACACTGGTAAAAATACAGCTTTTCCTTCACTCCCCGAAAAGACCGTTTAATGTCTCCTAAGCAACTTAATTGAGACGACCGCTCTTTAACTACAGCATTCCAGGCATTATATAAAGGCACCTACTGAGGCCATTTTGGTCACTAACAGGTCGACTTCCTAAACACTCTCTCCCCCCCCGCCCCCCCCCCCCCCCCCTTGGTCTGCATCCCGCATTACCATCGGGAAGTATAAAACTCGAAAACCAGGTGACTCTCCTTTGTGTCGCCGACTACTACGGCAGATGCAGTCGATCGCACGGCGTGGAAAAAAACAAAAAAAACAAAAACAAAAACAAAAAAAACTAGAGAGAACTGGAAAACACTATTCTGCCCCTGCCCTAACCTGGCCCCCCTGCCCCCCCCCCCCCCCCTCCCCCCGCATAGAAAGATATAGTGCAAAAGTTTATCGACTTAAGACCTCCGCAAGACTTTGAGCCGGAAGAGCGTCACGTGGAACCGCACCGCTGCAGCGTCTTTGACAACTGGTGTGTTTCTTGGAGCCGGGTAGATCGCGTACTGTCACACACTTCTAATGTGAGCGGCGTTGACCGAGAAATGCGATGGAATGAAAAGCCTCATGGCATCGCGCGACTATTGCGAACGATAACGCTAATAGCCTCGTCTAAAACGGAGCACCCGCTACCACGTTGGAACGGGGGATAGTCTGCCGCATTATGGCGTCACTATAATGCCGCACTGTCTTTGCTTTGTTGTTCAAGTGAAACAATCTGAGCGGCGATCCAGAATCGTTACTTGTTCTTTGACAATTGCTTTCATTTTTTTTTCCCCACTTCAATCAAGGCAATATTTCCCCGCGTTCACCCGTCAACGGCTGAAACTGGGCCTGCTATGTTTTGTAATCCTCAAATTTAAATTTGTACTTTTCTCGCACTATTTATAGACCCAAATTTACGCGTCAGTAATGTTTTTTTTTCCTCACTATCTTTGAATGTTGTTGAGAATACTAGCTGATTTCACTGTAACCTTTCAGCTGCGAATACAATTCACTGCCAACCCGATCAAAGTTACCGCCACGTTCAGTTATCATCATCGTCATCACAGGGACAGCAGTCTTCATATCTCTTTGGGGGGAGGAGGAGGGTATGTTTACAAAGCCTTGAACTTTGTCTGCCTCAACAGGCGACTTGTCTCCCAGCTGTAGATGAGAAACTTAGTCAGTGCAGCACAACCGCTAGCCTGGGGTTTTTAACGCGAGCATCACGCAGTACTGATACACGACCGCACGCCGGTACGATGCTCATCTAGATCGAAACGGGCACGCACTGGCTAAGTTTCTTATCTACAGCTAAGACACCAGACGCCCACAAAGGAAGACTAACTTCCGGCTGTATTAACATACAGACAACAATTTACTTTTGCACTACAAAAAAAAAAAACACATTCCATTGGCGGATTGTTTGCTTGGGCACCTTATTGTGATATAAGTATATACATATATAAAAACGGCGATTCCCGTAGTTTACTGTTTAATTAATCGTCTTAGGATAGAGCTTGCTCTTCCCCGAAATATGGGCTACGAGCGCTATCTTTTGGGCACTCAGCGGCCTTCGTATGTGCCTCAAGCCATACATGTTTTGTGGCGTTCCTTTGCGAAGACTTCGTGCGTTAGGTTCCGACAGACCTTGTCGAGCGCTAATTGCTTTCTGCATTCCACACGGGCGGCTTTCAGTTAAGCCCAGAAGCAGTAAACGTAACGACAAAGAAAAAAACAGTCGCGTCTGCCAGCATTTCCGGAAAAAAAAAAAGTCGAGGTACAACTAATTTTATAGAGCCAAGTGTTATCACTATTGACGAAGTGCGCGAGCCAAACAAAGCGTTACTGTGGTCGGCATTCCAGCAAGAATTGGCGAAACGCTCACCATAACGTCTAGGATTTTTTTTTCTCTTTGTTTTTCTTTGATCAACGCGTTAACGGAAATAAGGGTAAGGTCAAACTTTCAACGTTTACGACGTGGGTTTAAAAATGCGACGACTTCAACCGTCCGCCCTGCTCTTTACACCCTACCATCAAACTGGTCGTTTGTCTTGTCGTCGCGGCGAGGGAAATTCCGGAAGTGACGTCACGGATAGTATAGCGATAAAACCGGAGTCACACACTGCTCGCACACCGTACAAAAGACGCGGAGTTTCTCCGCAGACATGATGACAGAATTATCTGCGGAGACGCCTCACGCGTGTTCGAATTAAGCGGGTTTGCTTCACGCATGTTCGAATTAAGCGGGTTTGCTTCAAGCGTAGATGTATGCTGCGAACAAGTCTGCAGGCGGCTTTTGTATGATGCACTGTAAAACCCGTCATTGTCGCGGCCCTGATTTTTCGCGAATCGGGCAGCGGGGTCATTATTCGCGACCATCATATTTCGCGAATTCGAAAGGCTGGAATTCGTCTCTCCAGGCAATAGAAATATTTGCACCGACTAAAGTTCGCGAATTTTACAAGTTGCAAAATTCGCGAAGATTAAGGGCTCGCGAATATATTAAGGGGTTTAACAGTATTTGCAGTCGGACCTCGGTTTATTAAGACAGTGCCATCGATACATCTCAGCTAAAGCCCCTGAATAAAAAAAAAAGAAAAACATTAAGCGGTCTTAATCTAGGCGCTAACAGAGTGGGGAGGGGCTTTTTCACCCTGAGATGTTACACAAGGAAGTCGAAGCTTTAGGAAGTGTGATCTAAGCGACAAACACATCCCGGACTAAACGAAGCGCGATGAGCTTAACCCTAGAAATTTCACATCGTTGGGATGTTGAAAGAACCAGACGCAGCGTGTCACGAAGAGTAAATTAAAGGGGATGTAATGCATAGTGATTCAAGCATAGCATGGAGGATTTAGCCCTACTAAGCTGTGGCGATTTACGGCAATGCACTTAGAACGCATACACAAGCCGGCACACAAGCCTCGACCACATCTGCAAAGTTGGCACAGCCCCTTGTCACTAAAAAGTTATGTTTTCATCTCTTTGATCCCTAGAACGTATCGTGAAGGAAGTGCCTTCCCACATCCATAGCAACCATCACACATCTTGACCCTTTAAAAAGAAAAAAAGAAAAAAAAACTAACAAGTGTTTTATTAGAATGGAAAGTTGGGCGAGTTGGTAGGAATCCTTTTTGAAAAACAGCGCGAATAACACACGGACAAGAAGGAGAGAACACACAGGACGAGGCGCGTTTTATGTAGTTGGGCTGTATTAACCATTCGTTTTTTACGTTTGTAATTCTGTCCCCATTCCCACCTGGAATGTTTCGGTCTTGAGGGTACAATAAATTAATAAATAAAGTATAGACTGGCACGCCTGCGCCCCCCCCCCCCTTTTTTTCCCTCAGTACACTATTTTCTTTTCTTTTTTCTTATGTTTTTCACGCGCGCACGAACGCGCTAAGTTTTGTTTTCGTTCTTTCCTGGTTTCCTCTACAATTTATAACCTAAGCATAGAGTAATACGCCCTAACTTAACCACGGTTACCGCACTACACTTGTGGACATCATTGTCCACAAGGCTATGCAAGCGATGGGCGCAAGTGCGCTTGCGTATTTGAGCGCCTATCAAAGCTGTGCACGCACAAATCGAAAGAATAAAACACGGAGGACAAGCACGGGGCAACCACGTTGTTTTGTTCTCATCCTCCGTGTCCTGCGTGTTTTATAATCTTTCAATTTTAAGTATTCATGTTCAACTCGTTCGGCCTTTATCAGCACTCTTCACTTCTTCTGAAATATCTGTTCGAAAGTATGGTGTGGGTGACTGCGCTTGTGCGTAACTGCACTTACGGGTGACTTAACTACGGTTAAGGGTGCCCGTGTAACTAGAGGGTATAACTAGCTGGTATTACTGCACCTTGATTTTTATAATTTATCCAAAATAACTTGGCAACTGCACTTCACCCTTTCACGAACTTATGGGCGGTCGCCTCGAACGAGCAAATTTTCTCCGCCGCACAACTCGCAACAGGAAAACTCAAACAAACAAGACGATAAAATATCCACTGCATCACCTGGAACGAAACGCACGTGGAAAGAGAGATCCCTCAATATCATATACCACGCGCGCAAAATATCCACGTGATCTCTTTTTCTTTTTTGTGCTCTAGTTGTTTTACTTGAAACGAACAACGTTCTCTGTCGATTCAGTTCGAAAAGCCATGGGCCATTTCGGTTAAACACCCTCCCCCTCCCCTTACCTCCCCTCCGCTCTTAGGTTGGAAAGAATGAGTCACAGTGCGGAGTAGCACCATATAACCGTGCATTCGCCCGCACTCAACAGCACAGGGCCCATGCGGAGCTGGTGTTGCAACAGGAAAAGTGCATCAGCTTTCCTCCCCCAGTCAGTCCCCACCTCCCTGCGAACCTCACGTTCGGGGTTATAACCCCCCCACCTCGAATCCACCCGGCCCCCCGAACTTTCTCCCTTACCCCTAGAGAGAAAGTCAGCAACTCTCAGCGCTCCCCTACGCTCCCTTGTCTTGGCAAACGGTAGAAGCCACCGCCCACGAAAGCCAATCACGAGGGCCGAAACGAGCCACGTGACAACGTATACCGTCGGACTGCACTTTTGTCTGAAGCTGTCAGTGACTTCGCTCCGTGGCTTGGATCTCCTGGGGGCCGGCCGAAGGTGTTCGTCACTCGCCAAGCTGTGGTGAACCCGAGTCCATTCCCCCGCCATCCCCGTCACGACTACCATATATACCACTACCAAATAAATAAATAAATAAATAATATAATAAAAAAGGATATTTTCAACATGTTTTAAAGGTAATCCATTCATTAATAATCCTCAAGTTTGAAAGCGGTTCCCGTATACACTTTCACCAAAGATGCCCACGGACACTTAATTTTGGTTGTTCTAACCAGAAGTAGTTTCGGTTGTCCTAGTTTATTTTATCAATTCTTTAGTTATATGCATAAATTGCACGTGACATCATCACGCCATGTTGGTGGTCATTCCTGCTTGCGATGACCGTCATTTCTAATTTTGCTGATAAAAACAAGTTCTGCGGTGAAAAAAGTCTGCTGCAAAAGGCACGTGCTCAGCACCGAGCAATGCTCAGCTCGTGTGACGTCGTTGCAGGCCATGTGGCGATTGCAGACATATTGCTGGAATATACGAGACAACAGACGACAGCCAACATTTGAGTTCGAACAAGATCGAAATGAGATCCTACGGACCGTGGCTTCTTTAAGATACGATCCTCCTCAAAGAAACCGAGTCCTCGCCAAAATTGTCGAATCAATTTACTGCGTTTTTTTAGGTCATTTGTTAGTTTCACTTTCCGGCCTGTTACTCGTTCGGCCACACAACATGCTCCTTTAACTCGGCTTAAAATATGTTCCTAACCAAGGGCTATACTAGCGGTGAGATGGGTGCTCGCGCTTCGACGACCTTTCCTCTACCTGCCCTTTGGTTGATATCCTCTACTTCACATTCCATGGAAGCTTGGCATAGCACGTTCGGCGTGATTGCTAGCGTGCACGCCAAGCAATGAGGGCATCCTCAATTCAGGCCGCACTCAAATCTATGAGCCGATACCTCGGGGACAACTTTCTGAGGCAGCCATATGGGCCAACGTATAAGCGGAGAGCAAGTCGCCCACTTCTTGCGCGGGGGTTGCGGTGACGTTATAACGACGCAGAGGTCTGATTGGCGTAGATTGGGGAAATAGTGGGTAGACCTCAATGCTAGACGCTTTGAGCTGTACCCCCTATTTTTTTTCAATCGGCCAATAAGAGATCGGCGTTTCGACATCATCACAATCCCTGTGCAAGAAGTAGACGAATTTGCTTTCGGCACACGTTCGCGGACCTTGAGCGGCGATGAAGGCCATGCATCTGCTATCTTTAGCCTTAATTCAATGCTACAAAAAAGTGTCTCGACTGCAATAGTAATTTAGTTATTAATTCCGGCACCTCTCCGTTTCGATATGAACGAGCATTGTGGCGGCGTGTGATCATGTAATCACTTGTATATAAACTGTTGAACATACACTGACTAAATTACTCTTCGGGAGCGTTGAACCACTGATTACAGGTCTTTAGGCAGAGCGACATCCCACTCTAGAAATATTCGCAAGTTTTCTTCTTTTCTTTTTTTCTTTTTTGATTTAGCTTAAGTATTTCAGGAGCTGTCGTTATCAATTTCTGCTCGTTACAAAGTAATAGGTAGCTTATCTATTCTCATTATAAAGCACACCGCCATATTTTCCGCAGACTCGCACGCACGCACACACACACACACACACACACACACACACACACACACACACACACACATATATATATATATATATATATATATATATATTCAACCGCGCATGCATATTGGTTGTGTTTTATTCTTATTTTAATTATTTAGCGATACTCTTATTGTCCTGACAATTGCAAGAAATTTCCGGGTCAGATACGAGGTTCAAAAGCAAATACTGCCACCAACAAGCTAAATGACTTCTTTTTTTTTTTTTTCGAGGGAAAAAAGTAAGTGACGTGCACCAGCTGTCTCTAGAAAAAAAAAAAAGTATCTTTAACGAAGGGGGAAAAAAACGCCGGTACTTGTGAACACCATTTCACACACTTACACGAACCAAGCAGACACGACTTTACTACAAGCACGTACCCTCGGAGTGTGTTCAACGAAAAACAGCCCTCAAGCCGAGCCAACTTCCCGTCGGCCACCACCAAAGCCAGCCGTTAGGCCTAACCGTAAGGCCCACAGGGGTTAGGCGGACCAACCGTCAGTAAAAACCTTCCAGAACAAGGCTTAGCGGTTCCGCCGCTCCGCTCGCCGCCCACTTATCCCTCCCCGGGCCCAGCGAAAGCGCGCAATCCGAAATGACACGTCCCTGCCTACCCACCCGCGCCAAGCAACAACGTCCCTGCCTACCCACCCGCGCCACGCAACATACAGTCCGTCCCGTGTGACAGCTCGTCCCAAAACTTTTCTTGTTTTCTTTGCCGCGTCTGCCTCTCTTGTTGTCTCATTTGACAGCTTCGGCGGCACTTTCGTTCTTTATGTTATCGCGTCTTTTTATCCCCTCTTGTCGGAGGCATTCTGTGGATGCGAAGGCTTTGCCACTCTGCACGTGGGTTTGTTTCTTCAGCGAAGGCAGAGGGAAGGAAAATCAGTGGCTTTCTAAGCTCCGTTTCCACCTTACGATGGAGCACAGCGGACGCTACGAGCCAACCCCAGCCAATCCCCTCACTGAGAGCGTAATCACGTGACCACTCCCCGCGGGTTACGGCGTCCCTCCTGAAGACCACGTGACGCTCAGGCGACACGCTATTGGTTGGGCTCGCTCAAAGCGCCCGCCGCAGTGCGTCGAAACAGAGTATAGTTGAGAGGGTAAGCGCGGCGTCTCGGCGGGCTATTATTATTGTTATTACCTCGTCTTTATTATTGTGTAGGAGGCCGAGAGATGTCGATTGCGTGAGCGAAATGCCTGCCAATCTCGTCGAAACAGGCGGCTATAGGGAGTGAGCGAATTGAGGGCTTGCACGGGCCTTCCTTGGGACGTGCAACGCTGCGTCGGCTCGTTGACGTGCCTTGTCATTGTGCTGGAATCCGACGGGGGCTCCGCTTCCCCAAGAAGGCGAGTGTATTTTCCTATAGTGACAACTAACGGTGCCGCGAACTTTTTGGCGAACCCGAGTTTCGACTTGAAACCTCGAGATTCGACTCGTCCGGCGCACCTTCGAATTTTTGCCAACATTCGACAACGTAGACTTTTGAACTGTGGAGTCCAACTTCTACACTGTCTTAAAAGTATAGACGTTTTCTGTTTCCTGACGTTTTCAGTCACGTGGGTTCCGTATCTGGTATGCGGGAAGAAAAAAAATAATAAAACCTTTTAACCTTGAATGTGCGAGAAAATGTAGGCGAGGCAAAACAAGAATGTCTAGACAATCACGCATTTTTCGTAAACACCTTCCAGCGGCGTGCAGAGATCAGAACAATGTTTTACCGCATGCTAGAAGTGACGCCATTCAAGATGGCTGCGCCCTTGTGGAAAAGGTGCACAGAAAACAAGAATTTGTGCAGTGCATTTGATTCTGTTGTGCGTATCTATGTTTAGGCAGCGGTAATCATTAATCAGCCGTACCTGGTCTCTCCACTGTAGATGAGACATTTAGCCAGTGCAGTATACCACTGACAGCTTCGTGTCGTTAACGTGGGTCACAGAGTATAGTTATTACACGACCGCACACCGTCACGATGCTTGTCTGTCACACAACTGGCATGGTGGGGGTCGAACCGAGGACTACTGGGATTTGGAGTTAGAGCCTTCGCTTCTTGTGTTCCGAGCTACAGTTCATCGACACACCCAGCCACCGATCCCCCTGGCTGATTAGGGTGTGGGATAGTGCGCGACACGGAGAGGAAACGTAAAATGGAAGACTGGACAGAGCGCTACTAGCAAGACGCCTAATGTTGTAGACAGAGAGTGACAAAAGATGAAGTAAAGAGTAGCAATAATTTAAAAAAAAAAGATAAAAAAACAATGTACAATATTAGTATTAAAACAGGCTATTTGGTTTAACATATGTTTAACCAACTAGCCTGCTAGATGATCTTGGCGCGGTTTCCCTGGCTTATTTTATATTTTACACGATACAAACGCACACACACACAAACTTTTAATTATTTAGGCAGTTTTGATAATGTGAAACAATTAGGCGATAGATATTGGTAGCTCTCTTTCGCTAGGTAGCGTCGCCAGCTTTTTTTTAATTTCCGAACAAGCGCATATTCGTGAAACTTTTTGTCGAACTTTGCGTTAAAATTCAAATAATTCCAACTTAAGTTATATCAGATTTGCTGGATTTAAATAAAATTTATTTGATTTAAATCACTGTAGCTAAAAAAAAAAACTGAAGCTTTATCACTATGCGTATTCTTAAGAATTACATATGGACTAATCAATCAACAACACGAAAGAATTACTTACATTTAAACTGTTTAAATACAATGTAATTAAAAACTTGTTATTCACGTAAATCCGCCATACCAGAGAAAAAGCAGCTTATATTTCTACTGAAAAATCTGTATTTTTGTTTTCGCCTTATTTGTTTGCGTGTGTAACATTAATTTTCTTGTTTTGGTTTATTTCGCGTTTTGACTTAGGCTACATCACGCACATGACATTGAAATGTAGAATTTAGAATGCGATGTGAAATGTACAGCAAAATCCTAGATGCTCTGATTTGCTCAGAAAAGCTGTTCGTGTTCAATCAATCTGCTTCAATTTTTTTTTTTTTTTTTTTTTTTTTTGCTTAACGATTTGTTGATTTTAATACAATACATGTGCACAAAGAAAGCATCAAGTGACATACGAAGAGCAAATAAAGTAAATAAAAAAAAGTATCTTTGGGAATTTCGGGGAAAGGAAGAACGACGGGTACCGGGCTCGGACGCTATCGCTGCTCTCGTTGCCAGCATTAACTGTTGGCTCAGACTCGATCGTTGCGTAAGGCGGCCTTCCATCGTTCCGTCGTCGGGTTCGTGAACGGCACTAGGCCGGGGATCTTCTGAATCATCATAGGAAAGCCGATGTGATTTAAGTGACAATTTTAATCACGATTTAAACCATCTTGATTTTTCTTCTCTGCCTCGGTGATCCTGTTCGGCCCAATCATAGTCGTCCCGTTTCTACCTAATAAGCTAGAGTCGCATGGATGTGAACGCAACCTAAGGCACTCTTAAGAACAAGACTTCATCAAGACTGGGGCGAGGTAGGGCCCCAACCTTGGCCTTGATATCGTTTTTTTTTTATTTTTTTTTATTTTTTTTATTGCTTCTGTTCTATAACATTTACTAATTTTATTTCTATCAAGCATGTCCTAATTCCTCCGTCTCGACTCCTTGTCGAATTCCAAGTCGGAAGAATTTGACAATGAGTGCGATCTATCTTGGTATACGAGGGCACGCGAAAATCTAAAATACAAAAACTTTTTGTTTATTTATTTTTTTTCGAAACAAGACAGTGTTTAGAGAAAAGTAGGAAGTTTACTTCGAAAACCTGCAGATAAGCAATGATCCATAAAGTTGCCCATCACTGACGATCGCTCGCGACGCAGTCTTCATCAATAACTTCGACAAAAATTTAAAAAAGAACGGCGAAACCCGTATTTTTCAACAACACTATCAAAAAAAATGTTTTGCCGAACTTTTTTTAAAAATTATTTTCCTCCTCCTTCGCATCCCCTGGAGAGGAGATGCGAAGGAGGAGGAACGTGTGACGTGTGACGTGTGGAATGAAAGAGAAGCTGCGAGTTTGGAGCTTGGACGTTGACATCGTGAGACTCTCCGACATCCTTGCTGTCCCCTATTCGCGTTTCCAACGCTCTGTAGGTTGCGCCACTCGTTTTTCAAAATGGCGGATACATAGTGAGTGTCGGCGATGCGTGTTGGTATACCAGTTGCTGAAGCTGTCTCGTACGCCCACTTCAACGAATGACAGAAATAATTCCCGCTCATGTGTGCAAGCTGGAATGTTAGGCACGCCGGTCACCTCTTTATCCTGAAAATAATAATGATGTTTAGCGTAATATTTACACCAAGCGACACATTTTAATTCAGAAATAGGTCCGAAACCATATTCTATATCGGAGTTATGTCTCAATATCGACGTTAATTACGGTTTCACTTGCAAACATTGCGATGCAAACATTTGCCTAGAAAAGCCTAGTTCGTGGACGGTTTCCAATTATAATTTAAAATAGAGAAAGTAAAACAAAATCCGTTTCCTATAAATGAAAAAGTACAGTGTGCAATGCCACAGCAAAGTTAATATGGAACTCCTTGGAAGTTGAATTTGTAAGTGCTGTTAAAACTTTAAGTCTAAATTTTCACGAACATATGTTATGGGACTCCCATATTCAAAACCTTACACTTAATTACTCCCGAATATTGTAGCTATTCTGTATAAACATGCTACCTCATATTGTAAAGCTATTATTTTATAATTCATTATTTAATTCTGGTTTATCCTATTGTCATCAAGTGTGGGGGACCACTAGCAGAAACCTTAATATACTGTATTTATTGCAGAAGAGAGCAATTTGGAGTCGTAGCTAAAACGTCATATTACTTGCACACTGAATTAACTGTTTCTAAAAATAAATTAATAAAAATACAAGAACATTTCTAATATAAGCTTGCGACAGTATACGCGGCCTCCCTTCAATTTTTTAACCACCCATTACCACGGACATCTAAACTGTCAAAAATATTAAATATGCAGTACGTAGTGCTGGATCCTTGAGAGTACCTCGTCCTCGAACAAACTACGTGCTTCAATTGGTGAAGTATACACTGCCAACAGTACTAAACATTTTAAAACACCAAAAATGTTTGTATTGGTGCACTTAATATAAGAAACATTACGCCGGATATTAATCTCAAACTTTTAATATTTTCTCCCACATAGCTTCCGTACTTTCAATTCGTAATTTGTTTTTCCCCGTTGACCGGTCTCCCAGCAGGAGGCAGGGGCTTTGTCGAGCTGCATTTCTGCAGCATTTTTTCCTGTCTCCATCAGCCATACGTATAATGGGAGTAAATAAAGTAATTGAATTGAAGTAACTTGAATTCAAGATATTCTTACAATGTAATTATTGAGCCAAGCAACTGTTTGCGGAAAATGTGTTTTCTGGCATACGTGTCCAATCCAGGCACTCCAATATGTTATTTTTTTAGAGCTTAGGGAACGCTTGACGCATAGAACTGTATATTACATCTTGTATTTATGGATGTCTTGATAGCGATGTCTGAATCTTTCATATACCAAAAAATGTGTACCTTTCCGTAACTACTATTATGTTTAAACTGCCTATTTTTGTGATTGTTGCGTTTACTAGGGCGCCTACATTATCGCAATTGCAATTTGTATTAATAATAATGAAATTAAAATAACTTAATATGTAGCTTCTCAAACTCTAATGTTATTTTTTTTTTCGCCTATGATCTAATTTCAAACGCGCGAACAGCTATAGCAATACAGAGGGGGCAAATTGTCATTACGGGTGCCAAGTGTAGTAATTTTAATTAACAAGTTATGATGTAGAAATAGTCTAAATGAATAGAAACTTTCTATCTAATACCAAATGCATGTAAAATTACATTAACTGTGGGCAAAACATATGGTGGTACTAAAGTCGCGACCTTCGACATTCGGCAAAACTTCCAAATTCGCCCCTAAAGTCCTTTCGGACCAAATGCCCCTGTAACAAAATGCAGGTTCCGTTGTCTTCGTTTATTTTTTATTTTTTTTTAATTTATTGACAAAAAAAGTTTTTTTAGAACATTTTTTATTACTGCACTTGTTTACACGCCGTCGTTTTGTCAGTTTCATCCTTTCCAGTACGAAGAGACACTTACCCTCTCACACGTGTATGTTCACTGCGGGCGGTACCCTCTCACACGTGTATGTTCACTGCGGGCGGCACGTCTCGTTGGGTTTGGAATACCGGTGAAACTGGAAGGTTCAATGTAGTGCTGCAGCACTACATCGGGACAACGAAGAGTGTAGTTTGCATAAAAAAAAAAAAAATGGCGGTTCGCGAGCCACGATTGCGAGCACTCCCGCCGTGCCCGCTGAGGAGAAGAGCCGGTAAACCCTCGCTAGAGCGCTTTCCGTTTCCGCCGCGAGAGGGCGAGCAACGAGCTGGAGTCGCGAATAGACCCTTTTCAACAATCCACCACGCAGCATTAGAGGTCGTCAAGTTGCTTGGTGGTATAGGTTTTTTTTTAGTTCCTAGGATAGGTGGCGCAAGCTACCGCCCGTTACAAAGGGTATAGCCGTTCGCATCCATCGATTAATGGACACAAAGCGTGTGATTGGATCCGAGTCCTCGCCGAACGATGACGCAGTCCTCGTGTCCAATACATACTCAGAGTACGCGCCCAAACAATGGCAGACAGGCAGTGGCGCGTACTTTTGGAAAGAGTCTACTGAAACGAGGGAATGCCCTTCTACATTGTATGGAGGTTCACACGGTAGATGTCGCATTCATAGAGTCGTTACAGTGTAGGCTGGAGGTTCAACTGGCGCTAGTGTCGATTCGACTTCCGGGATGCGAATTGACGCAGACAGCAACCAGTCTCTACTTTCGCGGTGCTCACATGTGCATTCCTATCGGAAAACGTGCGCGCAGTTTGTCTCTTCGTAGGAAAATAAGATTAATAACGTTCGAGTTTTGGGTTGTACGGAATAGTATGTACCCTTCTTAATATCATAAGTCTAATTTCCTTAGTTAGAGGATTTTTCTTCTTCAGTGGACGATGTTAAACTTCGCTATATCTCGGGCTCAAAGATGTGTTCCAGAGAAGCTTGTGCAAACACGAGCGACCAATCTAAGCAAAATAACGATCGAAAGGAATGTAGAGTGAGCTCGAGGTTCGCCCACATTCCGGTGACGCTTATATATTGCTAATATGCCCGTCCCGTCATATATATGAAAATGACTCCGTCGTGTATTTTTACGAGCAGTGAAAAACATTCATAACGTAAATAATAAAGTGCATGGGCTATGAAAGGTGCCTCTTTTTAATACTTCCTACGCCGGGCAGCTTTTATTGGGCACCTGCTTCCTGGCTTCACCCTACTTTCAAAGATCTCGAGCGTGCGGGTCAGGTTTTGAACGCAGAACAAGCATCTTCCCACATATGCACGCGTAGAGAGAATAAAACAATGCTTACTCATTACAAATCGGATTATATTAACTTGACCTTCGTTCTTTATTTTGATCGTCTACATGCACATTGAGTTACTCATCCAGTGTTCTTGAGTAGCTCTTTCCATCTTGGTTTTCCCCATGTCCTTCATTCGCTTGGTACTTGAATCCCATCCCCCATGCAGAAAAGCGCCGACGCCGTGTTCCCGCTAATAGTGCCCGACAGTGTACATAAATGCATGTATGAAGCTACTTTAGCACTCCGTATAATAGCACAAATTTTACAAAAATAAAAATATAACAACAACAACACTGTAACTGAACAATATTTTATTTACATGATTCAAAAATGTTCCAGGCTACTTAAAACGTTATAATTATTCGTAATATTTGCCCTTGTAATCAAGCAGGAGTAAAAACGCTTCCGGTTTTCCCCGTAGAAATCCACTACCGGAAGTCAATTTTCGGCCGGTTGCTGTCTGCCTCTATTTACAACACCACACCAGCGCCAGCTGAAACTCTAGCGTACATTATAATAACTCTAGGGTCACATGGTATGCAAACTTCTGTGGGCGTCCGCCACTCCCAGAGGAGACGACGCCCCCCTGCGTCGAAGACGCTACTTTTAGAAACGGGAAGGTGGGGCTTATCGAAATGTATAGCTAAAAACTTCTCCGGCCTTGCGGCGAAAATGCGACACAGAGAAACTGGGAAGTAACGCGCACCCTCGAAGTGACGGACGCCGCGTGGATCATCTCACGGATAACACACCAGAACGTGCTACTGGGGAGCTTAATCGATGACCCGCAGTTGCTTCTACTATTGAGACAGTTCTCAACACTAGAACCGGCCGTCCGCAAGCTTGTTCGAGAAAGCGATCTCTTTCAGCGCAACTGTGCAGAACGAGACGCCTTCTGACACTCAGTCAGCCTCTCAACTGCACACGCACACGTATGTGAATGCGCCAAAG
This sequence comes from Ixodes scapularis, assembly GCF_016920785.2. Lineage (NCBI taxonomy): Eukaryota > Metazoa > Arthropoda > Arachnida > Ixodida > Ixodidae > Ixodes > Ixodes scapularis. The sequence continues at coordinate 59,922,236 of NW_024609837.1, forward strand.
TTCTTCACAAACGCACAACTACGAACTCTCACATACACACACACGCATGAGCGCGCAAGAGTTTATAATTTTTTTCCGGTAGCAACACACACACACACACACAGACAAAAGAGACGTCTGCTCATGGAGGAGAATACGGAGACAGCTTCGGAAGCACACATTTCGACAAGTTCTCCCAACAGACGCAGACGCACATACACGGTTAGTGTAGTAACTTCAGAAGCACAAAAACACAAACTTCAAATAAAAGAAAGAACAATAAAAAAAAAAAAAACAGCCGAAACAACCAGACACTAAATGAAAAAAACATAACGAAAGAAAAAAAAAAGAACGAAGAGACAGCTTTCCCTCGCCTCAATCAGGCTAATGGTCCCGCACCCCGTTTGCGCTCGCTGCGGCGGCGTCGGCGGCTTCCAGCGGGCTGCCTTGGGCGACGGCTTCGTCGTCGGATCCGCCGAGCGCCGCAGAGAGCCGTGCCACCACCGGCGCTGCCGAGCGAGTAGAGAGATGCCGACGGCGGTTGCCGCGAGGCAAAGCCTGCAACCTTCCTTGCCCGTCCGGGAAGAGCGGCAGGCTTGCCTTCTGCACGGACGGCGGCGGTAGCGGTGGATCGATGTACCCGGGAGACACTGGACACCGCAGTAGAGAGCGGTCGCGAAAAAGGTTGGGAACAGGGCACGAGTTCGGTCCACAGCTAAATTAGATGCGCGAAATGTTTGAGGAGGGCGAACCAAGTCGGTCTGCTTCGAAGAGTGGCGTCTATTCGTCTTCCAGTGGTCATCCCCCCGGGCTAGTAGTGAAGTACGACTGCCAGCCTGGGGGCACTCGCAAAAGGATTACACCACCACCAAAACAAGCAAAACCAAAACTAGAAGTTTAGTGCATCGGGGAAATTTAGCAGGGCCTATCTTTTCGAGACAATAACATTGCCAAGTCGCGGTCTAGCTGCTCGTATACATCGTGCAAGAGACGCGGAGTTTCTCCACAGACAAGGTGAACAGAATCGTCTGCGGACACGGCTCATATCTTTGTAGGCTTCCGAAAATGTCTTCAGGCATTTTTTGAACGACCAACGTGTCAAAGCAGTCTTTCAGGGAGGCGTCTCAGACGGCGTTTGCCGGCTGTCTTTTGTAAGACGTGCGAGCAGTGAGACCCGCAGCTTTTTTTTCCACCCAACTTTGACCGTCGAGCTCAATGTACCGCTCTGTTCGCTCTTCACGAGTCAGTGAGAGCCACCGAATGACCCCAAGATTCGTGCGTTACGCGAGGAGCGACGTGAAAAGGACTGCTGACCAGTCGCGTCGGAGATAGGAGATTTCCCTTCTTCTTTTCGAATTCTTTGGTAGAAATGTCTGAAACGTCTTACGGTGTGTGTGTGTGTGTGGGGGGGGGGGGGGGGGGACTCCTTTTGTCTCCCACTTCTCCTCTCCTTCCTCCCCTAAATCGATGTCACTGCCACTTACGCGAGGTAAAAGCCCAAAAGGCAGACCGTATGCCGCGTAGCTTCAGAGCGTGATATTAAATAGATTAAGCTGCCCGGTCTTCACTAAGGTCCGATGAGCAGCGGGGAGTTACTCCGCGGCGAGTACGAAGGGACCGAAAGTGCGCGTTAGCACTCTGACGTGACCACTCTAACTATCAAAGATATCTGTACAAAAAAAAAAAAAAGTTAATCTAGCCGGGACTTGATGATGTGGATGCTTCGGCTAGTGGGTAATTTATTGGCTATTTGGTTTCTGGTGTGTAAAAATTTAAAATGTTCACATTAACGGCAAACGAGAAGAAGCTGACTATTTGAGGAAAAAGAAACATATCACTGAGCTGGTAGTCAGCGCTGCGAGTCTGCTTCCTTCTTGTGTGCCTCTCAGTGTGACTGTATATCCGCGCTATTCCATCCTAGCCGAGAGAGAGAGAGAGAGAGAGAGAAAATATTAATTTTAGCACGCCTAGGTCCGGCGCTCCAATGTAGCTTTACCGCTCTTCCCGACAACGAGCTCGCGCTTCAATCACATTTCTGTAGTGTCCGCTCTCGGCGTTCGCTCGCTGCTTTCGGAATTTAGTTTGCTTCAAAATTCGGGGGTGTTTTCATTTTCTCCACGGACTCGGTGTTTTTCGGTGGTTATTTTCCGTGCCGGTAAAAAGAAGAAAAAAATCTGCGTTTATCACGGCAATTATGTCGAAGAAAACAGAAGACAGCCGCCAGATTCCCCGACCTCCAGAGAATGCGCATGTGATCCAAATACATAAAAAAATACTTGTTTTTACGAATGAGAGAAGAAGAAAAGAAAAGAGATGGGGTTCACCGAAGGAATTAGTGGCTTCGCGGACAGTTGCGTGCAAGCAGTGGTCCGCATCATCATAATATAAAACCGATTCGAGGTCAATTCTTTTTCGATGTTTATCGGTATCAAACAAAAACACGAAGCCCTACTCATAAGCTGGAACTACTCCTTCCAAAGTTACGCCCCCTCTCGCCCGTAGCTGTCCTCTTAGACTAGGAGAAACGGGAACAAGACTTTAATAAAATTAGAGACTCGGGAGGCTTCCTCTACATGTTTAGTTCTTCTATGTGCCGGGGAAGTAATCAAAATCTCTGAATCAGATGACCAGTAGTTACAAGAAAAAAAAAAAAAGAAGCGATTTGTATTCATTACTTTATATAAAGTTACAACTCAACCCCCAACGACAAAACGCTCAAGACACCTACGATGACCAAAACAAAAGTTACTGCTTTCGCAATTCATTTGCTCAATGGATTACGGACGGTGTATTATGGCAACGCTTTCACCGTCCTTCCAATAGAAATCCTCAAGCCACGATCGCACTGCTTACACACCAGAAAAAGACAAATACGCAGAGACTGTATGAGACCTTTTATTGACTGTATGAAGAAACTGGCATACTTATCATAGCAAAAAATAACCCCTGTCTGTTTACGTCTTTGAAGAATGCATATGTAGGAAGCAAACATGGTTCCAGCAGATAATACTGACATGTCATGGTGTAACAACAACATATACAACAATCTTTTTTTTTTTTTTTTTTTTTTGAGCACGAGTACGCGGTCACGCACCATTCGGTCCTGGAGGAGTGTTCTACCCCCTAACACGAGGCTGCGCTGCGGCGAAGCGACACGCACAAAACCGCGATCCCAACTCCGCGAGCGTAGCTTCTCCGCATTGCACTACCCGCGCGGTGAGAGGCGCACTCAACGGAGCCAACCACCCGAAAGCAGACGACCGACGAACACTGGGAAATATCACAAAACTTCCAGTTTCCAGACACGAAGATAAAATAGAATCCCACGTAGATAAAATATAATCCCACGTTATTCTGAGCGGTGACAAAATAAACGATGAACTTCGCCGCAAGCTTACCGCGACAATTCGGCACTGTAGCGACGCACGAACCATTAGTTTTCGTATTGCTACAGGGAAACGAACATTGGACGCAATGCTGGTACAAAATCCTCACACTTTCGGAGGAGTTCTTACACTGAATGTACTCCTCTCATGTAATGCCCGCAATTGAGCCTTTGAGGTACCATGAATAAAGAAGTAAATGAATGCACCGGAATGCGGCAGGGTAAGCATTTTGGGCGCATTATGGTGCGAATTACGTGGTAATCGCATCACTAGACTCTGATACGTAGGGTAACTTTAGTAGCGTTACGATTCCCACATCATAACGAATACGCGAAACCAAGTGAGTACGAATACAGTCCATAGTAAATGTAGCGCGAGTTGTGCACCCCGACGGAATGCTAGAGAAGCACCTCGCTTGGTCCAAGTTTGGGAATCCGAGGGGCCCAACAGTGCTTTGCTCCAGAGCGTTATTTACTGCCGAATATACACTTCTCGTTGGATTTTCTACTGTTTTCCTCCGGTTCGCCGCGTGATCCGCAATAGTGCCCGACATGTCCCAGAAACGATGCGCGTCAACCGAACAACCCGCGGCGAAGCTTAATAATGGCTTTAGTATTATGGTTCCCGAAAAGCGTCTTCCGTTAATCTGTTTACCACATCAAAAAAAAAAAATAAAAAAATAAATAAAAGCGGTTTGCCGATTTTTGTTTGGTGACGTTATAAACATTTCCTGCTGTCGCCCGTCCCGATCCTGGCGGTGTTTCAGCAGCGGTGGTAAATATGGCCGACGCCTGTTCGGCTGCAAGTCGAGGCTCCAGTGTGACAATCCACGGAAGGTTCATCTGCCAGGAGTTGCAACGCCGCGACGACAGCGACACGTCGCGTTCGCTCGTGATTTTCGTCAACGCTTCTACGACCAACCGCCAGGGTCGCGACGTCCTACAGCGTGACACCCCGGTTCTTCCGTGACGTCAGTTGTTGATACTTTGGGACCACTTATGATGCGTGGTCGAGATGGGACACTAGAAACACACCAGTCGGAGACGCGCTTCAGGCACCATAGTACGTCAAGCTACACTCAAAGTTGCCAGGTGAAAACCGAACCACTCGAAACGAAGCCCAATTCTGGCATTTTTTTGGGAACTGAGGAAATGGCAACGACCGAACAGCCAGGAAGTGAACCCTAACCCTTGCACTTGCTTTGTAATGTGGGGCCCAAATAGCCAGGCTCTGGCCGAAGAATACCAAGTCAGATTATGCCTTGGCCTTATGGGGGCCTTAATAACCCTGAATGACCAGACTAAAAACAAATTTTGGCCCAAAGGACTGTGCTGCCTGGGCAAAAGAAACAAAAAAAAACATACACACGTCAATGTAAAAATTCTTTAAAAAAAAGAGACTATCCACCGGCATGCGCAGTCACACGAAAACACACCGCGAGAAAGACGGAAAATAAAAGAACAAACGTCAGCTCACTCCTGAATTCGGTCTTGACGCGTAAGAACGCGAGACGAGCAGTCGTCCAACTCCGCCCGCCAAAAACAGCACGATCCTTAAAAAGACACACACACACAACACCCTCGCCTCCAAAAACAAAAAACACGCGCATTAACCATGACAAGCAAAGAAAGCCAACTCAACACACACACAAAACAAAAACAGAGCAAAGAAAAAAAAAAAACAGAAAGGCTGTTCGGGATGACGACACGTCGCACGACTGCAACCCAAAAAGCAAAAGACGAAACAAAACGCCTGCTACAACTACAGACAAGCAAAAAGCCAGTAACGGCAGCAGGACGGTTGCACTCAGATAGCCAGCCATCGAGCCAAGCCGGAGGAAGGCGTCCCATCCAAAGCCAAGCCGAGCCGAGCCCGGCGGCGGCAACGGCGGTGGCGGCGGCGGCGGCGGCAACGCTAGCGTCTGTAACGCCCCCCCCCCCCCCCCCCCCCCCCTTCCAATCAATACGTGGATGCTTTTAGGGAAAGGGCAGCCTGGCAAAGTCGCGCAGCCTTTCTCTCTCATTCTCTTCTTCCCCCTTCTTTCTCCCGGAGCATGCTTTCCATCACGGCAACGAGGGTCTGTGCAGGCCGAGCCGCGCACAGCGAGCCTTAGCGAAAATAACCACACAAATAACGCAGAAAAGCGTATCGAAGAAGCTCGCAGGCTCCCGCACGATGCCTTTAGAAGCGGGCATACGTCGTTCCGTGCGTTCTGAGGCAAGATGTGTCGGGAATAGCGGCTACGATTTCGAATATGTCTAAAAGTAACCACCCCCCTCCCCTTTTTCTTTTATCTTCATCCTTCTGCAAAGACAATCAAAGTCCTTGATTGAAGCGATCGTTAATGTTAAATCACAAGGCGATTCCAAGACCGGCGCGAGCTTCGTAGCTTCGTTATAATGCTTCGGCGTCATGTAAGCCTTCTAGCGTGCACGCGCAGCAAAAGCACCACGGAAAGGAGCGAGACAATGTTGCGGAGGCAGGGCATTAGAAAGATAAGCCCTGCCGTTCTTCCCCTTCTTTCGGTAGTTATAGCGTGTCGAGATAACGGAAGACGTATCGCATTAATACACACGCGAGGTAATGCATGAAGCGACATAACCTATACTACGATTCTCGGTAAAGTAAAGGAGTACGGCACTTCGTGGTAGATTACTGATCTTCCTCTTCATGCGTTGAATCAAGATATATACAGGTGCCCCTCAGATTAGCTTTTTTTTAAATTTATTTTATCAATACGTACACGTTGTACACGTTTCAAGAGCCAAAATCATGGTGTTTTTGTTTTTGGTTTTTCGTCAACCGAACTGTGTGAGAACTGCTTCATGCAGCACATAAAGGATGCGCCAAATCTACCCCTTTTTCTCGATGTGACAACGACTATGGCATTGTCTCAGCCCACATCACACCTTCTCAAGTTTGGAACCTATTGGCGATTTTTCGTCACGTGTTTCCGAACCCACTTTCACGGTTTCTCCTTTATACCACAGGCGCCGTGAATATCAGATTTCCCCGAGAAGGCTCGCGAGCAAACCTACCGCCGCAGCTTTTTTGTTTCAGCCTCTAGCTGGCGTCGATTTCGCTGCAGGGTCGCCAACAGAAGCGACTAGCCCTCCTCACCACTACATCTATTACTCGGCCGTTCAAACAGAAGCCAAGCTCAACAGACTCTAGACCTCACGCTCAAAGAAAAGCCTCCAAACAGAAGGCTAACAGCCTTTCCGACAGATCTTCGAAACAAAGATGCAGTTGGTCACTTCCCCTCCGATCCGTTTAAGCGTACGACGTACCCCAGCGGGACGCTAACCAGCCGTTCTGCCAATCCAACGATGTGAACCTATCACGTGGGCTACGCGATCCGCGACCTTCCCGAAGATCACGTGATACCCTCACGATGCACTGTATTGGCTTTCTGGGCTCCTTATAGTGTCCCCCACGGTCCATCCCAAGGTAAAAGCAACGTACAGAAACAAACGCCCGCTTCCCCTACCCGGAGTTCTCAAGTACCCTATGTTGAAGAGCCCTCGGGATGATTCTGGAATCCTCCACCTTTATATATTTATTAACGTTCGTGGGGAATAAAAGGAGGCTAGGCGGGGAGACTCCGGTCCTAGACGCAGTTTTTATGCCGGAGACAAATCCGAAGAAAGCCCTTAGTGAGTGCTCCCGATCATCTCTCCGGCGAACGGGAAGACAGACACTTCCCCTCCCTGCGAGTTGGGGGAGTTGAGAACCTTCTACGTTACTTAGGCACGCTGAATTCCCCCGAGGGTGACAGAGACCTTGATGCCCGTGATAGACCCTCTCGGAAACAGGTAGCAGACGGTGCTTAATGCAAGACATTGCTAAAAAAAAAAGTGAAGCTTGCATTAAAGTTTTGTAAGCGGAGGTGTCGTAATTTCTAGCCACTCGGTCACGTCACGGGACGTCATCATGTCACGTGGTCAAAGAAAGTTACATCCCTTTACACGACGTAAGCGGTCCAAAACCGTTCTGCCCGTTTTGTTCTAGGATACTATCACTGTACTGCCCGTGGAAGCTCCATGAAAATCACCTTGTCCCTGCCTAACTTTTCTCTCCGACGAAAAGTTGCTCGTTTGTGTCTTTTTCACAACCGTTCTACACAAAACCGTTCTACATTTCACCTCGCATCGATCATCACCTCAAAGTTGGAATCTGCAAATGTAATACCAACGCATTTCAACTATCATTCGTCCCTAAAACGTCTTTGGAATGGAATCACCTTCCGACTTCCGTAATTTATATTGTTGATGCCCAAATGTTTAAAAATGCTATAAACACTCTTTACTGTCCTGAGCCGCCATGATACCTTATGTACTCTTCCCTTTTGTTTCCGTCTGTGTGTTATTTTGTTACTCCCACTTAATTCTTAATTAATTAATTCTTAAAAATTAAAAAAATTAATAAAATAATAATTAAAATGAATCGTCAGCGTCACTGCTTCAGGCTGTCACTGAACTCTTGTCTTCCAAGCTTTCTATTTCCTGCGATGGCATCGAACGTTGCCACCGTCTTGGTTCACGCATAGATGGTAAGATCAGACCCGTAATTTTTAAAGTGATAGACCATAGAGAAAAAATATTAATCTTTAAAAACGCCCCAAGACTTAAGGGCACTCGTGTGTTTATCAACGATGATTTTTCCCTTCGCGTGCGAAATATTCGCAGTCAGCTATGGCGTGGTACGGCTGATTTTAGACAGAACGGTGCGAAGGTGGTTTGGCGCTACGATTATGCACTTGTCAGTAATACTCGCTATACGTGGGATGTGTCTAACAACTGCCTTGTAAGGGTCAATCCCCCTCGCCTTCCGGATAATTCTAATTGACTTCCTCATGAAAACTCGTTTACCTTATTGAATCTTAATGCCAGGAGCATTCTCCCAAAGTCCACTGAATTTGCTGGTATTGCAACTGCATATTACCCTCATGTGATTTGTGTCACTGAAACGTGGTTGCATGACTCCGTTCTTGACTGCGAATTTACTCCACCTAACTACATTGTTGTGCGTTGCGATAGGTCATGTGGTAGGGGTGGTGGCGTTGCTTTATTTTTCAAATCTGATGTTAGTTTTTCTGTTCTTCCTGGCTTACCTAACACTGAGTCACTCTGGTGTAAAGCTTATATCGATAAATTTGTTCTTGTTATTGGGGCAGTTTATAGAGCTCCGGGTACTTCCCCTCAGGTTATTTTTGATATTCACGATTACATTTTAAAGCATAACTTCGGTGGTGGTAAATTCGTTCTGACTGGAGATTTTAACACACCTGACGTAAATTGGAAAACGTTAATAGTTGGTAGTCGTGATAAAATTATATGTGATGCACTTGTTGATACTGCACTGTCATTCGATTTAGATCAAGTTGTTAGTGAATGTACCAGAGATAACTCAACTCTTGACCTAGTTTTTCTTAGTAACAGCATTGCCAAATCTGGTTATGAGTGCAAGGTGGTTGATGGTATTTCAGACCACAGAGCTGCTGTTGTGACACTTAATATTCGTGCCTTACACGTAAAACCCGAGATTGTTACTGTTTTAGACTTTAACAGAGCTAATGACGAGTCAATTCTTGACGAACTTAGTTTTGGCTTTGATGATTTCGAGACCTTTAGCCGTGACTATAATGTTGATGTGTTGCTTAGCAAATTGTGCTCATTAGTAAATTATTGTATTAAACGATTTGTACCAGTCAAATATAAAAAGACAAATCAAGCCCAGCCATGGATTACTAGAGAGGTATTGCAATTAACCCGCAGACTAAAAAGAAATCGGAAATTAAAACTTTGTGATAGTCCTTCGGACGTCAAACGGTTTGAAAGCCTAAAAAATAGATTAGTGGCAACAATGACAGCTGCTAAATATACTTATTTCAACGTTACATTGACTAACTTTATGAAGTCAAATCCGGCTAAGTTTTGGAGGTCGATCGTTCCAAAAAATGACATTTCCCGCAGTTTTATTATTGAAGATGAATGTGTCACTGACCCCGTAGACATTTCGAATGGCTTTAATGCACATTTTCGGTCCGTATTCACTGAAGATAACGGTTGTGATCCTTCCTTTTCTTTCAATCTCCCGTGTTCGTCGTTAGAAAACATTCCCATCAGTACTTCTGGCGTCCTCCATTTGCTCCTAAACATTGACTGCAAAAAAAGCGCAGGTCCCGATGGTGTTCCTAATTCATTTCTTCGCCGTTACTCTCTTTGGACATCGAGATACTTGGCCTTAATCTTCGAGAAGTCTCTCTCTTCTGGAAGAGTTCCTAAACTTTGGAAATCAGCCAGAGTTGTTCCAATCTTTAAATCTGGAAACAAACAGAGCCTTCTGAATTACAGACCTATTTCATTGACCTGTACCTGTAGTAAGCTCCTCGAGCATGTAGTCTACTCCCATGTTTCCGAATACCTCGAATGCAATTCAATTATCTGCCCTCAGTAACACGGTTTCCGTCGTCATTTTTCAACCATCACGCAACTACTGGAATTCACTCATGATATCGCTACGACTTTAAATAATAAAGGACAGGTTGATGCCATATTCATAGATTATTCGAAGGCATTCGATAAAGTTTCTCATTCCAAACTACTGTTTAAGTTAAAGGTCATACTTAAAATCCCCTTTTACTCGACTGGATCACTGATTATTTAAAAGACCGGTCACAGTTTGTTTCGTATGGGAATGCTAATTCATCAGAACCTAGGGTTAGTTCAGGTGTTCCAAAGGATCCGTATTAGGGCCCCTTTTATTTCTCCTGTATATTAATGATATTGTTGATAACATTCCCGTTAAAGTTCGTCTTTATGCCGTGACTGCGTCCTATATAACGATATTCATTCGGCTAATGACCAATTGTTACTTAATGAATCCTTCGCACGTTTCTTCAATTGGACCAAGCAATGGCAAATGGAAATAAACTTTGAAAAATCTGTGTTTATGAAATTTACGAATAAGAAATCACCTTTCGTTTTTAGCTATGGCATTGATGAAATAGTACTAAGGGAGGTAAGCGACTTCAAATATTTAGGTATTATTTTTACTTCCAACCTTAAATGGGATAGGCACGTCGACTATATTTGCTCCCGCGCCCTCAGAAAATTGGGCTATGTTAAACGCACGTTAAAAAATTCGTCTAAAGAGGTAAAATTAACCGCTTTTAAAACTCTCGTGAGGCCGATTTTTGAGTACGGTTCAGTGGTCTGGGACGTTCATTTAAAAAAGGACATTAATCTCATTGACTCTGTTCAGGCTAAGGCTATCCGATTTATTTGCAATCGATATGATCGACACTTTTCACCTTCATCCGCTTTGCCAACATTAGGGCTAGAATCTTCATCGCTAAGGCGAACTATCAAGCGATTGAAGTTGTTATATAAAATTGTTAATAATGAAAGTGGCATTGAATGTATGAAGTATATTTCGTTCTCAGATATTTCGCGCACTAGGCGTTACCATCCCTTAAATATTGTACCCTTTCGTTCTCACGTAAACTGTTTCAAAAATTCCTTTTTTCCGCGCACTGCTGAGCTGTGGAATAGTATTGACGGTTCTACGCGTATGCTCCAGTACGACGACTTTGTTATAAAACTCGCGAAAGTTGACTTCCTTTGATGTTTGGTGTTTCTGGCGAATCATTATGTTGTTGAATATGTTCTCGTTTATTGCTCTCTCTACTCATGTTTTCAGTTGTGTAATCCACTCCTGCAATGACTTCAACTGAGGTCGCAGTATACATAAATAAATAAATAAAATAAATAAATAAATTCCGCTTGGCCTTGAGGGTATTTAAATAACTAAATAAATAAAAAAAAACGCCGAGCAAAACAAACAGACAAACAAACAAATTCTTCGTTGTGATTGCTGAACAGTGTGGTTTCCCTGGTTATTGAAAATTAGGGAAGGTGGCGCCATTGCATAAAGGAGGTGTGAAGCATTCTCCGTATAACTACGATCAATCTTACTAGCATTAGACGTAAGGTGCTAGCGCCTGTCATTTATTCTCAACTAGCTAATTTTTTAGAGTCTAACTGCTTTTTTAGTACCGCCCACATGGCTTTCGAAAATTCTTCACTTGCGAGACTCAACTTTTATTATTTACTCTATCGAAAGAGGGTCCCAGGTAGACTGTATATTTCTGGAATTTTCCAAAGCATTCGATAAACTTTCTCACAAGCTACTATACTGCTAAAACTGAAGTCTCAATATTGATGCGAATGTTTCGTCCAGGATCATCTGCTTTCTCACTTACTGATATCAGTTCATAGCCGCTAAGGATAAGAAATCTCCCCTTGTTTCGGTTAATTCTGGTGTACCACAAGGTTCTGTATTGAATTCCTCATTGTTGCACATATATATCAATGATGTGCCATGTTTCATTTCTTCTTCCATTATTTTTTTCGCCGATGATTGTGTTATTTACCGGGAGGTTATTAACACCTTGATTATTTAGAATTAACTCAGTTTCTAATTGGTGCGATTTGTCCTGGGTGCAACTAAATACGACCAAATGCAAAGTCACAGGATTATTGCGTAAATCTAATTTTCATCTACCTTTTCTTGCGAACGTCCCCTTACTTTCCGTGTCTCCATATAAAGACTTGGGTGTTCCTAGATATGCAGATATCTCGCGGCAGACACGTGTTGAGCACGTGATTAATAACGCTAACCGCATACTGATTTATCTGAAAGGAAATTTCTTTCGTGCTCCTTCATCTCCAAAACTTGTTCGCTCTAAGAAAACACTTGTTTGCTCGAAGGTACAACATGCTTCTGCTATCCGGGACCCTGGTCATTCTAAACTCATTAATACTCTAGAATCAGTACAAAATCGCCCTGCTCGCTTCGTTCTTAACAACTATTATCGAACCGCCAGCTTGACCTCCATGAAAGCCACCCTATCGTTGTCTAACCTTGCTTTACGCCAAAAAATAGCTCGCTTGTGTCTCCTTCATAAGTTACACCATACTAACCATTACTTCACGAGCGACTGCTGAATCGCCCGTTTTATATTGCCTCACGCACGGATCATACATATATGAGGTAGGCATTCCAAACTGTAACACTTATACATTTCAAGAGGCGTTCATCTCGAAAAGTTATGGGGACTGGAACCATCTTTCAGCACCGATAGCCATAATTGTCAATAATCTACTATTTAAACCTACCGTCAATAATCTATACTGTCTCGACTGATTATCAAAATGTACTAACCCCACTCCCCTCTTTAATGATGATGCCCTTGAGGGTATTTTAAATAAATAAAAAGATAAACATGCAAGCCATGTATGGCGGCATAGACACCTATTCGGCTCTCCAGCATTACCTTCTTATATATATTTTACTAACCTCTCCCCCAAGCACACACACACACACAAACACAAAGTGCCTTATACGTAACATTCGGTGTTTTCGGTAAATACCTATAAAGCCTGGAAATTCACCCACGATGCGGTTTTACTGAAATCGGGGAAAACCGAAAAAACTCCACATTCAAACTGTTCTCGAATATGAAAAAAAAAAAAAAAAAAAAAAAAAACAGTTTAACGGGATATAAAATATGTATCAACAGCTTTAATTAGTGTTATTAGTGTTTTCCCGAAACTTAACCCCCCCCCCCTCCCTCCCCTCCCCTACCCCCCTCTCCGGCATCTAATGAACTACCCTCGATGCTTCTTCTTGCTGTGGAACAAAGTATCTTATCTCGATTCTTTTACTTATCGGTACGGGGACGTTTTGCAAGTATTTGCTTAAAAGCAACTCTGGTCAATATCGTTTCATTTGTGATTACGACTGTTTTTAGCTAAAGCAAGGTCCCTGAATGACAAGATATAATTATTATTATTTTTTTCTGCTCGATAATGGGCGTATTTTTATATATATCACGACTCAAAGTTTGGTTTGGGCGCCTACGGCAAAACCGAAACTACCTGCTAGAGGGATGGCAACACTGATCATCAGCCGTTCGGCCGCGACGTAACGTCACGAAAGTGCCGCGCCAGTGTTGCTCGACAAAAAGCTAACCCGCTTGCCGCCCGCTAAAGAGCAGCGGGTTGCATCTTGAAAATCGGTTTAAGTGGAGTACGCGGCTTTACCTTGACGTAATATTTCAGTTGGGATCATATTTCGTGTCACGAAAGCGACACCAGTTATTTCTTTTCGTTTCGTTTTCGACCGGAGTTGCCCTTCTCCACTAAAACCGACTTTCAAGATGCGACCAGCCGCTCTTTAGCGGGCGGCGAGCGGGTTAGATTTTAGTCAAAAAACACTGGCGGAGCACACCCGTGAAGTCACGTCGCGGCCGTACGGCACATGACCAGTGTTGCCATCCCTCTAGCAGATAGTTACAGTTTTGCCGTAGACGTCCGAAAATAAACTTTGAGTCCTGATATATCTCCAACACTACACAAAACATCGAAAAAAAAAAAACTTTGTAATTTAGAGACACTGCTTCAGCTGAAAACCGCTTTGATATCCCCAAATTAAAAATAAAAATAAATATATTGACCAGAGTTACAATTTAACGCGTAAGTTCCCCCTACTCGAACGAAGAATCCCATGTCCGTACCCTGTTTTCTTCGACATAAACCCCGATCAACAGCGTTTTGTTTGCATCGACAGAAAATATGAACACCACGAAAACACAAAATTTGCGAGGAAAAAAAAAAACACCCCGAATTAAAACAAAATCACGAAAAAACACGGATTATTCTTTATACGGGATCGCATAAACCCAATTAAAAATTACATAAACAATTGAAAGCCGTGCCACGACCTTTTCTTTACCCCTGAACGCCAAGACAAAAACCTTTTCTTTCTTCTTGCTCAGACGCCAAAAAAGCCCCTTGCACCGTCCTATGGATATATGGTCACGTCTGCAGTGAGTTCTTAACAGGAACCTAACCGATATCAAGGGCGAATCGCTCCCCGAACGAAGCCATTTCGCGGACGTGTGGACGGCCAATGTTGCCGACCTGAAGATCGTGCAACGATCCTTGAAAACAATACGCCATAAAGAGGAGAGAAAGAAGAAAAAAAAAAAACCGAATATAAAAGAACAGAATACCATAACACGTTCTGACCAGAGGGTGCCAGGACACCTCGTAAGACCCTTTCAATATTGAAGAGATCTTGCTGTTCGTTTCGCTTTCACTAAGAAACGCTGAATTAATAAACCCCACTCCCTCTCTCTCTATTTTTGCCTTACAATGCCATTTTTTTTTAATACGTGAAAAAATAATGAAGACGTTGGATTCTTTATTTGGTAAGTTAAAAAACAGTTTATTTTTAAGAAAGGGAGCGTTACGGTTCGTGATTTTGCGTTGGTGCTTCTTTCGAAAATAGAAGCGAAGGGGCTACTGTAGCTAGAGATTTTAAAGCATCGCTCAATGAATAGGCAACTCGATTCCATTAGAATGACTAGAGACGTGACTTATCACGTTGCATTCATATGGCTGGAAGAAATACATAACGCCTATGCTTTTTTCGCTACATTTTCTCGTCGCTAAACATATCACGCGTTAAGTTTATGTAATAACTTCCTGAAAGAAGTATAATTTTTATTTTCGTTTTATTTTCTTTTAAGTGAAACACAGTTTTCTGGTTCCTGTACCCTTAAAAATATAGTTAAATTAAAAAGCGCACTTACAGCAAGGTACAAAGAGCGTGTTGTCGAAGTGAACTTCAGAAGAAAGTAATAATAATAATAATAAAGACGCAGAAAACGAAATATTAACTAATTTTTAATTTAGTGACAAATAAAAGTGTAGTCATCTGTGTTTCGACTCGTGTCGTCTCTTTCGTTTTGAGGTTTAAGGTAGTGGGTGTTCCCACGTCAGATCGAACAATGATGGTCCGGGTCATATTTATTATGTTAACGTGAAAAAAAAAAATATTTGTCAAAGCCATGTTCCCGGGCTGGTCATTCAGCTATATTCGAACGCCGCAGCTAATTTTATTCCTGAGATATAAAATGTCGAAGCTCGAGGTGGGGAAATTGCCAAAAGTTCGATTTGGTACTCGACACGGCCGTCAATTTCCCACCGAAGCATGCACGTGGTCAATATATATATATTTTTAATTATTTTACAAAAAATTTGAAAAGCATACACGAAATATTAAAAAAAAGACTATACAAAACTTTTATGAAAAATAAATTGCGAAACAGGTTACACAAAGACGTTTTAAAGACACATTTACAAATTATCTACTACCGAACTACATCATATAAAACGACGCAAAATATATCAAAATGATTATAATGCAATTAAATGCAGAGGGGCAAGCGAGCTGGACAGTAATGATGAAAATAATCCCTGGAGAAGGGGAACAAGACGGGGGAACTGACGTCTAACCCCTGGTTAGCTCAGTTGGTAGAGCGCTCCACTTGTAATGGAGAGGTCCCGGGTTCGATACCCGGACCAGGCGGATTTTTTCGGTCGCTCACCAGTCACCTAGCTGTGTTTGGAGATTTATGTTTGTCCCTTGTCCCTCTTGTTCCCCTTCTCCAGGGATTATTTTCATCAAAATGATAATCTTTAAATGCGTTTTACGAATATTTAAATATATAGGATTGGCCATTATTGTAGTTTTGTTATGAGAGCAGAAATGCAGTTCCTTTCTCTAAATGTAGCACAACTGGAAGTCAATATAAAAAAAAAAAAGTATAACTCCACGTTTTTCTTAAACTCTCCTTAACGGTTTACAACGACTTGAACTAACTTGTGATGGGAAACAATTGAGTAATATGTGACCTCCCTAAGAGAAAAACGACAGCAGATATTCACTCAAATTGAGCTAGCTTCTCTTCGTCACAGGGACTTTGCCGCACGACGTCGGCTTAAAACAGACATTTTCTAGAACCGACAAGGGCTGGTGGCTCTCTCGCGTAAAGTGTAAAAAGTTATGATGTCCCCAGGTTAACTTTATATGCCTCCTGCTTCGCCCAGGAGGCGCTGCGGAAAAACCGGCTTGTAGCGCCCCCTACGATTTGTTTATCGGTATTGGGTGTACACACTTTGCGCATTTCAATTTGTGTCGCGTGAAAACTTCAGCCGGCGGTATGAATTCCCCCCTTGCGATTGTTTTACGGCACGGAATCGAACCAATTTCTAACGTGGGAAGCTTCTTTCGTTCCTCGACACTTCGCAAGGGGAAGAAACTCGGCGATGCATGCTAGCGCAAGCTGCGTTTACGCCGTACAAGAAGCCGCCAATTTGGTGTAGGCGCGCTGTCAATCGCATAAACAGCGAGCTTCCTACGATGTCGAGCTTGAGGTGAGCATTACGAGATACGTTAACGCGTCTTGTAAGCAAAAACTTCCAAACTGAAGTCCTTCCGTACAGCCAACGCGATCAGCTGATGACCAACCTCATAAATACGCGAAAGCAGACGCAAGCGATCGAGCGGCGACCGGCCGTCCGTCGGCCGAGCAGATCTTTCCTACGCCGCACGCTGCTTTGCGAGCTCTAGCATCTTTTCTTGCGCATTTGCGCTGTAAGCTCGACACAACCTAAGATCAGCAGTAAGAGCTCCGCCTTCAGCCTTCAGCACATGCTTTTTGCCCTCGGTAAGGCGTTGGTGCGCGCGCACACTCCTTTGTCAAAAAAAAAAAAAAAAAAAACTCTCGCCCGAGACGGCGCTTTTACTGCTGATCTGACCTCGCAAAAGATGAGGTTCAATCGGATCGCTCCACTGGTCGGACAGTATAGCGTGTTCCTGTTCGTAAAATTCGCACCACACACGTTTCCATGCATGCCACGGCCGCTTGATCGAGTGGTCGTGTTTACCAGAACAACCTGGAGGGCGAGAAAAATAGTAATCTCGCTTACTCAGTGCGCTGGGCGGCTAGTATCGTTCCCTCCGCTCAACTTCATACGGTTTCGATGGGAACCCGTAGAAGTTTTTTCCGGGGTTAAGCCCTTCCAGTCCTTGACAGCTGACGACGCAACAGTACCGTCGATGGCGACGTTTCAAACACATCGAGGTCGCGGTGCTCGTTCCCGGTTTCGACATGCTTGGACGAAGAAACATTTACTAGCTTGTTGTTAGCTCGGGTCTCCGGAATAACGTCGTGCGGTGACGATTAAGAGTGACACATTTTGGGTCTTGACCACGCGAAAGCATAAATAACAGCTGCGTGCGCGGGTAAACAGCCGTCCCCGAAAAGGGGGCCGCGGGACTAGTACTACTCAGAAACTCTATCGCCCGCTACCGGAGGGCGCAACAGTACGATCAAAGCTTCAGCGCAGGAGGCCTATATTTGTGCTTCCTTTGTGTTTCCCCCTAGCCCCCCCCCCCCTTTTTTTTTGTTGCTTTTTTTTTTTCGTGAAACGTACAAGTTGAGTTTTTTTTACGGAACGCCGTAAAATGCTGTGCATGCTTTATATATCTATATTCTGGGTGGATTTAATAGTTTTCAATTACGCACACCATGTTTCTAACTGAAACGGTACCTTTAAATGTATTCACTAGAACGTTAATTGCTATAAGTAATTAATAACCAAACTGCATCACTTTTCTCCTGACTTTGCCCCCTGGCAGAGGCCAATATTATATTCATCAACCATTCTTCTTTGCGATGCGCACTTTTCGCAAGAACGATTTGGCACGCGTTTCGTGAAACACCCTGTATGTACAGCTGACTGCGTCTCCCAAGGACATGACTTTCATAATATATATACAGATATGTACAAAATATGACCCGGACTACCACTCTATCAACTGACATGGAAACACCCGACAACAAAACCGTCCTGGTTATCGACTTCTGTCTCTATTCGATTGCGCGGTACGCATCGACACTTAGAAATGGGTAAGCTGGCTTGTTTGTCGTCACACATTGTTGAACGCTAAGATACCGACTCGCCTTCCCTCCGCGCTGATAGGTCCGCCTCGTGTGAAGGCTTTGGGTTTCACGGTAATGCGCTGTGCACACGGTCCTCAACTGCCGGCAACAGTGGCGTCCACAAAGAGTCCTTCGTGAGCAAATGGCCCGGGAAAGTGGAGGAAGCCTGGGAGGCGGGTTTTGGAAAACGCAAGGAACCACAAACATAAAACTAAGCTAGGGAGAGCATGACTTTCTATAGCCTACAATGGAGCAGCACTACTGTACAACCTTCGTCAATTGATAAAACAAACAATCTTTTTTTTGGAGTTGGCGTTTTACGGCAAAGCCCCTATAACGAAGACATGCTAGCGCAATTTGAGTGAAGGTTCGTTGCCTTTCTTTCTCTTAAAGAAGTCCAATGTTTTGCCATTACAAATTAGTTTAAGTCACTGTAAAAGGTTAAGGAGAGTTTAAAGAAAATAAAGAGTTTTTATATACTGACGTGCAATTTTGCCACGTTTAGAAAAACGAGCTGTGTTTCTACATTGATAAGATAACTAGAATAATGGCTAAGCATATTTTTCTTCTGTATCCGTAAAATGCATTTAAAGATGATTATTTTGATATATTTGGCGTCGTTTCGTTGAAGAAGTTAGTTGCTAAATATTTTGTGAATGTGTATCTAAAAACAGTTTACTTGAAGTGGTTCCATTTTTTTTCTGCATGGAAATTTTTTTATTGTAGTTTTTAATATTCTGTGTACTCGGTGTAAGCCTTTCACACAATAAAAATTATATATTAATACTACGTGCATGTTTCGGTGTGAAATTGACGGCTGTGGGAATTGGCATAGCGCAACCTTGGCGATCTCCGTGCCTCGAAATGTTATATCTCTGGAAGAAAATCAGCTAGGACGTTCGCTTACAGCAGAATGCTCCTCCCAAAAACATGGCTATCACATAAACATTTTATATAAATATATATAAAAAAAGGTGACCCGAACCATCATTGTACGATCTGACGTAGAAACACCCTACTGTTATTACATTCACATTGCAATTAACTTTGACTTCGCCGCATCCTGCAACGTAACCCTGTTACCGTTAAAACATTTGGAAGAATAGTGCTAAGTATGCAGATAAAAGTAAAATTAATATAACCCTTATTTGGTAATCTCTGACCGTAGTAACAAATTAAAAAGAAACAGACAGAAAGCTCTATAAAAATAACCAGATTAAGGTTTTTTTTTCCTTCTACTTTCTTTTGTAAGGACGCTCCAAATATCTCAATCAACGTTACGAAACCGGCTTATGATTCACAGTCAAAATCACCAACGCAAACAGAAACTGGCTTTGCCTCGTGGCAGATGATCCCCAGACTTTTGTAAGGCTTCACAGACTTCTCATCCCTGGCCGACATACACACGTACGCAAGCGCAAACACGACATACGCAGACGGGAACACACAACGCAACTTCCGCATAAAGAACCTATTCAAAACAATAAGAAAATCGAACAAAAAAAAATATATATATATATATGTCACCCGACGCCGCCACGTGTCACTGTTGTTCTTTCGACTCGTACCGGCTACGCGTGGCAGAAACCGCGGCTACGGCTACGGCTGCGGCCACAAGAGCGGATTGCCCATCGCCTCGGGCCGTTGACGCAGTCTTCGGGGTCCGATCCGCGGCAGCTCGAGATTAAAACTCCAGTCACCCTCGCCCAAAAAAACACACCCACGATCGGGAACCGCTACAAAAGCATAATTTGACGTCAGCTGTTGGTTTAGCGCCTTTATTTAAGAGAGCGAGAGAGAAAAGGCCTTCCACGTAGCTAGTTGGGGCGTAAGCCACGACTGTCAATCACAGCACGCCGTTTCGCTCGCTTCGCTCGCGCTGCGGCCTGCAACACGACGCGGCCACTTGCCTGCCTTTCCGTGAAGGCCCCTGTTGATGCAACGGATTCGCGGAGCCCAGAATCTGAACAAACAAAAAAAATAAAAGGAACGAAGGCGGCAATGGGCGACCAGTTTGGCGACGTGATCCCACCCCAACGCAAAAACAAACACTTAATTCGAACACGATGATGCTACGTTGAATTATGCTACGTGGGTTGACTTTCGCGTACCTTTTCCGAGTTCATTTTCACTGTAAGCATTCAAGTAATTTGCACGCATCATAAAAACAACTTTCAAGCGATTCCGTCTACCGTCTTTGACAGCCCTCGCTGGAGAATTCGTTTGTCACTTGTTCACGATAAAAATACGTCTTAAATATTGTCGATTAGATGCGACTGACGTGCTTGTGGGAATAGGCAGCCGAGTATCAAGTTTGGAACCCCGACTTTAGCAGACTTCGTTATTCCTAGACACAGGGTACCTTATATCGCAACAGCGGCAAACGCAGTTCTATATAGTAACATAACGGTAATCAGGACCGCGACCGTGTGCTGCTAAAAGGAGTTTCTTTACTCTTCCGCTTCCCATCAAGCTTTAATCTCACCGTACCGACACCAGAGCAGCAGCTTCCGGAGTAGGGCAGCTTTTTGTATCGCGTCACCATCAGCATCAAATGAAGTTCATAGTTCCGCCAATTGTGCGTTACGGGCACGTTACTGGTCAGACTTTCACGATGCACGATGAGTTCGGACATTATCGGAGCAATAAAAGAAAAACAAGACATTTCCGGGTCAACTGCAGTTGTATCATTAGCGATAGATTGCTCGTGCGCTGGCGAAAGTTCGAAAAAACTGTCGTCTGCTAATCGCATAAACAGACGGTAGTATTATTTTAAAGGAGTCTACTTATATTAATCAAAAACCAACACAACTGAAAACGTGTCCCACTTCAAGCGAATTTTGGAACATCTTTCGTCGGTTCAAGCCTTCCATTAAGGTTTTAACGAACTTGCCCGATAATACTTTCCTTTACAATGTATGTCGCAGGAACGCAGCGTAATATAATGTAACGTCGTCCCTTTTATTGATGGCGCCGCAGCTCGGGGTTGAGCAAAATGACGACGACCAGATCACAGTGACGATGGCTACGAAAATGCATTCGTAACCATCGCAGCCTGCACCGCAAACACAGACTCCAAGCTGGCTTCGCCACAACATAACTCTACTTGAGGGGAAGCCGAACTTCACGACAGGAAATGACTCCTCGCGAAAAACTTTCAGGGGGCCCGGAAGGAGGAAGTCTGAAGGGTACCACGTTCGTTGATAAATAATTTGTGTCTGTGCTTCTAAAACGGGCTTATTTGACGTGTCTTTTTTTAAACATAGAAATACGATTTTTTTTTTTTTGCACTTGGAAGGAGGTGCAGAGTTGGGAGGTCGATGCCATGAAAACTTGGTCACGGACGTGATTAATCTATCTGTGCGTCTCTTTAGTTGGCGGCGCGGTGGTCTGCACATTTGTCTTTAAGGACTACGAACCACCGCCATTCGCTTCTTGCGTACCGGACATCGTCATGCGGCAGGAGCCCATGGACGTTTCCTCAGCTGCGGCCGTAGTTCTACGGAAATTCATGCAACATAATAAACCTATCCACCAACCTTGTTTATTTTTTTTTTTGCGTGAAAAGTTGCCTTTAAATTTTTAATATTCCGTGCACACGTGATAAACCGTGCGTAAAATAATAGTAAAAATTATTACCACGTGCCTGCTTCGGTGTGAAATTGACGGCTGTGCAGAGTACCATAGTGAAACATTGGCAATCTCTACGCCTCGAGTTTCGAAATTTTATATCTCCGGAAGAGAATTTGCTATGGCTTTCGCAAATAAAACAGGGCTTTACATAAATTTTTCACATAAATATAAAACAAAAATATGATCCTGACCACCATTGCACAATCTGACGTGGAAATACCCTATAGGCGGGATCACACTGCCTACACATCATTCAAAAGACAGTCTGCAAACATCAGTTTCCGCGATATTCCTGGTTCGAATGCCGCCTGCCGAGTTTCCCATGGAACTCGTTGCCGTGCGGTATTCGGAGCTCCGATCTCGTGGTGACTTTTGTTCATGTCTCGGAAAGCACAGCGGTTAACTCGTCAGTGCGGCAGGGATGCCCTTTATCCCCCTCCACATTTTGCTCTCTACCTAGAGCCGCTATGTCAGAGTATCACCAAAAGCGAGAAGGTGAAAGGCTACGCCTTGCGGGGTGCAGCAACCTAAGTTTTGGCGTACGCAGACGTTATTGCCTACATCTGCAGAGACAAAGCAAGTGTCAGTCACGCGGTAGCGCTCGCGCGCAGTTTCTGTGCGGCAACTGGTGCGGCAGTGAACTTGCAGAAATGCAGAGGGTTCTGGCACGGATCCTGGGCAACGACGCCCTCTGAATACGAGGGTATCGAATGGAGCTGTACGCCCTGTGAATACCTTGGAGTGCCTCTGCAGCACATCATAAACAGCCCGGCCTAGTAGTCGGATGCAGCGACCAACCTGGAACAACGCGCCAAGCGCTGGTCTTACCGAGATATGTCGATCTTCACAAGGTCGACAATCCGCAACGTCTTTCTTGTAGCCAAGCTCCGGTATGTTCTACAGATACTTCACTGCGCAAGTCGAAACATAAGAGTATATTTGTTATGTTTGTATGGAAACCCTCCTGGGAGCCCATGCGACGGGATAACCTTTTTCCGGCGCATCCCAGAAGGTGGCATCGGCCTGTCGCATCTATTTATGCGCCAATTGGTATCAAGATTTCTTTTTCTCAGAGATCAGGGAACCCCTTCCGTTTGTGAAATGATTCAAACAACACTGGCATCCCACCTCCCAACGTTTTTGGTGTCATCGGCGAGAGACCGAACCCCTGTCAGTGGGGTACCTTACAGAAGTTATCGACGCCTTCAGCTTCTTAAGGGTCAGATTTTCCAGGGATTAATTCAAAACTGTTTCAAAGAGAAAAAAAAAAAAAAAAAACTATCACGAGATTTTGTGGATGCTCATTTCCCAACATCAATCGATCGCACCATTTATGAAGAGGGCCCTGGTCGAGATGCATTATGTCGCGTAAAAGAGATGGGAATCCCCCCAACAATCAAAACCTTTTTTTTTTTTTTAAATTGCACTGTTTTGTATTACCGACTAAAGTATGACTAAATAAGAAAAGAGTGTTCGTTCCATGCACACTGAATTGTCTACTGTGCAAAGCAACGTAAACTATAGAACATATTTTTATTGATTGCTCAGACGCAATTTTTTTCTGGGACGTCCTGCGGCACACAGTGAAAAAAGACCTTAACATTTCACCGCAGTCAATGCGTTTCCTACCGGTTTCTTCAAAAGACACTGTGGCGTGTGATCTCATTATGCTCTTGGGCTTATATACACCGACACGCGGGCTTGACGTCACGGCGCTGCGGCGGCGCTGCGATCGCGCCGGAGCCGAGGGGTGTGGGCAAAAGGGCGCACGTTTCACATGGGCGTCATAGCATTTCAGCATGCCGCGAAGCTGTGTTGCCGTTCATCTCACCGAAATGTACAAGAAAAGTAGCGGACTGAGCTTCTACAAGTTCTCGGCAGGCTCTGAAAGGCATAGAAGGTGGATAATATCCGTGGATCGAAAATTATGGTCGCCTCGCGCGTTTGTGCGGCAAGCGTTTTCTTGGAGGCAAGTGCGGCTTCCATTTCAATCTCCGTCCCGAGGCTTGCTTATGTACAGGGAAACCGTTGTCTGATCGAAACCACCCGGATTTCGTTCCCATGGTGTTCGCGCACAAAGCACCGGCCAAGCGCTCGTCGGAGGCTCGCTACGCCCGTGCTATCCAGCAGAAGGGGATCGGCGACAGAACGGCAGTGTTGTAGGCGTTACCAAAAAAAAGTAACGAAATACGTTACTCGTTACTTGCAAATCAAAGGTATGCGTTACCGAGCTACGTTGCCTAAAAATAAAAGGAACGCGTTACCGCTACCGATAAAAAGTAACGCACGTTACTTCTGCGTTACTTTTTAAATTATGATTTGCACGTTTTACGGTTTTGACGATACAGGTAAGCATAAGCTCACATATCAAAAAACATTATGTTCATGCAGAAACAGAACATAATTACTTTATCTCTTTTTACGGTTTCACCTAAATACTGACGAGAAAAACGCAAAGAAAAACATGGCTTGACGCCTAAAAACACGGAAAAACTTGAAGTGCAATTGTAGTAACGAGTAACGTAACTACGTTACTTGAAGTAGCAACGTAAGGTTACCCGTTACTGTGTCGAAAAAGTAACGAGTAGGTTACTATGTTACTGTAAAAAAATAACGCGTTCTTGGTAACGTCGTTACTTGTAACGTGTTACCGCCAAGACTGCAGAACGGACAAATCGTTACTACTTATCATGCCTTGTGGTCATGAGAGTAGAAAAAATAGCATACCTTGACTTGAAGACGCCGTGTGTATTTATTTAAATAATAAATACACTTCCGCAGACCCACAGCCTGCTGATCCCGCCGGCAGTGCGGAAACCGGCTCGAAGTAATCGTAGGCCTCGAGAGACTTGTACGCCTGCTCCGTGTCGGCCGTGAACTGGCTTGGCGAAAAAACTAAATAAACTACGACGTAAGCCGTCGACTTCGGTGGCAGCAACTTCACGTCGGAAGTCCAGCAGGCCTTGTTTACGGCGTACGGATCCTCGTAGGCAACGCGGTCCACGCACGGTTTGTTTCGATACCGCCGCCGTTCAGGCTCGGGTAGCGAGCTCAAATAGTCGGGCATAGCATACGACAGACGTTGCCAGGAAATACGACTCACAAATAAAGCTAGAAGCGTCCCTACAACGTCAACAACGAGCGCACGCCACACAACGCAATGGCGAAAACACGGAGGGCCGGGTTGCTTTTGCCCACACAGCTACCGCGCATGCGCGGCCTTCCGGCCGTGTTGGTAAACAGAGCCGCTCCGCGTGTCGGTCTATAACATATAGAAATCTCGGACGAATTAAGACCTGCTAATGATTATTTTACTCGGTGCATAGCCCAAATCAAAAGTATTCGCAAATCCAACCCTCTATAGACGGCGCGGCGGTAGTTCCAATATGCCGGAAGAAACGGGGACAGATTCTTCAGGACTTGCCGTGCGCCTGCTCGCTGACGCTGGTCAGTGCGCTAAAATCGATATATTTGTCAACAAATGCGACGTGGTCAGGCTAGGATCGTATTACAGGTGACGAAGATGTTGACGCGCGTTAGCAAATCAAGCATGTGGATATTTAAAACTTGCAGAAACCTCAACTTGCGAAGCTTTGTGGTGGGCGAGCCCGTTTTATGCACCGGCCACGTCACCGATTGTGGCAGAATATTTTTGAGGGTGAAGAAGATATCGTGTTTGCGCTTTGACTGGCCATTAGTGCTCTCAAAAAGTGAGCCGCGCACGGTGACCGTCCAAGCTTCGGTAGAGCAGCGTTCACAGTATTGATGTCTTCGCGTCACAGCCTCGCAACTCGCTGCTCACCGTCCCGGTTTTAGCGTATTGCAACACGTGATCAAACTTCTCTCTGGTTACTGATAGAAAGTTTGTTACCGCAGGCTACCGTGCGGTGTACCATTACAACCGGAAGCTCGCGCTGCTCCTTCAGAACACAATTTTCAGAGCGAGCCACGAGCGTTGCGGTGCTCGGGGTATCCAACGGCTGCCCGCGGTAACTTTGCTAAAACTGCCTATTACTATAATCGGCGTGTTCAGGGGCTTTACTTCTTGCTCTATGAAAAATTAAGATTTTAATATACCGTACATTTGTTTTTGTACCGTTTCATTTGAAACGTTGAGGCCGCTCTCGCCAAAACTGCCCGTTCTAAGCTCTCGTCAAGAACGGCTGGCTAACAAAGACGCGCTTAAAATGCCTCGAGCATTTCTTTTTTTTTTTTTTTTCTTTTGCTTTGTAATTACCTGAAAGCAAGTACGCGAACTCTGTATTTTTAAAGTGCTTGGAATAAATGGTCATGTTCCTTGTAATGGCCTTAAAACGCGAACCCGTTTCCGATACGTATTGCTCGACATATTCGTAACGCGATCAGTTTTCTCCTACTTAGGTGTAGTGTGAAGCTAGCTCCATCTAGGGCAACTATGAACAATGCCTCCACCACCCCCAATACCTGATCCCGGAAGAATAATAAAGTTTCCTCCTCCTCCTGGTTGTCTTGGAATGCAACGCTGATCAGATGAACGGCATCGCTCTTCGCCACGTGCCATCGGCACGCTTCGCTCTTTGCCACGTGCCGTCCGCACGAGGACAGCCAGGGTGTCGTGATTGGTTGTAACGCATTTACATTGTTGAAGGATTAATAAAAAGGGCAGCGCTCGGAGAGCGCGGAGAGATTTTGCCTGAACCGCCACCTCGAACAGATGTATCCTTGATCGGACCTATTGACGGTTGATGTCCTCAGTCGGAATTACCGGGCCGCTCCACGGCATAGAACCACGCTTGACAACTCGGCGAGTTGTGCCTCACCGGCCACCCTACGTCAATGGTATTCAGCTCAGCATAGACTCTAGATCATCTATGAAACCAAGCGGCGTTATGTGCGGACCAGGGGCATTCCCCTTTAAACATAACATTTGAGGAAATAATAGACGTTTCATAGACCGTACGCTAAAGCCCTACTTAACTATCGGGAGCGTTCGCCGTCACGTCAAGCACAAATTGAGCGGGTGGCCCTACAAAAGACCAGAAATCCACAGCGTATGCGATAAACGAAAAGTCCGTAATGAAATTAGACATCCCGGTTCTTCATGCACCGCTGTTGCAAGGCGGAGCACAAGAATGCCTATTTTACCGCGCTCACTCTTTGCGTTAAAACAGATTCACCCATCAAGCCCGACAGTCCCTGCCACCTTTTCCGCGCCGCAGCCGCCGTCCCCGCTCCTCTGGTTCTCCGTCCGTCCGCAAGAGGGCGAGTGGCGGGCTGGAGTCGCGAATATATGAGTGTCGCAGAATTCTGCCTGACTGGTTGCCTCTGCTCTCTAGCTTAATAAATAACAAAGAGTTCTAGACCATACTATTCTCCTGAGCTAACTTATGATGTGTACCTCTCGTCCTGTATTCCCGTGCAATAAAGACGAGAAAGAAAAAGTATGCGTGGCCTAGTCGGTAGCGTTTCTGGCTCGCTACCGAAGGTCGGGGGTTCGAATCCCGCGTCCGCCTGAAATTCCGCTTCCACCCAGAAGTCATTTGAGACATCCAGCGACCTTTAAATCGCATTACATGTCATGTTTTAATCACTTTCATCCCACGTGTGACGTCACGTTTTACGTGAACGTTGTTTGAAATTCCCGCGCAAGGTCATGTGACTGTGACATCATGATCCTATTGACTTGTTAGGCTTTTCCCGCCCCACCGACGCCGACTTGTCCGCGACACGATCTCCTAAACGCCATCGCGTTAAAAGGTATTATTCTTCGAAAAGTGGCCTAAAGCAGACATCTTTTAAGGTTTAAAAGCTATCTTTACACGCGGGGTGCTCTTTTCTAGTATGATGTCTCTCCGAGAAGGGTCAGTGGAGAAAGGAAGAGAGGACTTCGATCCTGAGAGGGGAACATTCTGAGCCCACTGTCATCCATAAGCTAGCTTGCTTCCGCCGGCAGCGGACCCTTCGAGGTCTACTGGTTCCCTGAACTCCCTTCGAGGAGCAGAGGTGCGAGGGGGTTGACCTCGGCTCCGAGGGGGCGAAGTGGCAGGTGGAGCCAGGGGGTCTTCTCCCCCGCTACGGGATGGATGCTGACGAGGCAGCACCCACTTTGTTCCCAAGGACCCAGAAGGCCGCGACATGGCACGCGGATCGTCCCGAAACATATTGTTTTCCAGTCGAAACCATTGGCCGCACCGGTCGCTTGCGTGCGGCCTGGGCAAAAAGTGGCCTAAAGCAGACATTTTTTAAGCCTTTGGAAACAAAGGTGAAGCGCTACTCTGCATCAATACAATATATATATATATATATATATATATATATATATATATATATATATATATATATATATATATATATATATATATATATATATACATACATATACATATATTAAAGTAACCTTTAAGGCGAAAATTTTCTTTCGTTTCCGGAAGGGGCAAGGTCGGGAGTGTGCTGGAAACAGTTAGCCAACTCCGGTCAATATTCTTGAATTCGGGATTACAACTGTTTTCAGCTGAAGCAGTATCCCTGAATAACAAGATATATTTTTTTTCTTTGTTCTCGATATTGCGTATAGTTTTACAAATATCACAGCTCAAACTTTTGCTTTCGGGTGTCTACGGATAAACCGAGACTACCTGTTAGCTGGATGGTAACACTGATCATCAGACGTACGGCCGCGACGTGACGTCACGGGGGGTGGTGCGCCAGTGTTGCTCGATTAAAAGCTAACCCGCTCGCCGCCCGCTAAAGAGCAGCGGGTCGCATCTTGAAAACCGGCTTTAGTGGAGTCCGCGGCTTCACTTTGACGTAATATTTCGGCTGTGATCATATTTTGCACCCCTAAAACGATACCATCATTTATTTTGGTTTCGTTTTCGACCAGAGTTGCCCTCCAAGCTTCATTCTCACATACATCTGCGACACGCTCCTTATTAGAGCATTTGACACAGGAGTCGCTACCCCGACAGTTTCGCGACCACCAGCAGACCCTTTGGCACGTGAGCACCGCTGAGGATTCGGCAGATAGGGCCGGACAAGGCACTGAAGGTAGCCTGACTTTACAGTACTTGGAAGAGTCGGAGAGTCGAAAGTCAAACAAACATGTCTTGCTTAACGTTCTACACAATCACGGCAAATGGTAATGCGTCGCGCTACAACAAATTTCCGGCTAGAGAGACTCTCAGCTAGTTGCTAATACTGTGTCAAGCGAGTCATCTTCAGAGATGACCCCTTAGACAGTGTTCCGATTTGGGTCAAGAGTCACACTGACCTTATTCGCCTGGAACGGAGTTCAGGGCTAGAGATTATTTACTTTGCTTATTTATGTTTACCTCAACAAGAAGGTCGCTTTATGCTATCTTTTTGGCGCTAAACTCTGCGCCGACAACCACTTCAAGCACTTCGGACACCAAAATGGGGTGAAAGATTAGCAAGTGGCTTTAACCCCTAGGCGTGTAAAACAAGACTCTTCCGTAAAGAAATTAGGGGACTTTTGTGACTATGTCGAGAACATCGGTGCGGTCTCTTTAAAGAGGCCGATCAAGATGTTTTAACGAATGGGAGGAGATTCGGTGCTCGGGTCAATAGTGAGTTGGTAAACCACCCACACTACGGAGCCGGACACGAGGGTAGGCACTGTGCCATAACAAAGAGGGTTTCGCTGACAACTTTCCGCGGCACGATACCCAAGTGCGGCTGGAAGGTCAGGACCTGCTTCCACCCAAGGTTGGCCCTGCAGCCCACGAAGATGAAAATGAACAGAATGAGAAAAAAAAAAAAGAGGTAAAAAGATGAAGGGAGGAGTGAAAGAGTCGACGGACGTATTTCCTGGCCGGGTTTTACCAGGACAGCCAACGGCGAGGAGCAAGGGCCCAGGTAGTGTATTGCCCCGCTTGGTGGGCCCCGAAGGGTCCAAAACCTAATCCGGGCTCGGCTGAGACACCTGGATGCCCTTTTCCCCAGACACGGGGGCGCCATGCACAGCCAGGCGGGGGTGGGTGAACCCACATGGCTTGGGGTCCGCGGTGACGCCACTCACACCAAACACCTACTTACGTAGGGCACTTACGGAGGGCACTTACGGAAGGAGGTGTTTGGTACTTTCCGGTACCAAGAAGGAAACAAGGGTCGCTGTTCCGAAGAAAGTCTCGCAAACAGTTCAATGCGGGTCCTGTTTCAAGTTAAAAAAAAGAAAGAAAATGTCGACTTTTTCTTACATTTTAATGAAGCTTTCTTTTTTTTTTTTTTAAATCAAGGACAGCTAAGGGTTTCGTTGAGCTTATTAGTGCATAATACTATAATAGGGCCAGCTGAACTTACGGAAATAGAATGTAGAAAGAGAAATGGAAATACATTATTCTATATTGTCAACCCGATATGTCTGCCCCTTTTTCTCTCTATATTCTATTAGAGCGCAACTCTTAGGCGCCCGCTTCCGGCTTCAGCGGCGTCGCCGTCGGCGTAACCGCGCGGTGCATTATGGGAAACGTCCCACAATGCACCGCGCGGGACCATCGTGACGTCATTCGTGACTGGGTCCCGCGCGGTGCATTGAGACATTTCCCATGATGTAACGCGCAAGGAGGAAGAGGGAGGGAGAGGAGCCTAAATAATGAAGGGAGGAGGAGAGGAGTAGCAGGGAGGATGAGGAGCTAAGGAGAAGTATACCCTCCCCTCAGTACCCTTCCCTCCTCCTCTTCAAGAGCTGCGCTCTAATTCGGCGTTACAGGGCGTTGTAAACGTCTTTTTGTTTTTTCCTAAGTTCAGCTGGCCCTATTATAGTCAGCTCCTATTTTGGCATTTTTGGTTTCTCCCGATTTCGATAAAAAACCGTCTCGAGAGATCAATTTTCCGGGTTTATCTGTATCCAACGAAAACACGGAGCCTTAATTCACAACTAACATATTTTCAATCCTAAAGGTAATCTTGTACCACCGAAGTGCCCACCACACCTGCAGAAATGTGACCACACGATCCCTTCGGATGGCAAAACTTTATTACCAGGCGGTAAAAAAAAAGCAAGCAAAAAAACAACGCTCGGTCATTTCTGTAATCTCAGTCGTGCACAGCACGACACAAAGCCGCCCAGTTATTTCTGCTATGACTCTGACATGGCGTACTCCATGGAGACTCCACATCTTTCCTTCGTGCTTCCTTTCCATCAAAATAGACAAAACAATAAATAAAGGCTACAAAACCCGCGTACAACAAGCTCGTGCCGCTTCGCGAAACGTGTCTCATCTCAGCGTGCGCTAGCGAAACCAGTCTGGAGATGCGTTAACCCCGGAACCTTTGGCAACAGAAACAAGACAGTTTATTGTAAGGATCGGCCAGGCCTCGTTACCAAGACGAAGTTCTCGACTCGTGACTTTCTGAGAGACGCGCTCGGTTTGTCAGATCTTGCCACCCCAGGATCCCGGTCTCATTACACCTATTTGCTCTAA
This sequence comes from Ixodes scapularis, assembly GCF_016920785.2. NCBI lineage: Eukaryota > Metazoa > Arthropoda > Arachnida > Ixodida > Ixodidae > Ixodes > Ixodes scapularis. The sequence goes on from NW_024609837.1 coordinate 59,953,516, forward strand.
CGAACCAACCCCAGTTAAACTTGGAAGATTGAAAAAAAAAAAAAAAAAAAAACCCAATAAACCTACATGTTTTTTTGTTTTTTTTTCAGTTAAAAGTTAAAGAGCTTTCGTCAGAGAAAAGTCGGAAAAATTTTATCAGTCCAATTTTGGCCGCGTACTTTTGGAAATACGACCATATGAATTGAAGAAAAAGAAAGAGGAAAACTTTCAGCTCAAACGCACAAATCAAAAAAAAGAAAAAAGAAAAAAAAAAACGCACACCAGTAGGGAATGGACGAGGTGCTTGGCCAAGTACTACGGTAGTTAAGCTTGACTCTCGAAGACGGCAGCTTCGGTGACTCAAATGTGTAACGGACCCCACCGTTTGTATAATCCAGTGGCAAAGCAAAAAAGCCATACAACACAAACACCGCTCGTTAAAAAAAAAACTGATTATGCTTTACATCTGACGACAATTCGATGTTGGTCGCGCTGGTGGGACCGGTTGGGCCAACGTACAAGTTAAACAGATACGGACAATCTAATTCAAAATGCAGCTAGAGCAAGATTGCCACATCAGATCTTTCTTGCGCGAAACTTAGTCATTATACGTGCCACCAGTACGAAAAAAAAAAAAAAAAAAAACATAAAAAAACAAATAAATGAACACGCACGTAGCATAAACCAAATGTACCCGTGTCAAAAAAACTCAACTATAGTTCTTAACAGGATAAGAACGGCAGAGCGTCTCTTTCGGACGGTCGGCCTCCAGCACGCTTTCGCCGACTACCGCCGTGCTTCGGCAGCGCGCGCACGACCGAAGCTCACGAGACGTCGAAGCGGCATCGAAGGTAGGAAACTCGCACTGGAGGCGGGACAGCAAAAACTCCTCCCTGTACACCTCATCCTATCAGAAACTACAGATCACTAGCTGTGCATCTTGCGGCCGTTAACGGAAAAGTGGCTCGGAACCGTCGGGGGTGTTTTGTCACGAGGCCGGTGACCTTCGGGCGCCTGCACATAGAAAGTTCAAACTTTCACCGAACGCGCACCGAGCAGGTCAGCTTTTACCGCGTGAAATTTCCAAAGCGCCCGATTCTATTCCCGTAAATAAACAACAAAAAAATTCCAAAGTTAAGGTTGGGGGCGTTCACAGACGACCGAGTTAACGACTCAATTTACTTGTGACGCCATCTCCCGATAGGCGCATCAACGAGCAGACGACGCATTTCGTTGTCTCTTTGCTGCGCCTATCGGGAGATGGCGCAACAAGTTAATCGCGTCGCCAACTCCGTCGTCTGCGAACGCGCACAACCTCGACTCTAACAAGATTTCTGAGCTCATTTTTTCTTTACAGGAAGATAAGTGCGTTTTAAAGTTTCACGAGGTAAAACTGACCTGCTCAGTGCAGATTCAATCAAAGTTTGACCTTAATACGTGCAGGCGTCTATTTTTTTTTCCGGCTCATTTTACAGGGGAAGTTGGGACACCCCACATAACAGAGTAAATGCAATTGTGCGCAAATTTAAATGCAACCGAGAGGCTCCAAACGTCTTCCAGCGCAACGGAGAGGTTAGACACGAGCGCTGATTGGACGCGAGCATTAACTGAACGATCACGCAGCGCTCGCACCCAATCAGTGATTGGCGCCAGCCTCCGCTGGGTGACGTAGCATATTGACCACTCAGGCCTTCTTTTCTAGGAAGCGTTGGATCGAGTTGGATGATCTCGCCACTCCTCGAGAGAACGAGTGTAAGTAAGCTAGAAAAAAGAAAAAGAAAGAAAAAGTGTAGGGTGGATGAGAAGGTGGCCGCGGCTCAGCACGCTTGGATTGTTTCCGAAAAGAAAGCCTTGGCCGCCGTCCACTTGCTCTTGGGAAAACGCTGTTCCAAGCTCCAGCAAGAATCGGCGTCAGCTGCGATGGAAAAAAAAAAAAAAAAGAAAGAGAAACAGGCATACACGAGTGAAATTTTGGAGACAAACAGGAACACAAATACAAATACAAACACAAGCGAAATTTGAGTACGAGATTGCTTAATGGTGTGTATGGAAATAGCAACTACTAAATGAGTGCAAATGAAAAAAAAAAAAAAAAAACTGAGACAGTTCGAAGAATTTGTTGGCAGGAAATTTATAACGATACACTTTACTACCCACCATACGACCTAAAAATGAAGGGTAAACTGAAACGTGTACGTGGGGAAACGACGGTTAAGTGCTTAGGTAATATCGAACCAAGAAATAAAACCGTAGCAACAACGTTAGATGTTTTCAGTGGAAACTTGACGAAGGCCTCTGGACTGTTTCGTAGCAGCAGCGCCAGTTAAAATAAATGAGGCGAAAGAAAAATACTCTCAAAACGTTATCAACAGGCAACACACGCGCTTCCTTCGAAACAAAATACACAGACAAGTAAAGGGCCGTTCACACACTTGCAACCGAGTAGGACAGAGAGCGACCAGACCGGTTTTTAAGCCTCTTGCGACGTTTTAGGACCGGATCGGCTGCTGCGGAGCTGGTCCTAGGACGCCGCAAGAGGCTTAAAAACCGGTCTGGTCGCTCTCGGTTAGAAGTATGTGAACGAGCTTTAAGAGACAATACGCATTAAAGATAGGAGTAGGCAAGAAAAACAACATCAAGGAACATTCAACCATGTGTGTGAAGAAAGACAAATCATCAGTCGAAGTACTTTCACTGCGTGACTTTGGCCATACTAAAGACGTTCGACACAGCGTTCCCGTCACGCAGTTACAAAACCACCGCACTCTAATACTCTGTGTGACGCGCCGAACATTGGACAGTACCTCCCAACCAACTGCACCCGATATTCCTCAAGCGGACAAACAAATAAACGACCCAAACGAGCGAACCAAAACAACCGACAGACTCAACTTCCACCGAGAGTTGGTCACAAACGGACAATGCAAAAAAGCCGCAAACCAAGCGCACATAAAGCACGCACACTACCCCAAACACACACACACACACACGGACGCAATGTGTCCTTACGCAATCCTCCCCCTCCCCTCCCCTCTCCCCCAAACCTCACTAATAAAAAAAAGAAAACAGGCACACACGTTTTTTTGGAACAACACCTTCGCGTACTCACTCGATTTGACTTTATCCCGGGCCGACTTCTACATCAACGCGAGCAAACAAGCTATACAACAAACACCCCACACACTAAAACAAAACAAAAAAAAAAAAACCAAACAAACCCCTTTGAAGGAAAAGAAAAACAAACAAAAAAAACAAAAAAACTGGCGGCCCACACCCCAAGCTTCTACCCCAAAAAAACGAGCGTGCGTCGCCGGCCGTATGACCACCGCCGCCACCCAGTTACGCGCGTAGCTAATGGCCGGTCGGTATGAAAGAGGCGCGTCTACCCCGCTCCCCCTTCCGTTAAAAGCCTCCTCTGTTTCTCCCTCTCCCCCCCCCCCCCCGCGTTAAAAGCCTCCTTTCCTCCCCATCCTCCTCCCCCCTCTCCTCTTCCCATCCCTAATTAGATTCATAACTCCGCAGGGACACACACACACGGCGTGCCATAGCCGCACGCGGCTGCTCAGCGTGAACGCATGCCGCTGTTAGCCGGAAAGCCAAAGTGCATTAGCCTGCTCTCGCCGCGCATGCGCGGAAGAGGGAGGGGCGGCAGACGCCGGCGCGGTGCCGGGCGATCTTTTGCCATCCGTCAGAGGAGTGTGCCACGCAACGCTCACGACAGACAGTGCGCGCGAATGGGCCAAAAGCGGAACTTTTTACACGCGCCTTCTTTTTTTGTTCTGTTTTTCCCCCTCGTTGCAGGGAACACGCCCCCTTTAGTCATACGGGTGACGATAATAGTAGCGGTCATAACTACGGACGGCGCGAACCTTCCACAGATCCAGTTCGACCAGTTTCGATATTTTCTTCTGCGAACTTTTTTTTTTAAGGTGAAGTTTGACTGAAGCGCGACTATTCTGCGCATTCGCGGAAATTGAGAACGATCTGACGCCACCAGGCGGAAAGAGGAGTGTGTGTGTGGCATTAATTGGATAATTTGTTTCGCATTCTAACACAACTAGATCGGTAAACATTTTGTTCGCTTTTATATTGCGTAAACAATGGTAATCACTTTCTACAATTTTGACCGAGTTATAGTGCTATATACTTTTTTTTTAATCTCCCGTCTATGCGTTTGGCAACACTGTTCAAAAGTTTTAACTACCAAGCACGTAGAGACTACCAAACGCAGAATATGTATTTACTGGTCTTAGCATTATTGAGCTGTCTCCCATTCGCTGCTCTTCAGTCAAAACATCGCCGCCGACATCACCAGCGCGAATATTTGACCGAAGTCAAATATTAGTTACGTCTAAAAGTTTCTTAAACGGTCCGTCCAACTCTGCAACGCACCAAGTTACCGAATTAGGCTGACTCTAGAGGGCAAATTGACGCGCAACCAACAGCGCAGTCAAGGCTACGGCGTTGACGTAGTAACAATGAGCTAAACGTCATCACCATTGCCCCTTTTTGCTAGTTTTCTTACTCCTCCGGGGAAGCGTAACGGTGACGTCAGCAACGTCTCCTTTCGGCGTTCGGCGGTGTTCACGTGATTGGCGTAACGCGCCTGCTCAGCGCGCTTCTTGGGAGCGGAGCAGTCCGGCCGTCTCGACGTTACCGCTGTCTCCCTCGTCGCAACTACCGACGTCGTCGTCTCACCGTTTGTGATTATCCTCTCCCGGAGTTTTGTTCATACCACGTGCGCAGACTGACATGCACACGTCGTCGAATCCCGCGGACACCAAAACGTGATGAAGAGTGCGGTGCAGACGACACTTGTGCCTGGCGCACGCCCGGCCCAATCCCGCCCGTCGTTGCGTAGAGGATCACGTGACATCTCCTACCACGTGAACAGCCACGTTCTTGGCGGCCCGAGACATATGTTGACGGACGGAGCCGATGTTTCGATTTCTGCTCATATAGAAAGTAAAATTTAACAATATATATATATATACCATTTTCCGCGAGGCAGATGACGTATAGTGTACTTTACTAGTGCCTCTTTAATGTGAAATCTCCCATTATCCCGTCAGAATTCAGCGAAGTTGCCCTTTAAGCCCCAGCGCAGGCGCTGCTACAATCCTGCGAAGCAAATGAAGCTGCGCCAAAGGTGCGTTTTGATCAAGCAGAGTAGATCACGAATAGTAATCACCATCAGCACGCATAGTAAATCACGCCTCGACGCTACGCTTTTTTTTTTCTATGCGCGACTGGTTTGGCCCCGGTGGTAACAAACCCACGAATACAAGCAGCGCCTTGAGGATAGAGTGAACTAGAAAGTTCACTCTATCCTCAGTTCCCTGTAGTGAGGATAACACTCTTTTACGCGGTTTGATTGGCTCCATCGAAACTACGGCGCCCGAAACGCTTCACAGGCAGGCGTGTTTAGCGTCCCATTCTGCCCACGCATCGAAAGGGGTCTCGCGTAACATTTGATAATTGGAAATTCAGACACACTTCGAATCTCTTATACTTGCAACCGTACGCGGAGAAAGATTCGACGACGACGCGCGAACTATAATTTATCTATCAACGCAATATCGTTGAAAAGCTCGTGTCGCAAAAAAGCCAGCGTCACTGGCGTGACGCGAAAATCCAGATTGGTCGATAGGGACGCGACGTCACAGCCACACGACCTCGCAAGGGAATATCAAACAACCCAGAACGCTCACGGGACTCGTGACGTCACGCCTGGAACGAAAGTGGTTAAAAAAAAAGTGGCACGTAACGGGAATTCAAAGTCGCCGCATGTCTCAAAACGATTTCACTTTATAAAGTAATTCATTTTTCTTAAAGAAAAAGTCTGAACAATATTAGGTAGCGAGCCAGACACGCTACTGGCTAAGCCTCGGAAGGCACGCTTGCACGGCGAATGAGAAGGCGATGCAAACGGGGTCCCGGATCAAGCTATCGCGTTCCACTCTTAAAGGCGAAGCTTAAGCGACTGCCATGTTTTTTGTTTTGTTTTATCTTTTCCATTATTCTTTCATTTCATTTTAAGTGCAGACGGAGCCGACGCAGCCAGCTGATAGGACCAATCAGACAAAGTCAACCGAGCACCATCGTGGTGTCCGTCATGTTTCTGTACATGTTCCATCATCGCTGAACCCATCCTATACAGAAAAGGCGTAGCACCGGCTGCGTCTGGACTTAAGCCGAAACGAAGCATAAAATCCCCACTCGGAATCGGCAAAATTTCCAAAATAAATAAATTAACAAAAAAAAAGTAGTCTCCCGCGATCGTTCGCCCAGACGAATCCCAAAGACACACTGTCGCGCCCCTAAAACAGCGAAGGTAAAATTCGTAGTCTGACAAGCTCGTACCACGACGAGTGCGCGACACAACCAGAACAAAGACACACCCCGTCGATCTAAAACTGTCAACGCGCAAAAAGCAAGACCCATACGGAAGAAGCGGGTCGCGCAAGCCAAACTAAAAACAATACAGACACACAAAGAAAGAAAAAATAAAGAGACAGAGGCCGGTTAAACAATACAGCAGGAGCAGCAAAGGCGGCCGAGAGTGCTCGGCGGCAGGCCAGTCATCCGGGGGCCTGTCGAGGCTCGCGATACCGAAGCACTCCACGCCGGATGACGTCATGGGGAGCAGACGACCGTCGCCGCGAGCAGCGGCGTCCATTAACCCCCCTTTCCACAGCCCCCCTTCTACCACCCCTCAACCCCGTCGTCAGTAAAGCCCCCATCGGGCTCGAACAACGCACTGAAACGACGATTACGGCCCGAACGCAGCAGCAAAGAAAACGACGCAGTCGGTGCGGCAGACGGCGAAAAAGAAGTTATTTGTCCGCGTTCTTTGCTCTATTATTTTTTAATTATTTAATGCTCGTTAACGGCGGCAACGCACCAATCACATAACTTCGTCCGTCCGTACGATCGTGCATCTCCCGCTAAATTTATCGGGGAAATTGGCGTCACCAGTCTCAAAAATAAATTCAATTTTCCCGCTAAATCTAGCTGAGAATTCGACGTCACGTGACCGATACGACAATTCCATTTGCCCGCTAAATCTAGAGAGGATAGTGATGAAAAATGGTTCGTCACGCCCCCGAAACAACTTTAAAGTGCCAAGTCCTGACGTCAAGCGACAACAAGACTTGGCAAAATGACGTCAGTTTTTCGCGGTCTCCTCCACCATTTACTTGAAAAGGAAATCATATCATTATTATCATTATTGTTGTTGTTATTATCATCATCAATGTTATTACAAATTTCAACAATCGCTTCTTTAAGAATTCCGTGCACTATAGAGACGCAAAAATAAAGGTTGCTTTTACGTCAACCGTTTTATCACAACGAAATTGACTGCATAAGCAGGATGTTACCGATTGACTTCAAAAATTGCCAGCGACCTCTATCTTCAAATTCAACCCATGGAATGCAGCATGTAAGAAGCGACCGTTTAAATTTGTTCAGACACATTACGCTTTCATTCCGGGAAGTGAAGAGCACACTGTTAATTAATTTACCCGCTAAATTCAGCGGGGAAATAGATCTTACGGTGCCAAGCAACCGACGTAACGCGATATCATGCGACGTGGTCGCGCGAGGCGACATCGCGGTGCCCAATCGCGTACGCTTACGTAACACACCGACGTCACGTGGCGTCCATTTCTCCGCTAAACTTGGCGGGGAAATGTACCGACGGACGCTCGCGTCGGACCTGCGCCCCCGTGTCGGCCTCCCCTGGGTGACGTCAGAAATCCCGCACTACGGCCTTGTTTGGGACAACTCGGGCGAAGGCAGAGAGCTCGCTCGCTACCACGAGCGATTTCGGTCGCAAAGCGCGAGCGAGACAAAGGCTGTACAAAAGCCAGGGCCATGCTCTGATCGCGCACACGTGCAAGCGCGCTCGTGCAGTGAAAGCGTCGTTCAAGGCTACGTGCTCGTGCTTGCAGCGTCGGCTTAGCTCGCACTTGTCGCGAAATGAAGTGTATATATGGTGTATTCTAGAGTTAGTATTGTGTACGCTAGAGGTTCAACTGGCGCTAGTGTGCGGTTTAAACTTGAAGCAGATGGCAACCTATCTGAAATCAACTTCCAGTGATGCACGTCTTATGGAAAACAAAAAGATAAAGAGTGCATTTTCTCCCAGGGCTTGATTATAAGTTATTATCCCAAAATAATTCGTACGTACCAGACACTTCGGAACATCTCTCAGTCACGCAGACGAAAATATTTGTCAGTTCCTGCATTTTTTACTTCAAATTTGTGGCATTAAACGCGGTGCTAAAATGGCTTCAGACGTGTATTTATGTACGCTGTCTGCTAGGGTTTTACGTGCAAAAGCAATGAAGAGCACCTCGAAAATCCAGAGACGTCAAGGGCTACGCACTAACACTGGTTCAGTACCCAGCTGTGCATGCAGACAATCAAAGTAAGGTAAAGCCAAGTAATGAGTGAAATTGGCAATAAATAACATCGTTGACTTACTCCCGGTTTTGATCAACATGGTTGATGGTGCGTACAAAGGTCATCGTCCAAGAACTGAGCTTCCTTCAATAACGTAAATCTTGTCTGTCTCGGAACGAGGTAGTTTTACAGAGCAACAATCAAAAGCTGTCGTGGCTCCCTTTGCACGATGTTACGTCAACTACAGCTTGCGCTGTTGCCAACGAAAACTATGTGTTTTGCGGGTGCGATCTGAGCAGTTTTTTCTGTTTAAAATTTAATTACTTGCGCGGCGAAGGATTTAAAAGTTCGGATATTGTGCCCGGAACATTTCCCTAAAGTAATGCCAAAGTAGTTGTTTTCCGAACACACAAAATTTTACCGGACAATACCCTTAACACCCGATAAATTCAGGCACAATAAAAAAAAACAACACAAAAAAAAAAACGTTTTTAGTGCGTTTACTTTTGCTGTTTTACGCGTTTTAACCGCTCGTAAACCGTCAATACGGCAATACCCCCTCTGTTTTCGAGGACGCATAGACCGCCGCCTTTTCTGATTTCCCACGTCGAGCAGAGGCATTTTAGTGGCATGCAAATATCGCCGATGATCAAGATTAGCGTCGTAGGGATGTCGCCGCTCCTTGAACAAGCGCTACCTTCGTTTCGACCGTCATTCTCGTTAAGATTCGCAGCTCGTTTTTACACACTTGCCGTGGGACATATAGGACTGGATTAGGAATACTCGGAAGTTAAACTATATATATATATATATATATATATATATATATATATATATATATATATATATATATATATATATGTAGTGTCGGACATCAGAATAATTAATGGGAAAATGACCGATTAACTTTTCAATTAGTGAAAATAGACGTGTGATTTCAATTAGAAACTTGCTGAGCGTCATCGAAAACCACTAAATCATTTCAAAAAGGCTGAGTGCGTGAGAAACGCAGTAGGTCACTTAAGTTACCACTCGTGGAGCAGGTGCAAGGCTCGCGGTTGCGGTAAGGCGTCCGCGCGATTTTTCCGCCTCTTATCTAGCCCCAGCCTTGTACCTGCTCCACGAGCGGTAACTTTAGCGCACTACTACGCTTCTCACGCGCTCAATGTCTTTCTGAACATTACTCATTTAGCGGTTTTCGATGACGCTCTGCAAGTTTCTAATTGGAACCATAAGTCTGTTTCCACTAATTAAAAAGTTAATTATTCACTTTTTTAGTTAATTAGAGAACTAATTAGTATCGCGCATTCTCTGACGTCCGCCACCACGAGTATTATGGTTCAGAGATTATTACCTTTTTACCTCCAATACATTAATTTTAAAAACTTTTGTCACTCCTACGCGAAACACCCTGTACATACCGTGTAACTTTAGCAATTTCACTTTTATAAGGTTAATCGAGTTACCTACTATTGGCTACGATCCAAGTAACAAAGGTAATTCCGGTGATTCTCCGTCGAAGAGACAAAATGCACAGGAGCACCGCAAAACAAAAGTGGACTGGTTGCTGTCGGCTTCAATGTGAAAACCGGAAGTTCCATAGCCTGCCAGATGAACCTCTCGCACTGAAGACACGGTGTTCAATACAGACACGACGTCAAAAGAATATGCGAATACGCCTCGGGTATACGCCCGAAGCATATGCTTAGCTTCACACGTACGTTCCGACATGTCGGAGGACGGTGTTTACACCACCAACGTCACGAGACCATTCATCCGAAGGAAGAAACACGTCCGAGACCGTCTCCTGTATGACCCGTATTCGCTGTGCGACCGTGGCGTTTATCGAGAGACCCGCTCGCGAGAGCACGAGTCTGCCCCACGAGTCTCTCCTTCGTGCACCGCCTTCCGAGCACCCGGGTTACGGTGGCGTGCGCAGAACGCTCGTGCCCGACTCACATCAACCTTTTTAAACGTCGATTCACGCGGCTCAATTTTCGCTCGCGACTTTCCCAGATGCGACGACGCTCGATCGGCACCGCAGCTTCCGTCGCGCTTTTTCTTATCGCAAGAGCGACATTGCAGCTTGGAAATCGCGAGCAGGATCGCACCCTGCGGATCGGGCTCGAAGTGAGATCGGTCTCGACACTTCAGCGTCTCATCCAAACTTTTTCAAGTGTCTCTGTTCGGTCGGAGGGAGAGCTCTCCCCAACGGGTAGCTTCTGTTCAAACGGTGTCAACAACGAGACGCGAGAACGTCGCGCACATATAAAAGCTCGCAAATAAACAACTGACCGCAGCATGACTGGTAACCTCTATATTTGCCGGCAGAGCGCGCCAGTCAACGCCCGATCATAAGCACGGGCACCACGGCAGCCCGCCTTCCTTTTGTCCCCTCGTCGAGAGAGAGAGAGAGCGAGAGCAAAGGGGGGTTGACCTATTAAAGAAACCGAGGGAAGCGAATAATATGAGAAAACGAGGGAAAGAAAAAAAAAAAAAGATGACGTCCGCCACCGGAAGTATCGGGCAGAGGCCGGAAGTGGGTCGCTGAAACCAAACCGGATGTCAGAGGAAGAGTTCCGGTTTGCTGGTCTAACCGCGCGCGCGCACTAAAACGTAGAATGAGGGGAAGCGGGGAGGACCCAACGCAACTCCGTTCCCCACGCGATGTTTTACCCGCGGATTCACTCATTACTCTCTCTTTTTTATGTTTTTTTTTTTTTTTGTGCCGTTGACAGCGCCTCTTCTCCGTTTTCGGGTACGCATAAACCGCCACCTTTTCCCAATTCCCATGTCGGGACAGACGTACGTTACGCCTTATTCGTGCAACGTACGCAGCGTGGCCTGTCCGAGGGTAGGGCACTAATTCAAAGCTAGATCTCAGGACAAACCTTTCCTATATCTGATCACGCCAAAGCTCGAATGAGTTAGAAAAACAACCCTATAGACCGTTCCATTAGGGTCATAGCGGAGGGCAAAAAGAGGAGAAAATGTCCTACCCCTCCCGCCCTATGTCGTCTGCTCCGCCGAGTGGGCAGTAACTAGCATCCGGCTAACGTACACACTGTTTAAAATCGCGTCATTTTGGGAATTTCAAGCGCAGGTGCGCAGATTTTGGTATGCCAGTTATCGTGTATTACTATGCTAGATAAAACAGACTAACAGAGTCCAATTGCGCTGTTATCTGCGTGCAAATAAAAAAAAATAGGGAAAACTGTGTCAGACTGGCCGGTCTCTCCGGCGAAAAGTGAATCCGGTGGCTGTACCTTTTTTACTATACAGAGTTCGTACTGGTGTAGGCCTTTAGCCACCATGAGTGGATGTCTGGAATAATTAATAAAAACGTGCTCTCCTGTCGCAATACACGCAGTAGTTGAGGGTAGTACTGCCGGCTGACTCAACTGCTATTTAAGTAACGGAAAAAAAGATACGTCAGTTGATCATTTACCGAAGTAGAACAACAGAGAACTCTAGGCTGATTTTGGAGTAGCCATAACTATTCCAAGAACGCGAACCACTTCACAACGGCAGCCACGAGCGAGAGTTCGATGTTCCGTGCAGCCCGCCGATACAGCCCAAAGATGGAGAATGGCAACCTCCCGGTTTGTCGTCTGCTAGCGGAGCCGGGCGCGTGCCCTTCTCTCGTTTTACCCCGCCAAACCCGCTGAACTTCCCGGATGTGTGGAGAGGGCGCTGCTGTCGAACAAAATGGTGCCGTCCAGAGGGCGCTAAATGGAATGGTCCATAGTCAGCAGAAGGTCAAGAACCAAGTACTCGCTATGCTTATAGCGCGAGCTTTCCGCCTTCGATAACAGTTCGTCGCACGCCCAGCCAAAGCCAGGGGGAGGACGCCGCGAACCCGAGTTGGAGGCGGAGCTTCAAGCGGGATCATAACCTGTCACCAACTATATATATATAAGAAACGCCGAACGATAGTGAACGGTAAAATAAACCAGTAACGTAGTACCGCGAATTCGAACTACAATTAACGGGGCGCCGTTGCTGAGATCCACGCCACGCGGTACACCGACTGTTGGCGGTCCATCTTGGAGCAGCCGTACCTCGCTACTGTAGTCACAGATAGGATTGTATAGAACGCCAGGGAGGTGCTTGGGTCGTCCTGCCTTCAGCGCGAGCTTCCCTCCTTCGATGATGCTTGGACGAAAGCACCACGGAAGGCAGCGAGTTCGTGCCGGACATTGGGCATCCAAACGAGATGCCTTGCGTTCTCGTCTTCTCAGTGACTGCTGGCACCCGAGTGTCCTGAACGGTTCTTTCAGCCGTAAATCATTATTCCTTCTCAACTCAAAAAGGGAAATTAGAAGTCACCCGGTAGTGCCGTAGCGTTTCATCGGATGCAACGAATCTGAGCTTCCACAGTGTCTTTTCAACCGCACCATGCATGTGACGATAAGTGACGTCACGGCACTGGTTGGACACAAACGCGAATCCAAACGTTCGTCGACGTTTTTTAAAGGAAGGGAGACCAAGAAAAAGTCCGCGCTATACTTTCGAATTTCCGTACCAAAAAGCAGGCTTCTCGGCACTAGTTTTCTTTCGACCCACTAAAGCGACATGCGATTAGTAAAAATCCCAACCTATCAAGTCGTTCGTCTCGGCCCCAAAATTAATTCCGCGGTCCCTTTTAAGGTGCGGCGCGCCAAGCGAAAACAAATCACTCGCACGGTTTCGCCTCACGCATACGGCTGCAATCTCTCAGAAAATGCTGCATGGATGCCTCGTACTACACGGGCCAGATTACATCCGCTATTGCTGACCTTCTCTCGTCTTATACCGAGACACCGAAACTACAGTTGACGGGCCTCCACAAAGAAAAAATCTGGGGAGAAGGACACAAATAGAATCTAAGATGGCAATAACCCGGCTTCCTACGGTAATGACAAAGTGGAAAAAAAAGAGGGGGAAAAAAAAACTTTACGAGCCACGCAGCTTCTACGCTACCTTACCAGCTCAGCAACAAACACAGACGGCGATAACCGCCCCCAAACGCAGACGCGCGACTAATTGATATAAATACCTGCAAACGACGAAGCGACGAGATACTGACGCTACTGATCCGTAAAGAAAGAGAGACATCGGAGTTCTCAAAATACTTGGCGCAAAAATAAAAAAAAGAACAAGGGCAGAACGCGAATCCCGACCTTATTTTCGTCTTCAATCTAAAAAAATCGGAAGAAAAATCCTAAAACACGCAAACAAACAGAAAACATTATACGGCCTTCCTTACAACAGCCTCCCACCCTGCCCCAATAAAAAAAAAAAAAAAGAAAGACGCAGACACACATGCAACCTTTGGCATCTTTTCTTTCGCCTCTTTGCTCTGAATTTATTTTTAGTGCCACCATATCGTTCTTCTAGGAACAAACTTTTTCTTAAAAAATAAAATAAAAAATATACCCGCATCGCGTTTTTTTTCCACCCCATCCCTGGAAAAGAACTAAACAAGTAGAAATAATATAATAATCTTGAAAGGAACGGCAGAAAACTTTGGAAAAGCGTATGCGCTGGTCTCGTCTCCAGCCCCACACAAAAAAAAAGTATTCCGTTTTCAAAACTTCTTTTCCTCACTACGGGCGTTGTTACGACATTTCTTTTTTCTACACCAACAGCACGAAACTCTCTCGTGTATATTTACTTCGCGAGCACACAGCGAGTTTCCAGCGCCCAAGACACTAACGCACACTGCCGCCGCCGATCCTCTGTCTGCCCAACGCAATAAAACACACACAAAAAAAAAAAAAAATACACGAAAATTGCGAAATTTAGAAGAAACATCGAAAGAGCAAACTATATCAGAAAACCCGGGAAGATTTTTTTCTCCCCCTCTCTTTCGATAGACGTAGAATATATACCCTAAAGTATATACACATAAATAGAAGAAAAAAAAAGAAAGTTGACGAAAGACAAGCGAAAAAGAACATAAACTGCCTAAGGCAGGGAGGAGAAGAGGGGAAAATAGGGTAGAAAGAGGAGGAAGAAGGAAATCTAGGGAAGAGGAAAGAGCGAGAGAAACGAACACCGGTATTGGTCGTTGCCAAGCGACGGGGGCGGAGTTTCGTTTCCGCCAATGGAACGCGTTCCGTGTCGCCTGGTAGGCGACGAAAGGGGAGAAGAGGAAAGGGAAGGTTTCTCCCTCTTCACTTCAGGCACTGAGGAAAGGAAACAGATACATAAACCGAAAAGGATAAAAAAGAAAAGAGAAAACGTGTTCTAAAAGGGACAATAACATACAACCGAAAGTTGCCCAGAGATAACTTAGAAGAAAAAACATAGGGTGCGAGTACGCACATAACAGACGTGGAAGAGCGCGTGCGTTTATATAGACGAGCACATGCACGTCCACACGCGAAATGCCCGCCAATGTTCGAAGGAGCTTTGATACGAGCACCCAGATTCCGGAACCTCGCTATGCCGTGTCGTGGTCACACGCGCGGCAGAGCCAATCAAAGCTGTAAGCGAAGCAAAGAAAAAAGCGTTTCAAGGTAGCCACATTTTATCCATCTGGTGCTTATAAATAGCGTTTGCCACACTTGTCCGAAGCATTCATTTGACGCTTTTTTTTTTTCGTCCTCCAGGAACGCGAGAGAGCGAAACGATATCAGACGAGCTGCGTGGCCAAAAATCAGGAAGTCTCTTTAACCGTAACGATCGCTAATTAGGCGCCACAATGGCGGCGCCTACCAGGACGCTGGGGACGACAGGAGTAGCGATGTTCTATTTACTGGTTGTAGCCACGCGCGAGCGTTTTCATCACCGCTGTAAAGGTGAAACTTCCTGCAAAATACATTCGAGTTTTGCAAACCCGCCCCATGAGCAAAGCACCCTTAAAAGCTAAAGGGGCTGTGCAACAATCATTCGGTTAGAACGTATCTCGATTTGCGCAAGTTTACTGGTGCTAGTGCTACCCACATACCCTAATGTCGGCGACAGGTTAAGAGTGAAATGGAAGCTCCTCCCACCTGTTTCCACTTTAGCAGAGCGAGCGTTAGAGAGGAGGCAACCCCCTCTCCAGCGTCCGCTCTTCTCCCCCTAACGACGAAAGATCACTGCGAGAGCACTTGGGCTCATGGCAATCAATGCCCCTGCAAGCATTCGGGTAGTGGCTAGTGTCAAATCGCCGCAAAACACGGCAATGTCCGCAACTCGGCACGCGTCCCCTGCTTTTAGCCAACACTCAGCGTGTGGCGACCAAGAAAGTTACCGGCACATAACCCGCCGGTCCGTCTATTCGACCGTCCGTGAATTTCTTCCCTAAATTAAGAGCAAAAAGAATTAGTCACATGACGTCACGTGATGCCGGGTAACGTTACACGGCGACCCAACACCCTGTTGTCAATTTCCCCGCTAAATTTAGCGAGTAAACTGACGTCGCGTGACTTGAGGCCGTTTTTTTCCCCTTCTTTTTGTTTTGTTTTTACTTTTCGGATAAGGAAAAATATAAGTAATGCGGACGGGATCGGCGAACACGGTATTAAATGGGAGCTTTCGAGCGCGCGACGCAGCGTTCAGGTGATCCGGGGGATCAGGCGGATGTCCGGACCATATCTCGCTCCGATATCCACGTCGCCCCGTCCCACACACGCGTCTCCACTTGAAGTCCCCCCACACCCTTCCCTCTTTACTTCTTATTCCTCCTCCTTCTCTTTCACCCGCTGAAAAAAAAAAAAAACAACAACAACAACAACAATAAACTAAAAGGTCCGAGCAAAAAATATTAAAGAAAGTAACAGCGTTTCGACGCGAACACCACGATGAGCGAAGCGAACCTTTCCGTAAAAAAAGACTGGTTTTAAACTACTTTATTTTTTTTCGCCGTAGATTTTATTACCTTATTAACAACTCGAGAACACACCAAACTATGCACATTCAATGCCGCCGTTAAGAGGACGAGAGTCCAACGATTGATGCGTCGTGTATAGAGATCACAATTATTTGTCTCCAGAAATTTTTGTGTTACGCCTCGAGCATTTATTAAAATCAGATGACTACTATAGCCTGGAAAGCTACGATAATTACAGATACACGTTAATAAGGTGCACACACAAAAAAAAGTGCCTTTTTTTTATACAACGTAAAACAAAAACGAGGGAGTACTGAATCAAGGGTCACTAATCGGCATAAAATTTGTACAAACAACAATAACAACACAAAAAATTTGCAAACGAGATACCGCCTACAGCAAGCGATAAAATTCGACAATGTTGCAGGGCACTTTCATATTACACAACCACCAAAGAAGAAACCAACAAAGACAACACCCCCTGTAAAGCGTGCACCACCGCAAACGTACCATTAGTGCGGGGAAGCCAACCAGCAGTCTAAGCGCGCAACGTAAACACTTAGAACATAATACAAATACTGCGCGCGTTTTGTATAAATTTAATAACCGTCAGAATTACTTATGAAAACAAGCAATCTTTCTGTATTACCGCTCCTGAAAATGATTCTACTACAAACCGAGCTGGACGATGAAATGTCATCGGCGCTGATTTTCGGAGTAATCCACACCCTTCACTATTAGAAATGAGCTTGGTTTCCCAAAAAATTGACCTTTTCGCGCAGTCTGGGCTAATTACTAATATACCATTGAATGCGGGTGCCCTGATGTCATATCAATTATCCACCTTTTACGTTAATGTCAAAAGACGAATGCCTAGAAAAGATCTAAGACTAGCATTACTAGGTCAAATTTATGCAAATTAGTCCTCTATACAAAATTCCTTCGGAGAATAAAAAAAAAAAAAAAAAAAGTACGCGGAGCGGACACACATAATTTGTTCATGGGCTGTTCTTGTTGAATCATTTTCCCATGACAAGTTAGTCCTAGTTGTATTTCCTCATCTGAACTACCCATCTGGAGATATCACATCATTGCAACTATTAGCAGCAGTACAAAAAGACAGAAACAGCAGCAAGGAAACAAGTAGGTGAACGAACTTCTTTGAAAAAAAAAATGCCCCGAAAGGTCAAACATAGTAAAGTACCAGTAAAACAAAAACACTATAAACACATACAAAATAACAAACAAACAAGGAAGTTGTATGTAATCACGATTGAAAACGTCAACGTCAAACAAAACCATATTTAGTTTTATTTATTTATTCAAATACCCCTCAAGGCCCAATGTATGAGGGTAATACACGGGGGGGGGGGGGGGGGGGGGGGCAAGCAAATATGTAGTACGCAGATAGAAGACAAAAATTATGCAGACGATATGAGAACGAGGAATAAAAAAGAACCTAAGTATTAGTATAACTACGCACGAGCTCCTGAAAGTTAGACATATCTAGTTCAGTTGCATTGTGAGCCGGCAGGTTAATCCAGTCGATTAAGGTCCGTGGTATGAATGATCGTGCGTAACTAGATGAGTGGCATGTGATGCGCGCTATTTTGAATGAATGATCGCGACGTGGAAAAATAATGGGTGTTTTAAAAAAAATCGTCGTGAAGCGATGCGTGGTGATAGAGCTTGTGAAATAATGAATATGATTTCCATACTTTTGAACTCTACAAAAGGTCACGTTACACCGAAAAACGTCCACCCGAAATCTGCGTCTCAAGTCACAGTGTCTAGTCACAACAGTCTGACTGTCACACTGTCCTGTCTAGACACTGGCAGTTGATTGGCTAAAGTCGCACTCAACGAGGGCGCGGTATTAGCCAAACAAAAACGCTCAAGAAGAAAATCACTAAAACGTGAGGTGTGAACATAATAAAGTCAAGCTCAGCGCGCCTTCTTAAGGCGTGAGTGACTATTGCACACAACAACAGACACACATACACCCAACACGCACTGGCGCAGCCCGCACCACCGTTGACTCGAGCGTCCTTTACTTCATAACCGAAAAAAAAAAGCTACGAACTAGGGCACGGCCGGCGTCCACTATAGGTTGAACACATCTCGAAAAACACAGAACGTGAAAAGAAAGCATCCCATCGCCATCGACAGCAGTCAAGCTCTAACAACCCGAGAATCAGCATAACCGCCACCGCCTCATTTAAAACGCACCCCCAGCCTCATTTTCGGCGGCGTCAAACCCTCCCCCCTTTCCCGAAATTGATAAACAGTCCGAAAGCGGAGGATAAGCTTCTCCCTTACCATCACCGCGAACCGCGCGGTGCTCAATCCGTACCCTCGTCACTCTAATGAATAAATTAGCTCCGCGAAAAGCCGGCGGCCGGGAGGGGATTAGGCCTAAGTAAAGCGCGTGCCACCGCGTCAATCGGGCTAAAAGCAACAGCAGGGCACACCCCCGCAGGAAGCGCCATCTAGGGAAGCCTCCGCAAACACAACTCCCTCTCGCGCGCGGGCGCGAGGGAGGAACGAGGGGTTCAGAGACAGGATTAAGCGGTAATCCGCCAGAACTAATCGCCAACTCCGAGTCCCTCCCCCCTCCTCCGCTTCGGCTTCGCCACCGCAGACGCGGCCTTTTTGGTGGGCCAAGATGGCGGCGGCGGCGCCGACGTGAAGATTAACGAAGAACTCCCGCACTGCGGGAGAAACTGTTAACGCTAGGCAGCTAGTTTATATGCTGCTGTTTTGGGGGGTCCTCTCCCATTGTTAGGTACCCTCGCGGGGATCAATACGAGGTATACGGCTTTCATTGTCGTTTATCTACGAGCTTAACGTCAATAATCTGAATACGAAAAAAAAAAAAAAAAAAAAACACTCGACCTTGCGAAAATTGTTATCCGAGCCCGAAATTCGCATGGCTAATTGGAATTAAAAGTCTGAATCTCGGAGGAAAAAATGCACAAAAATAGAGCGAAGGATGATGCAATTTTACGGAATGTTGGCGATGCACGCGATCGCATGATAGACGAGTTCCGGTTACCCATACTGCATTCCAATAAAGCAACCGATCAACATACCTAACAAGCGCCTATTCCTTACACATTCGTTCAAGAGTTATTCTGGAGCAACGCGAACAGTTGGGTTATTGTTAGTAGATTTAAATTACACCGAAGATTCAACGTGAAATATGAAACATAGCAGAAATATGAAGATACCTTATTTTGCCAACGGCTGAACAGTACGTCGTAGTCCCTCTAGGATTCCACCTTCCATTTAATACATATTCCTACGACAACTCTGACCTTAAAGGGACACTGAAGTAGACACTGAGATCATCTGTTTATGGTGATAAATCAATCTACAAACTCTAACATTAAAAAAAAATATATCGAAGTTACACTTATGGGCGGACGATTTTCCTATTAAAAATCTAATCAAAGATCGTGACACGTCCCTCTTTCTACTCCTTGGAGCAGACACCAGGAGGCGCCGTCGGAGTTTGTCAAACAAATCAAACAATAATCGATGTATTAAGTCTCCTACGCCTTAAGATTTTACGTTTTTTTCCTTCTTTTCATCATAAAACACAACGCGCAATAAAAAAAATAGCAATAACGTTCGGAATCTCCACGCGATATAACTATTTTCATCGGTCAAATTCTACGGAGGCGGTGGTGGGAGACCTGACGATGCCGGATTGCCCCGCCGCCCAAAAGAGAAAACAGTGCCAGAGTATTTCCATTGCTGCGAATTACCGGGGGACGTCTTGGCTTCTAGAGCAGGTAATTTTTTTTTATCGATTAAAGCTTAACAAGCAAACAACGTTCCACCAAAAACAAGCTCCTAGAAAAAAGAAAAAAAAGACAAGGAAAAGGCATTTGAGTGTCCTTCCTCACACATTGTACACGAGACGCGGAGTTTCTCTGCAGATATGAGGACAGATTTATCCGCAGATACGGCTCAGAAATGTCCCAAGTATGCTTAGCTTCGAACACATACGCACGCTTCGAACACATCTGCAGCAGACGGCGTTTCGTATCACCAGTGTGACGTCACCAGGGGTGGAACTCATGAAATGTATTTGGGAGCAGCCACGGGAGCAGCTGAAACCGCTGTTTTGGAGCAGGTTGGGAGCAGCTAAAACTACCTTCTGGAGCATGCTAGGAGCAGCCCAGATCAGTTTTCATTGCACTTCATTTTGTGTCTTAGACGAGCACGGGAGCAATTTCAATTCTGCTTAGCAGTACAGATGAACATGAGTGGTTAGGGACCTAGGTAAATGGGATAACAGTGTAACAGATGCGAAAACTTGAAACTTTGTGAGCCTTAATGAGAACCAAAAAGCAAGTACCACATGTTTCTGAAGATGGTGTTTTTGATATTCTCTGAGTGGCTTTCAGCTGCTCAAAATGCAAATCAGCACTGCTTATCGCACAACCCACACGTGCTCGACATAGTAATTATATGTGCGAACCTCTTGACGTGCGAAAGCAACGGACGTGCAGTTGCGTGGAGGAACAGGGAAACAAATTTCGAGTTTATCCTATTGTGCAACTGAATACCGAAGCAGCAGACTACAATTAACGGAGTTATTGTATTCAAAGCGATAAGCAGGAGCAGATCTACCACTCGCTTTAGAGCTGCTGGCCGGCAAGGTATCGGATCGGACCGCGTTTCAGTTCTATCAAATCACAATTTATCTTGCGGGAATGCGGTTCCAACTTCTAACGATGAAGTACTAAAAGGAATCTTCTGCTCATTTGTTTTCAACTGGCTGACGTACGCATCCCGGGCCGCAGAGCCCCAGGCAATCTGACGCTTAACGACTCGACCTCACCTCGGCCGACTTGCTTAACCGCTTACGGTTGAAGAATAACAATCCAGTCGCAGGTGTAACACTTCGAATCCGATCCCCGAGTTTATTTTGCGCGCTTCCGACTGGGGATACACAGGGAGAATAAACAGAACAAAGGATTGCAAGGCCGGCGAAGCTAAACGCGCTAATCGTTGCCAATCGAGTCGATAGAAACCGAAACCAAGACAAAATACTTTTTTTTTGGCGCACGTTGTGCGATTTGGTGCACAATGGCGCAAGGTATTGGCTGTGGCGCAGTTTCCGCGAAATGGCGCAGGATGGCGCAGACAAATGCGTCTGGCGCGAAATGGCGCAAATGGCGCAGCCGTTCCACCCCTGCGTCACAAAACATGACCATCAAAAACACCGAACCAGTAACAAACACCGTTCACACACACGTCCGACACACCTGTCCTCGACAGGCTCCCTTTGCTGCCCTTGGGCGTTCCACCGGGCCACGACGCAACGCTTTTGCGACGAGCGGGCACCCCCCATCTCACAAACATCCGCAGTGCAGACATAAAGGACACGGGCACGAGCGCTGTGGCTTTGAAAAGAAGTGCCTCCCACATGCACCAAGTTCTCACACGGACGAAAGCCTCTTCTTCTGAGCTATAGGCATTTCTCTTCACTGCAGACATTTGAGAGACGGAGTTATTATATATAACGGTCGGCTTTTCGGGCGTTGCGAGCGGACTATAAGAGTCCCACCCACGCTTAATCGAAGCACACGGGAGCCAATTTTAACGCGGTAAATATCCAATAAACGAGAGCACGCGGGCATGCTTAGGCGAAACGAAGATCGGAGCGCGGGAGTAATGGGACATAAAGACAAATCATCCCACAGTATAATCGCAACTCAACTCTCTGACCTCTCACACCTGTTGGCGCAGATGCTTCGCCTGAAACGAAATATCTGCACCTGAGTTTTTTGTATTTTTCCCCCTTTGCCGCTGTAAGCAAAAAGAAAAAACAAAATAAAAAAACGCGGACTTGTTTGTCAATAGTGCGTTGGTCGATGGTCACCGACAACTTTACAAACGGGGGATGAGGGCAGCTCGAAGCATCCCATTACCGCTCCGCGGCCAATAAGATTGCAGCATTAGCCAATCAAAACTCACCAAAACGATTCAGGAAGCAATTTAACATAATACTACGTCACGCCCCCACGTTTCTCAGGCGGACAGTGACTGCAGCGCAAAAGAGCGCGTAGGAACGCTAAAAAAAAAAAAAAAGCTCCCCAAAAAGTGTTTAGAATATAGGGTTAACGTTTGTACCAGTTAAGCATAATTGTAACTGTAGAGCGAGCAAAAAAGAAAACAACAACAACGTACAAAACGACGAAACTTACCCCGCTTTTTGCCGCAGTGCAAGTCCAAAAGGCATTCCTGTAAAAAAAGAAGTAAAATATATGTGGTCATCAATGTTATCAAACAAACCTACAGCACACAAAAAAGCCTAATCACACACAAAAAAAAAGAAAAACAAAACCGCAAAGGCATTAAATCTTGCTGGAAGGAGAGGTTGGAACGGGAGGAAGAGGCTAGATCAAGACTGGTCGGTTTATGGGCGGTCCAATGGAGACAAAAGCAGCCTTTGTCGCACTCGTCCGTCACGTTAGAACGCGGTACCCTGGCGTCCGAAATCTGGCTCTCGCATTCAAACGCGTTCCACGACTGCAGTGGAAACAAAAGCCACTCACTAGCTTTACCTATACCTACTAATCCCTCGAATCAGACCTCGGCGTTCTCGGACGTCTCCTCCGCGCTCTTTTTCCTCCTTCTCCCCCTCAGTTTCTTGGCACATATAGACGCTTTACACACGCGCAAAATTACAGCCGCCATTGCTGACCTTCTCTTGTCTCTTCCATATGCCGAGCCACTGAAGCGAGCGTTGACAAGCCTCCAAAGAGGCCAAGACTGTGGAGAAGGACGCAGTGCAATCTAATATATCAATAACTTGCCCTGCTGTGGTTATGATGAAGTGAAGTAAATGTAATATGAAGAAACAAAAACTGAAGGTCAGTTATGGCGGCGCCCATGCACAGCTGCGGCAAAGCGTCTGTAGATGACTGCAAGCAGGGCACCTGGCCGCCGCCATGTCTCTGCACGCGCGAGCAAGCACATGCAATCGCAAGCCTGTCAAGGCAACGTTCATACGCACGCTTCGCGTACGCATGAACGTATGCGTGCAGTAAAGACAGAGGCGTAGGCCCGTGAGCCTAGCTCAGCAGTGTTCTTTCATTGTACACGAACTTGTGCCACTTTCCAAAGTCACGCGCTCGTGCCCATGCCTTTGCCTTCTCCGCAAAGATTTGTAAGACGGATATTTTTTTTGTAATATTTCTCTACCGTCATGGCGCAGCACGCCAAAAAAAAAAAAAGAAGAAGAAAAGATTCTGTAGGCTTACAAACAAAAGCCGACTTCATCTCACAAACATCTGCAGTGCCGACAAATGCCCGGGTGCGAGCGCGTGGCCCTGGAGTATTCACTGGCGGCCATAGCTGTGTGCGCGAATTCTGAGCGCCTGCTGATGGCGAGCTTCCACACTTCTTTTGCAACGTGCATTCCGCATCATCGAGAGTGCCGGTCTTAGCAGCCTGTTGATGTGAGCTCGTTCTGAGCATGCGCTCTAAACAGCACCCACAAATATGGCGCCCAGTGAATACTTCCTATTCGCGAGGTATCCCGCAAATAAAACATCATCGCTTCACGCGCCTGTCCCCTTGTCTGCACGCGTACACATTCGTAAAACAAAATATAATCGGCAGACAATTTTTTTTTTCTTTCACGCTGGTGAAACGAACCAGACAAACAAAAGAGAAGAAGAAAGCGAACCGTCCCAAATTCGAACGCCTCGACCAAGAGACCATGACCAAGAGAGAAGCGAACAGGACAAGCGGCGTCTGCCCAGTGCCCACCACCCCCGCGGCCGTGCCGGACACCCCGGAGTCGCCAGGGCCCGAAGCCATGGACGCCTCCGAGAAGCGCAAGACCGTCATCGTGGTAAAACAACTCGCGGGGCTCGAACCACCCGGGTCTCACCCATTGTCCCGTTTTGTTCCACCGCAAACTGGCGCCACAATCTGGGCCAAGCCAACCGATCACGTACAGAAAAAAAAAAAAAGCTCAGAATCATGGCGCATTTACCCCGCATGCGTGATATGTTGTGGGTGACGGCAAACGCACTAAAAAGCCGATGAAAACCGTGACGATTCACTTAAATTGCTGCGTGATCGGCTCCGTCGAATCGCGGTCTATCAAGCTAAAGACGCTGGTTCACAGAGCACCGCCTTCTTAACCTTGCACGTTCCAAGGCACCGGACCATCCACGATCCATTCCAATATCGCGTGCAAATGTACAGTGCCCCTCAAACTTAACGCCGCCACTAGATCGTTCGGTTTATTTACTTGCTGAGCTATTCCTGAACCTAGTGGTCGAACTACTTGGTGAACATTCGCGTCCCCGATAAGAACCCAACCAGGGGAAGGTATTCGAGCAGCTGCAGCGACCAATTTATCTTTGGGTAGCATGCAATAGATCGATATTTGCGTAACCGAGTGTAACCGAGTGGCGGCGTTACGTTTGAGGGGCACTGTACTTCTTTGACCGGTTCACTCGAAGCACGGGTGTTTCGGGGACCCTCTCAACACAAGCAGACGTAAACTCCCGCGCCCTATAACGAAACGTGAGCAGACGGTGCCGGACGAACGGTTTTGTTTAAAGAGAAACGGAGTAAACGGTAAGGAACGAGTGCTCGCAAAGGCTTATTTTTCGCATCGCCCGGCAGTCCGAACCCAGGAGCCATACAGTGCCCGCGGTTGCAGGTTTGGAGTGCGAGGCTCTGGTAGCACAGAGCATCAAAGAGCCATTTCTCGGGGAACCTGGACGTCAGCGCACAGCTTTTGCAGCGGCGACGACCCGAAACACGCACTTGTTCGCTCGGGAGAAGTGTGTTTCGGCATCTCGCCGCAGCGGGGCGCCAGTCACGTGGCTCTCCCCTCATCCGTTGTTTGCCGCTCCACCTTTTTCCACTTCGGCGGCCGCTTCTCGTGGCGATCTGCCGGGCTTTGTCAGTATATAGGAGGCTATGATTCCACACTATCGAGCTCGCCGGTCTTGAGAGCCTACAAGTGCGAGCTCGTTCTCTGAGCACGCCCCGTGAACGGTGCACTCAAATATGGCCGTTATACTCAATACCCCCGCCCCAGACGCGAAAGCGCCAAGAGGCGTCCATGGAAACGCTACGCATCTAAAAAAAAAAAAAAAAACACTCGCCACGCTTTTTCCCTTTCCCAGGTGGGCATGTTCGTGGGAGCGGTCGCACTGCTCGTGGTCGTCTTCGTCTCGTACATGACGTCGGCCGAACTCGCCTACCTCGCGAAGATCCGACGAAGCACCCAGGGCGGCCACGACGCGACCAACCGCACGACGCCGAGGCGCGTCACCGAAGAGCCCGACGGATGGAGAGGCACCACCGACGACCTCTCGGACTCCTAGCGGACGTGGCGACCGGAAGGTTCGGCTGTTCACCGTACCCGTCGACAGTTTTCTGGGTGAGACTGTTTGTGTTTCAACCTCCGATAAAGTATGCATTGCATTTTTACGATACCACCTTTTGTGGGTACAGTAAGGAGGCTACTTAAGGGCACATTGACAAAGTTTTGACAAGAATGTAAAGCTCTCACAGCGTCACGTGTCACGACGTCACAATTTCACGTGACGTCACGATGTACGTCAACGTGCCACGTGCCACGAACACAAAATCCCCGAGGGTTGCTTTATGAATACCCTGCCTTTAAAGCAAAAACGACAAAAAGACAAAAAAAAAAAAAAAAACACCTTCAGATGCGCTAAATTTATATCCATACTCTATAGCCACTTCTCTACACAATCACCGCGCAGATTTAGGCAATTATCACAAGTTGGCACAAGCTTTCGAATGTCCTCCCCGGAGAAGGTTGCCGGCCGGATTCTCAGTGGTTCCATCATGCGCCAACATGACCGCCAGTCAGCACGAAGGAAACTGCACGAAGTATCGGGAAGGACGAACAAAAGGGGTGGCTGTGGATCCAGGCAGCAACCTTCTTTGAGCACGCAAAAAAGCTAGTGCTGCGTCCTAATGATCGCCCCAAAATCTGCGCCGTGGTTACACGAATAAGTAGCTAGAATATAAATATAAATTACGAGTACATTTTTCTTCTCCTCCTGTATCGAGGTTTGAAAGCAGCCGCGCTTCGATAGGAAAACGCTTTGATTGGGCGCCAGTCTGGAAACCGTGGATACGCTTCAGTAATGCTTAACTACCAGACGATTTACCCCACTGATCTTTATTGCAGTAGGTCGGATCGCGGATCGGGAACACGTCGGTGGCACAACCGGCGGCCATTGCTTAACACCAGGCAATAGTCTATGGAAGAAACACACAGAAAAATGGAGGAATATTGAAGCTTCTACGCGGTGTTCAAAGGCGAGTATTTTATGAAGTGGCGCGATCATTATATCGGGTATTTGGAGATCGAATAGGCATTCGTCGAGCGTTCGAAGGCCCGTAAAAAAAATCAAACTAGTCAGAGCGCCCACGGCTGATCTGGCAAGGTTGCTCTCGTAGTAGAGTAAACAAAAAGAACCTGCCGTCAACGAGACCGTCCTCGGGAAAGCCCAGAAGTTGATGAACGTCGAAAAAGTTCCACGTTCGCCGCGGCTTTCCGGGAGTGAGCGAATTCGGCGTAGCAAAGCCTTCAAAAGCTTGTCGTCAGCTAAACCCAACTCATCGAAACTGTTCTCAACTCCTCGGTAACTTTAGCTAACTCTCGACTCGTTGAGCTGCACTACAGTTTTCGCCCAGCGGAGTCACTCTTGACCGCGAAAAATATGTTTATATATATAAAAAAAAGAACTGTGTGGGCTGTCGATTTTTTTATGTTTGTGCACAAGCTATTTAACCAGCTCATCGAAAAGCAGTCAAAAAGTTTCATTGCCGCAAGAACAGCTTAAAAGCGGGGAAAACGGCACTCGCTTCTCGTCTTCCCCATGGAGTCCCACGCATTTGGTGGTGTCTGTCACGCAATGGGTGCCGGTAATGCCAATCAACTCCAGGAAGACAAAAAAAAAAAAAAAAAGCTTCGATTTGCGATTTACTTTACTACAATAGAGGTCGGTGATCTAACCATAGAGCAAGATGGCGGCGGGCGCCCAGAAGCCGCACTCGTAAACGTCCATGGTCACACTTGTGAGGTACTCGTTACAAGTAATCAAATTAACTGTAATCCATTACTTTTTTGGAGTAATTTAGTATATAATTCGGCGATCCTAATCCAATCGTGGAGAATAAAAAAAAACAGTTTCAAAACAGAAAAAAAAGAAAGCCGTTTTTGAAATGTTTGGAGAAATAAAAAAAACAGGAACGCTTACTTTTTGAAACAAGAGCCAGTTACTTTTCAAGTAATTAAATTAGATACCATACAAGCGAGAGTCATTGTAATAGTAATCGATTACCTAATCTCGAGTAACGCGTACAGTACCGTATTAAAAAAAGAGTTATCGTTATCAACGTTTTTTTATCAGCACAGCGCAAGGACATCACAATAGGCTTCTTGCTATTTTTCAGGTGGCGATTACGGTCGGGCAGCGCTGCTTCGAGGACCTGTCATAAGCGCACCGCGAATTCATCGCGACAGAACGGACAAGGGGCTTCTGCGTACCCGCGTTCTTTACATCCGGACACGCGGACGACTCGGGGAAATTTCGCTGAGATTCAACGACACACCAAGAAATTATTTTCGAATCAATGATTGGCCCGTAAAACGAAATCGGCAGGTATCGGTATACTAATGTGGCTCTAGACGAGTAATAAACTCCAGTCAAACAATGTATCACCATGTAAAAGGTCAATGTCCACTCGCGGAGAGAGGAGGGAAGGGGGGAGCACTCCCTTGCTGCATATGACTAGCGCGTGCGCGCAACATTGGTTGTTGACGGTACCCGAAAAAGAACCGCGAAGCGTAAATTTCACAGGGGTGGAACTCATGAAATGTATTTGGGAGCAGCCACGGGAGCAGCTGAAACCGCTGTTTTGGAGCAGGTTGGGAGCAGCTAAAACTACATTCTGGAGCAGGCTAGGAACAGCTCAGATCAGTTTTCACTGCACTTCAGCTTGTGTCTTAGACAAGCACGGGAGAAATTTCAATTGTGCTTAGCAGCACAGATGAACATGAGTGGTTAGGGACCTAGGTAATGGGATAACAGTGTAACAGATGCCAAAACTTGAAACTTTGTGAGCCTTAATGAGAATCAAAAAGCAAGTACCATATGTTTCTGAAGATGGTGTCCTTAATATTTTCTGAGTGGCTTTCAGCAGCTCAAAATGCAAATCAGCACTGCTTATCGCACAACCCCCACGTGCTCGACATAGTAATTATATGTGCGAACCACATGACGTGCGTAAGCAACGGACGTGCAGTTGCGTGGGGGAACAGGGCAACACATTTCGAGTTTATCCTATTGTGCAACTCAATATCGAAGCAGCAGACTACAATTAACGGAGTTATCGTATTCAAAGCGATTAGCGGGAGCAAGGTTAAAGTACGCCGACCAGATCTACCGCTCGCGTGACAGCAGCTGGCAGGCAAGGTTCCGGATCGGACCGCGTTTCAGTTCTATCAAATCGCAATTATCTTGCGGGAATGCTGTTTCAACTTCTAACGATGAAGTACTAAAAGGAGTATTTTGCTCATTTGTTTTCAATTGGCTGACGTCCGGATCCCGGGCTGCAGAGCCTCAGGCAATCTGACGCTTAACGACTCGACCTCACCTCGGTCGACTTGCTTAACAGCTTATGGTTGAAGAATAACAGTCCAGTCGCACGTGTAGCGATTCGAATCCGATCCCCGAGTTTTTTCGCGCGCTTCCGACTCGGGATACACAGGGAGAATAAACAGAACAAAGGATTGCAAGGCCGACCAAGCTAAACGGGCTAATTGTTGCCTATCGAGTCGATAGGAACCGAAACCAAGACAAAATACTTTTTTTGTTTTTGGCGCACGTTGTGCGACTTGGTGCATAATGGCGCAAGGTATTGGCTGTGGCGCAGTTTCCGTGAAATGGCGCAGGATGGCGCAGACAAATGCGTCTGGCGCAAAATGGCGCAAATGGCGCAGCCGTTCCACCCCTGTTTCATCCGAGGACTTTATTTTTTGCCCTTTTCAGATGAGTTCAAACTGAAAGCAAATTCGTTTGTACAATACATCTAGACACTCTCCTGATCTGTGTTATACAGAACGACGACCGCGCCAAATCCTCCCCTCGTGGCGTGGTTTATTTGGCGAAGCCTCTTCCCCCACCTGCTTTCTCCCCTCGCCGCCGGAGCACGTGAAGACAATACTTTAATGTCCCTATATTACGATTATTTTTTGTGGTTAGTTATTCAGCTTTTAATGGACCACAATCCCCAATATTGAGAAATGATTTCTCGAGTTACAAAGTCCCATCGTTCACCATATTTTAAGTAAACGGTCGGTCGGATATAATGAATTGAAACATGTAATCAACGAACTCTACAGATAATGTATATTTTAAAATAATATATAAAGTTTAAAATGGTCATATGTTATCGTGCTATAAAAACGGAATACGTCAACTAATCAAAATTACGAAACATTAAATTACGAAGAACCCTTCGATATTACATTTTCCAGAACTTCCATATCGATAAATTCCACGTGAAGTATGTTATTAGGCCTACAACTTTTCCCATGCAGTTACGGCAAATTGCAGTTTCTTAGTATAAAATACAGATGGCGACACGTGTTCAAGAATAGCTTGATGTGCTTTCGCCGTCGTGTGCCGCTTGGAACGCCACGTGAAAGGCAGAAAAAGTGCCAGATGTCAGGGTGTCAGGTGCCTGAATGGCCGCAGTGAGCGAGCCCGAGATGTCATAAATATGATCACATTGAAATGTGTGTAATTGACCTCCAAAATCCCCGGTTTGCTAATGGCGCACAGGCAATTTTATATATTTCAACGCGACGGTTGTTTTGTTGTGCATGTGTCCCGCCATTAGCTCAGGACGACTTGCGCATTTTGTTCCGACATAGCCTCCTCTATACTCACAAAGCCGGGCGGTTCGACGACGGAGCCATTAAGTGCCCGGTCGCAAATTTGGAGCGCGAGGATAGGTAAGCAGGGAGCATTTCGCGGGGAACCTGGACATCAGCGCACAGCTTTTGCAGCGGCGAAGACCCGAAACATGGTCTTCGAACCCGACGAGAAAAGAAGCGGTAGCGCGAGCAACGCGAGGAGCACGAGCGGACATTCCGTCGCTCGGGAGAAGTGTGTTTCGGCGTCTCGCCGCAGCGGGGCGCCAGTTACATGACTCTTGTCTGCCGCTCTGCCTTTTCACTTTCGGCGGCCGCGTCTCGTGGCGATCTGTCAGGCTTTGTCAGTAGAGAGGAGGATATGGCTCGGAGCGTAGGCAACTGGCCCCCTTGCACGTGAACTGGCGCAGCCGTGCGCGTTCCAAAGAAAGCTCGCGCAGAGAAAAAACAAGCGAAGGATTAGGGATGCCAATTTCAGGATCTAGAGAAATACAACACTGTATCGAAGCGCCACCACGCATGATTTCTTGCATTAGTGTACAGGTCTGGAAGGCGATCTTACCGCCATCTGTTGGATCAGAATCACACTCACCAAGGGTGGGGTTGCAGCACGCTGCATGTATTGGCTGGTTGGATACCCCTCTCCCAAAAAGCCAAGTAGCGACTTGCCCCTGACTGGAGGCCCACATAACTCCTGCCCCCCCCCCCCCCCCCCCCCCCCCCCCGCTTTTTTCTCTTCACCCCAAAATAAACAACAACAATGCACGTATTGGCGTCTGCAGTAGCATGGCAGTATAGTCACTATCCTACGGCCAAAGCCTAAAATAAATTGTATCTTGCACGCGCGTTTCTCGACGCCTTATTTTGGTTATTTACTTCGACCCCTTTATACGGGGAAGGCGAGCGGGTTCGGCGCCTAGACCCATTCCCAACATTCTCCTCGATGCTCGACTTAATTTAACTGATAAATTGCCCGCGGTCATGGGTGGCGAGCAGACGCCACGCGCGGAGGATCGCAAACTGATTCGTCTCCAAGTAGTACAACACGCCACATTAATGCATTACTACTATATTCTAGTTCACTGTAGCATTACTGCTACATTATCCTACAGTGAAAAGAGCGCACCGGTCTTTTTGTACGTCGTTTCGAGAGGAACCACTCTTCTCGGACTTTATGCACTGTCAGCATCATCTACAGCTGAGACGCCAGACACCCACTAAGGCAGACTAACTTCCGGTTGTATAAACATACACACAACAATTTTTGATTCGTCTTTAACTATACAGACCCCTTAGCTAAA
Source organism: Ixodes scapularis (assembly GCF_016920785.2). NCBI lineage: Eukaryota > Metazoa > Arthropoda > Arachnida > Ixodida > Ixodidae > Ixodes > Ixodes scapularis. The sequence goes on from NW_024609837.1 coordinate 59,984,972, forward strand.
GCACCGCCGGACCGGATACCCGTTGTGTCGCCACTGTTCGGACGATAGATTCATAATCATCATCGTGAAATTGACATAGTATTAAAATATGAAACGCGCGTGAGTAAGAGTTCGAGTTGGAACGTTGACGTGTGTGGACGTGTTTCTTCATCGCTTTTACCGATATACAACATAATTTTGTCCGACGAGGATGTTGAGATATCAAGCATAGCCGTTGCTGGTTCGGTCGTCCGACGGTCCACGAACACCGGCAGCCTTCCGGTGTTACCTATGTTTCAAGAGAAACCAGACAAGCCTCCCGTACTCCCGTACCTTGGAAGCAATGGCGCCGGTGTCCGAAAATTACCCGACGATCGTGAACGCCGGCGATTTCAGTCCCGAACGAAAAAAAGGCAATGTGGATCTACGCGTTAGGCACACATTGCCGCTGCGTGCGCCCACTCCAGTTTCTACGCCTACTATGGGGACGCGGGACAAAGATTGAGGTCAAGGCAAGGCACCGATTACTCAAAATGCCTACATCTCTGCAATGTCCACAGATACGCCGAGACATACAACGTCGTGGCCGAGTGAAAATGATTTCGACAGCGTGCTAGCCCAAATGCCTGACGAGACTGTTGGAAGGGATCGTCACCGCCTTGAAGTATCTTGCTACCACCTGCCACTTTGGGACGACCTCTGGATGAGGCTCTACGCGACCAGCTGGTCGAAAAGGTTCTGCTTCACCAAGGTACGAAAACGTCTTCTGCTCGAGGACTCTGCACCCACTTTAGACAGGGCCGTCCTACTGGCTCGTCATGGGGAGCAAAGCAGAAGGGAAAACCAGCTCATAAATAACATCTCGGCAAGTTCTGCGCCAGTTCAAGACAACCTTTCCGACGAACAAGCCTCTGCGAGCTGCGGAAGTAAAGTTACTTGACTATTCCAGGAAACCCATTCCAGTGCAAGGGTGCATTACTGCTACATTATCGCGCATTGATATTTGTGTACGTCGTTTCGAAAGGAGCCACTGTTCTCGGACTTTATGCACTGTCAGCATTGTCGCTTCGACTCGAAGGATCTACAATGCAATGTCTCCCAGATTTTGAACAAGCTAAACGTGAAGAGGAAGAAGAGGTTGTATGTCAGGTGACCAACTGCTTGTCTACAGGAGACGTCATAAAATTTCTACATACAGAAGATTCTGAGTGCAGTGCGAAGTCACTGGCCATCACAAAAGCGCTCTGCATGACCCCCTGCGGCCATACCTCCAAGATCCGTTCAGAGCTGTCCGAGATGAAAGGTCTTCTTCTCCGAGTGGACAGGATCGTTCCGAGGTTTACTCTGACAGCATCACAGCAAGAGGCATCGCATGGGCTGATGATGCTCACCCAGGAGTAGTGCGCACAAAACAGTGCCTACGCTTGCTCTACTGGTGGCCAGGTATGGACACAGCAGTTGAACGAACTGTCCGACAGTGTGCGGTGTGCCAAACGGCTCACAAGTCGGCAAAGAGGTCTGTGCCACCACTTCAACCAGTTCCCATACATTCGAGACCATGGGAGAAATTGGGAATAGATGTGGTCGAACCGCCATTCGAGCGTGCTCCACAACACTGCAGATTCGTGATTACCGTCGTGGACTACTGCAGCCGCTGAGCCAGAGGTAGCATTCACAAACAATGTGACAACAACTACGGTGACCACATTCCTGCGTTCAACTTTCAGCAGAGAAGGCTATCCATCAGAAGTTGTGACGGACCATGGCAGTCAGTTCATTTCGTCACCGTTCAAGGACTTCCTCCGAGAAAGAGGATATCCGCCACCTTCATTCGTCTGTATACCACCTACAGGCGAGTGGAATGGTTGAAAGATTCAACCGCGTACTTAAAAGTTTTGTTCAACTTTCAAGTTCGGAAAATCACCTTTTGCAAGAGGCGGTCACTGAATACTTAAAGTTTAGAGAGCGACACCTCACTCCTCAACCGGTTCCACAGCAGCCCATACTTGCCGCATGACAGAAATCTTAGGACAAAGCTGGATGTCACGGGATTGGTTCATGTTCCAGCGGCCGGAGGATCATCCGAAACCAAGCAGGAACAAAAATAGAAGGTGGAGAGACACCGGGTGAAGTTGAAGAAATATACAGATGCCAGGCGAAGTGCAAAGGCTCGAGAATTTCAACCAGGTGATGCGGTACGAGTAAAGTTACCCACTCGTCGTTTCACGGGAGATCTTTCCTTCTCTATGCCTCGGAACATTATGCTCGACGACGGGAAAATATGGAACGCCAGCAAGTTCTCGAGAGTACCAGAAGAGTTAGTTCCTACGTTTTGGGGGCCTACTACACCACGAGGCACCGGTTTCGGCATATCGGATGATGTTCATCCCGAAATGCTGTGGCAGGATGGTGAGGAGCAAGGGACAGAAGAGGCCACTGAAACTCAAGACATTCCTGAACAAGATGTTTCGACTACGCCACCACCAGAAACGCCTACGGTGAAACCTCGGAAATGTGGACGAAAGAGTGCGCCTCCTGCTAGGTTCAGAGACTACCAAGTGTGGAAGAGTGCTTAGAGTATTGACTCCTGCGTAAATAGGAACTGTAAATATTTTCCCAAAGGGGACAATGTTGTACCACCACTGTTCGGACGAAAGATTCAAAATCATCATCGTGAAATAGACACAATATTAAAAGATGAAGCGCGACTGATTTAAGGTGCTCGAGTTGAACCGTTGGCGTGTCTGGGTGTATTTCTTCATTGCTCTTGCCGATAAAACATCGGTGACTAACGGTGAACGTTAATTGTGAGAATGAATTCTGAGAATCACAAAAAAAAAAAAAGCGTAATTACAGCACCGGTGGAATACCCAAATGCTGGCTCTCGCCGAGGTAACAACACGGCACAAAAATCGCAAGGTATGAGCATTTTCTCGTTTATTCGTTTGACTGCCATCGAAGCAATACTTCGCTAAATGCTTCTCTAAGGGAATAGAGGACCTTACGCACACGCCGTACATGGGTACTTGTTGAAAACACGTTTCTTTGTATCGTTTTTTTTTTTATTTTTTACGTGGTGCTTTGGGATTCATCGCTGGCCAGCCGGTGGGAAGACACGACCCAAGTCTTCCTCGATGTTGACGTGCGATTCGGGACCCGACAATACACCACTGACCACGAGAAACAGACCCCCTTGAGCAGCAGGGTTAGCAGGGTGGAACAGCGAGAATAGCAGGGTGCCAGCCCAGCCCAGCCCAGCCCAGCCCAGCGCCCTCCCCCCTTTCCTTCGCAGAAAGATGCACATGCTTCCTCTTGTGACGGAGAAGGCCGTATGAAAAACAAGCGGCTGAATCCAGTCCGGCCGTGGCAACCGGCGTTGTGCCCGTTACCGAAAATAAGTAACGAAATAGAGTTGCTCGTTAGCTCATCGAAAATGAACACGTTACCGAGATTCGTTACCGTCCTGTAAATGTAACGAAACACCGTCAGCTTTAATTCCATGAACCAAGGAACTTCTGCGTCAATTAAGACTTCACTATTCCGCAGCGATGAGCCGCAAATCGTGAACGTCGACAGCAACTGAACTTGTAAAGAACTATTTGTCATTCTTGCTATTTTTCGCTTATCAGATTTGTAGAGTGCAGCGCGGGCACAATTGTCGCGTTGACCCTTTAAACAAACCGAAAAAAAAAAAACGTGACTAATTTTAGTTCAACGTGACGAGCGACGTAATTTGATGGACAATACCGTAAAATTGGTAGCGAAACGACTTTATTTGTTAGAAGTTTCAAATGCTAACAACTACGTTACAGAAAAAAAAAGACGTAACGCGTTACCAGTAACGTCGTTACTTTGCACGCGTTACTTCCCAACACTGCTATCAACGTCATTTTCAGCAGTAACCTAGGACAGACTAGAGCCACGAAATGAGCTACGCTTAGAGCTACACCGATCTGCTAGTGGGCGCCACCATCTTGGTGCTCAAAGCAGAGCAGACGCAACTGTCAATCGTCACAATTCAAAAATGCGGCCTCGTCAGCTTTAGACAGGGTGGTAGGAAGCTGACGTCATATCGTTTTGTTCTGTTGCGAACTGTTCTAACTAGAGCCACTAAATGAGCTACGCTTCAGAGTAGCGACACTTATCCATCTTGGGGCTTAAAGTCACGGTTGCCAGTTATTGGAAGCTGTATCTGAAATCCCACGAAACGCTTTTCTGTCCTTTAGAAATGTTTAAATAGTTCGTGATGGAGCAAAGCAATATTACACGAGCTTCCTAACACCGAATCTAGAGCTGACGAAGTCGCACTATTGAAATACGACGGTCGGCAGTTGCGCTCGCTATGCACTAATCACCAAGATGGCGGCGCCCACAACAATATCGGGGAACAGAGTGCAGACACTTATTTGGTGGCTCTACACTTTGTCTCATATTAGCGTGGCGCATTCTAAAAGCGCGAGCTGTTTGCATTAGGTGAAGTCTCGGCGGCTGCATGAGCGCTCGTGCAGCGAGTTCTCCAGTCAAGGCAATCAAAGCGACCCGCTCACGTTTCCACTGAGGTAGCCTAGTTTCCACAGCCTTCGCAGTTGGTCCATGCTAAGGTGGAGGGATCGGTGGCCGAGTGGGCTAGCGCACACCAGCTCGGAGCACGTGGAGCGAAAGCTCGCGCTGCAGAACACAGGATCCTGGGCGCTGCAGAACACAGGATCCTGGGAGCAATCCCCACCCCTCCCCGTTTCAATCTGGACGAGCATCGTACCCGGGTACCGGCGTGCGGTCCTGTATCACCACTGCGTGATCCACTATAAAGACCCGAGGCTTGCGGTTGTAGTGCACAGTGCACTGGCTAAATTTCTAATCTACAGCTGGGAGACTCGTCGCCCATTGAGGCAAACAAAGTTCTACGCAGTATGAACATACAACCCAATTTTTCTATGCTAAGGTGAGACGAAGTATAGCTCTAACATTGTTTTCAGGACGGAAAAACGTTTCCCTCGAGTCCAGATAAAGCACCAAGATGGCAGAATTGTCGTTACACTGAAGCGTAGTTCATTTGGTGGCTCCAGGAAAGACCATCATTCGCGTAACGTATCCAACTCGAAAAACATGGCAAACGCATTACGACAAAATAACCTTTTTATTAGACTACAGCAGCGGTCAGGCGATCTTCGCACGGCACTGTCTTTGGCATTCTGGGTGTCTCCTTCCCCCTCCTCCCGGGCGACGGAGGCGGAAAAGGCTGGTTGCTCGCTGCCGTCCTTCAGCTGTTACAGCTTGGCCCGTCGCCTGACCCTGCCAACGTGCGTGACGTTCTCGGAAGACGTCTGCGTAGGCGGCTCAGTGTCGGGAACGTCCGTAGGCTGATCAGGCGGCTCACCACTCGGAACATCCGTAGGCTGCTCAGGCGGCACGACTGATGAATGCTCACCATGCTGCATACTCGACATAGATGCGTTGCCGTTCGACGTCGCGGGGAAGACATCGCCACCGCTAGGGCCAGGCACGCCGGGTGTTTCGGATTCGGCAGGCGTCGTGTCGTTTTTGGCCTTGGACCCGCCCATAATGATTAGGGCGGCGATGCCAACTAGGGCAGCCACGATGACGAACACAACCACGATCGGCAAGTAGCCGCTCGACATGGACCCGCCGGCGGCTTCGCCGCCCGTCGTTCCCGCGGTGGAGCCGACGCTGGACTCCACGCCGCTCTTGGACTCGCCCGTCTCATCCCCCATGGAGCTGAAGGACACGGCGCCGGGGACAACGAATCCGCCTCGCTGCTTGAGAACGCTGCGGCCGCTTGTGAAATCCCCGACCACAGCGCGTGGCTACAGCATCCCTCCGCACGGGCGCATGCTTCCTCGTCTTCTTTGCAAAGACCCCCTCACGGAGGATAATAATAAGAAAAAAAAAGTTTACAAATTTACAGTTTAGCGTGCGATCACCACAGCCAGCACACGCGTGTTCCTGGCTTCAGAAAGTGGGCAAGGCACGCACTATACTCACGAACGCCGGAAATGACACAGGACACCTTTCCTGCTTCGATGAATAAAGGCTGAAGTGAACCCAAAACAAAATAGTCGTTAGCTGTTTAGGGAGCGGGTGCTTACTCCGCCAGCGTGCGGCGAATTCGTTACCCACTGTAGGGAAGAAATTCAGCCAGTCCAGCTGTACGACTGCTATAGCCGTGGGTCTTCAACGTGTATCACGCAGTAGTGACACGCGGTCGCCTGCCGGTACGATGCGCGCCCAGGTCGCGACGGGCTGGGGGGGACGATTTCGATTGATTGATTGCTTAGGGGCTTTCTAATGCAACAGGGACGGGGCCATCCTACGCCAAACTTAAATATTTAGACAAAGCAGAGGTAGAAATTTATTTAATGTAAAAGTTAAAGTCAGATATCCTGGTAGAAGACAAAATGCGGACAAAGATATAATTAGCTGTGGTGGTCACGTACAATAAAACGTGCATGTTGAAAAAGCTAGAACTTACACAAAAAAAAAAAAAAAAACCGCATCTCCACGTGGTGAATGATGTTGACTGGGGCGAAGCTCGGGTGGTGCTTGTCAGCGTAGACGCTGAGCCGCAGCACGCCGAGCCTTTCGTTCGTTTTCATCCATGTCACGCTGCGGTCAAATGCTCAAATGCGTATATAACCACGTTCCATACCACACATTCTCTTTCTGACATGGATGAAAACGAACGAAAGGCTCGGCATGCTGCGGCTCACCGTCTACGCAGACAAGCACCACCAGAGCTTCGCCCCAATCAACCTGCAACATCATACACCACGTGGAGATGCGGGCTTTTCTTTTTTTTTTGTTCTACACGAGCACGGGAGCACGTGCTCACGTGCTCGTGAGCACGAGCACCCGACGCCGGACATCGGACGGACATACGGACATGGCTAGCCCCTAAGGAGCTTCGCCCCAAAAATCTTTCTCAAGGAACGTGACAACACGCTCGAAAGGAATAATCGGCTGCTCACTAAACACAAGGGCAGGGTGAAATGGAATACAGTACATGGACAATTCCGGAAAACAGGAGCGTCTTTGTTGTCCAAAAGCAGAGCAGAGACCAAGAATATGCCACACCGTCAAGATGTCATCACAGTGTTCGCAAAAAAAAGGTGGATCTGCCCAAGGCGACAAGTATACATGGGTGGCATAAGTATGACCAAGCCTCAAGCGACAGAGTATCTCACGAGACCGGGTTTTTATAGGAATGGCTCTCCCATATCCCTAAACAGGCTTGATGGAGCGCAGGTCATTGTCAGGCTCTTGGTCCCATTCTGATTGCCATTTTATAATAATTACTGCCCTAATAATAGGTTTCAGGTCTTGATGTGGTAATTGCAGACGTGTTTACTGCATATTATAGGAAGAGGCCGCAAGCCTGTCGGCCTTCTCATTGCCATTGAGCCCAACGTGGCTGGGTACCCAACAAAATATGATGTCATACCCCTTTTGCAGGCCTTCATTTTCGCACGCACGACTTGAATGAGATTGTGCTTTGAATCCTTTACGGAGCTGATTGCAGTTATGACACTTCCTGAATCAACAAACACGACGGCCTTCATTGTATGACTTTCTATAATACAGTCCACTGTTGTTAATGCACCTTAAAGTTCTGCAGTGAATATACTGCAGAACCGTTGAACGCTCGTGAATGATTCAGAGTACACAGCAGATCCAACAAAAGAGGTAATCTTTGCCCCGTCGCACCAAGTGATAAAAGAAGATACCCCGAAAGAACCTGTTGTCAACAAGAACCCATAGACGGTGCGTGCGTAAGGTCCTCTATTCCCTTAGTTAAAAATTTAGCAGATTATTGATTTGATGGCCATCAAATGAATAAACGAGTATGCTAATATATCCAGCGATTTTTATGCCGTGGCATTACCTCGGGGAGAGTCAGCATTCAGGTCTTCAACCAGCGCTGTAATTATGCTTCTTCTGGTGATTCTCAGAGTTCTTGCTCAGAAGTAACCTTCACTCTCAGTCACCGAGAATCTAGCAGCACCTTACGCGCTTGTCGCATTTCCAGCACAACGTAAGGAATGTAACGCAGCATGCTCCGCGATAGTTTGCAAACGTTTTACGCGCACGCTTCTTCTTTGTCGACTTCTCCCGCTTGCTTTGACCAAAGTCCATTGGCGAGGTGCGCGACCGAAAGCGTCGCTGTGGTCGGCCTTCCACGATTGGCCCAAAAGCTGACTATGACGTCGGAAAGGGTATACCATTGACGGAAATAAGAGGAATGAAAGAACTTTAATTTCGACGGTGTTGGGAGTGTTGCTATGAGAGCGCAATGATTTCAGGCTTCCACCATGCTATTTACAAACACCATCGAAATTGTTGTTCGCAAGGTAATGACGTCACAAGGGGGAGCCATAGGAGGGCGCCACCAAAACATCTCGCCGCTAATATTGGCGACGTGCGCGACCGAAAGCGTCGCTGTAATCGGCCTTCCACGATTGGCCCAAAAGCTGACTATGACGTCGGAAAGGGTATACCATCGACGGAAATAAGAGGAATGAAAGAACTTTAATTTCGACGGTGTTGGCAGTGTTGCTTTGACAGCGCAATGATTTCAGGCTTCCACCATGCTATTTACAAACACCATCGAACTTGTTGTTCGCAAGGTAATGACGTCACAAGGGGGAACCATAGGAGGGCGCCAACAAAACATCTCGCCGCTAATTCAAGCGCACACTCCCGCGCCATGGACTGTCACATAGCTGCAGAAAATTGCCCCCTAGTATGGCACAGTGGCACAACATACGGCCACGCTGTGACGCGGCTCCCGACCGCCCAGTAGCTCTTAAATCCACTACTTTTTTTTAACTACTTTAACTAGGTGTAAAGGCCCTCTATCCTGGGGGAATGGGCGCCGTTCATTGTTGTGAAAGTGCTCGAGACACGTGCCGCGCGCCAATTCCGGGAAGAACATGACGTCTGAAATCTAGCTCAGCGCTGCGCTACGCCACCATGATCTTCCCAAGGGCTGTACGTTGCACGTGCCTCGTGCATCGACACACCTTGCGGTACTTTTGAAGTGTAGGGTGCCTTCATACACACGCGCGCTTTTGCTTGAGTGGTGACATTTCAGCCATTTTTCCGCCCAATCTTTTTTTTTTTTTTTTATGCATGTTGAAGTGCGCGCAATGCGGTGTCACTCAGCGCGAGCGCGTAGCTTTGACTAATGCGTAGACGCCATTTTACCGCCCAAGTCACGCACCGAGTGCGCCAGAGCGTCACGCGCTGGGACATTCAGGGCAACAATGGATGTCTTCACCCTGAGACAGACAGACATGTAGGCACCCTAACTACGTGTAAAGCCCCATGTTTCAAAAGTAGCGCAAGGTGCGTCGAAGCACGAGGAACGTGCAGCCCTTGGGAAGATCATGGCGGCACAGCGCAGCACTGATACAGTGTGATTTCAGACGCCATGTTCTTCCCAGAAGTGGCGCGCATTGCGCGCCACTTCTGCCTCGAGCATTTCGACAACAATGAATGGCGCCACATTTCTCATGATAGGGGGGCTTTAACTACGTGCCAGAGCAACTGTATATGCTCCGCATTGTGGAGCAGAGTACCGCAATAGTGCTTGCAGGGCGGCCATGTTGGATCCAAAGCCGCACTGCGGGAAGCGACCGTCGCTTCTGCACGAGCCCCGGACGCGCGAGCTACGCGATCGTCCTCGTGCCGTCGTCTTCCCCGACACTGAAAACATGTTTTAAAACACCGCGCGCGTTATAAAACAAGGCGATTATACTGTATCCAGTGGCTACACATTACGTTGAATGGTCAAGGAACCTTGCAGTACGTTCTGTTTAAATGTAGGGTGTATATTTTGCAAACGCGAAGCGAGAAACACGATCCACCCAAAACTTGGCGCCTGCAAAATCGCTTTCCCGCACGAAAGCCGGATCCAGCTCGGTGTACGTGACCACCTCCCCACCAATACTGAGTTGGCGGCGAAAGGAAAAGGAACGCAATACTCTGGCCCATCGCCTATGCAGTTACTCGAATTACGTGCCAGTGCCGCTTCGGAAACAGGAGTTATCACGTCTCACTGAACAGGCCGTAAGAGAGCGAGAGCGTATCGAGTCCGGCAGTGCATTGGTCTGACACGATCCACAAATCTCCGACAGGGGGTGCCAAAACTAAAAAGCCGACATTGCACAAGACAAAGAAGACGAAGTCCGGGGGTCGAGAGTAACGTTCTTCTTTTCTTCTGGGTGAAATATTGAGTTGAGAGTTCAGCGTCTCTCCTGTCTCCTGTACTCTTCTCTATAGTTTCCTCACGGTGCTCGCTGACCTTTAACAATGTATAGATCTATCAGTTGACAAGCCCCATGGGAGAGAACCACTCGAAAACAGTTCTTCCTAGTTGCCTGCTCGCGAGCAGGTACAAGTGAATAGCATTCCTAGCGCCACCAGCGACAAAGCCTCCACGGGCGAAGGAGGAAGACAGTTTTCGACTGACGCTCTATTTCCGCGAACGTTCGCGCACACTTTGTTTAGCATTAAAAAAAAACAAAAAAACATATAATCACTTTTCCCCGGAAGCAATGTGCATCCAACGTTCCACCGGTTCTGCTCATAGGACGGGCTGACGGCACAGCAAGCGCCACCAAGCGGACGTGTCACGAAAAGGCGTCAGGCGTTCCAGGAAGCTTGTCAACTGACTTTGTTTGACCAAGTAGCGCCGGGGAGGGCAGCATCAGGCAACATGGCGAGGCTCCCCGCTCCCGTAGCCCAGTCCGGATTTAACATGAGCATAGCGGACTCCGACGATTCCGACGAACTTTCCGTCACCAAGCCGGCCGCGTCGGGCGCCCCCAGCCCCAAGATGATCGTCACCGTGGTGGTCGTGTCCGTGGTCGTCAGCTTCGTCACGTCCGGGCTCGTTCTACTGCTCTTGGGCTCAAGGTCGGATAGCGGCTCCGATTCCAACTCCACCGACCATACATCGAACTCCAAGCCCGTATCGTGTCCGGTGACTCGACTATGTCCTGGGACGGGGACACCGTGTGTTCCTGGTTCCACATGCGCCCCTGCGCCACCGGCGGCGCCCGCTCCCATGCAGCAAACACCTTGTCCACCAAACCTCATGTTCGTACATGTCCCTCATTATTTGAAAAGGAGTCGTCTGGACGGCTGAGCGTGGTGGCCAGCGTTTCGCTAAGGCACTTCAAGTCCCTTAGCCACACGCTGGCTTCAAAAACATTCCTTGTTTAAGTACCTACTTCGTTTCTTCACCGCTCAGAGACCCAGCTTCTTCGGGACTAAGACACTTAGCCATGAAGAACCCAAATCCCTCAGCGAAACATCGGCTGATCCTCTAAATACCGGTACAGAGATTTATTCAGCGCTAAGAGCCCTAGCTTTTTGAGCAGTAGCTCCTTCGGGACTAAGCGACTTCGCCTTGAAGAACCTAAGTACCTTAGCTAAACGTCGGCTTGCACTCTGGGGGCCGCTGTAGGAATTTCTTCAGCACTAAAAGCCATTGGTTCTTCGGCTTCTTCAACGTTAATAGCTCGACTTAGCTGAAGAGAATATACTTCGTTTTAGCTTAAGTTCAAACGCAGCCGATATACAAGCGCGAGCACGTGGCCCTGAACAGTGCCTGCCCTGCATGAGAGCGCGTGCCCGACAAGGACGCTAAAAGCCCGGAGCTCGCGCTTGTAGCATCAGCTGCGTCTGGATTTAAGCTGAAAGGAAGTATAATACCCCGGTCAGACGTGCACGTTAAAGGCCTTCAGAACGAACCCCTTTAAAGGGTCGGCGAACCAGTGCTCGCCGATAAGTGGGAGATCGCGAGCTGATTCGCTGATTCTTTAAAAGTGTTCGTTCTCAAGGCCTTAAACGGGACCCTCTGAACCTCAGTTTCTTAGCCAAACGGCGGCTGGCACTCCGAAGGCCGGTTTAAAGATTTCTTCAGTGCCCAAAAGCCCTACCTTCTTCAGCTTCTCCAGCGCTAACAGACCTAGCTCCTTCGGGACTAAAGGACTTAGCCATGAGGAACCCAAGTCAGCGAAACATCAGTTGACACGCTGAAGGCCGGTTCAGAGATTTCTTCAACGCTAAGAGTCATTACTTTTCTTCAGCTTGTTCGGTGCTAAGAGACATAACTCGTTCGGGACAGAGGGACTTCGCCAGGGCCGTAACCAGGGGGGGGGGGGGGGGGGGGGGTTAGGAGGCTCTGATTCCGCCCCCCCGAAATTTTTTTTCTGGGTACGGCCTTGGTCGGTGCACTGGCAGCCAGCCGATTTTAATCTCCACCTCTGCGCACGCGCAGTGGCGCCGGTCGGCTACCGGGTACCAAACCGGGACCGGTTCTCCGGTTTGCTGTAACTCCCCATTATATGCCACCGATGCACATGATTCATAGGCGAAAATAAGACAATAGACACTTTCAAAATGGCCGCCGTTGTCCTCGAAACCCCCCCCCCCCCCCCCCCGAAATTTTTTTTTGGGTACGGCCCTGGACTTCGCAATAAGAAATTTAACTTTATTAGCGAAGCATCAGCTGACACACTGAAAGCCGGTTCATAAATTTCTTTAGTGCCAATAGCCCTAGCTACTTCAGCTTCTTCATAACTAGATCGCTTGCTCCTTAGGGACTACGAGACATAGCAATAAAGTCCATTCGGGAAACGTCGGCTGATTCTCTGAATGCCTCGATTTCCCGAGCTAAATTTAGCGAGGACACTGGACTGAAGCTGTCATGGTCACGAAGACGCGAACTTTGCCGCTACATTTAGCGGGTAACCGAATCGCTGTACAGGTCCCGTGATGTCAATTTCCGTTAACGTTAGCGGGGAAACAGATTCGACGCTTCGGCAGCGAGACGTGAATTTTCCCGCTAAATCTAGCGGGGAAACTGAGTTGACGTGTGGGTCAACTGCCTTCAATTTCCCCAAGATGTATGGGCCACGTGACGTCACTTTCCCGCCAAATCTAGCGGGGAAGCTGAATCGGCGTAGAGGTCACGTGACGTCCATTTTTCCGCTAAATTTAGCGGGGAACTGAATCGGTCCGCATATCCCGAGACGTCAGGTCACGTGACATCAATTTTCGCGCTAAACGTATCCGATAAACTGAATTCGTGTATACAGGTTTCGTGATATCAATTTCCCCGCTAAATCTAGCGAGAAATGCGCGGACGGACAAAATTTTGGGATTGTGCGGGGGAAGGGGGGGGGGGGGGGAGGGTGGTTCCAAGAAGCATTTCATGCTTTAAAGCAACGAGCAGCTTGACGACACGCTTTTAGGGCCACTCGGTCTGCTCCCCCAGAACGCGACATCGGCTGCAGTCGGAACTCGAAGTCGAAAACGGATTGTAGTTCGAACCACAGCTCTCTCACAAACAGGGAGGGTGCGTCGGGGAAGCCCGTATAAACCGAGGAACACACGAGCGACAGAAAACGGGCGCCGCGCGGCGATACCCATAGCAACAACAGCCCGGGACGCCGTGACGTTGACTTCTATGCCAAGCCGCCACGTCACAGCGTCCGCGCAAGTTGCTATAGAAACTGCCGCGCGGCGCCCGTTTTAGTCGCTCGCGCGTTCCTCGCTTGAAGACCCGACGACCAGTTCGCGCTTTCCACTTTTCCCCCGCTTCCTCCTCTCCCACTTTCCACCCTGTCCACCGCTGCCCGTTTCCTCCTCAGCATGGTTACGAGGATCTTCTGCCTTGCAGAATCTCGGGACTCTCCTCAATCTGCGCGCATCTTTTCCCCGCAGATGTCCCGGCGGCACGCCGTGCGCGGCCGGCACCTTCTGTCCGGCACAACCGCCGCCGCCGCCGCCGCCGGCCGAACTCGCGCCCTGTCCCCCCACCGGATTTTGCCCCAACTTCCAGCCGTGCGTCCCAAACTCCCCGAACGCCTGCCCGCCGGCGGCGCCGCCACCCTGGCCGCCGCAGCTTCCGCCGCAGCCGCCGCAGCCGCCGCAACCTGTCCCGGCCGGTGAGGAATGCCAACAGGGCCAGGCGTGCGCCGCAGGCGGCTCCTGCCCGGCCACGGGGTCGTGTGCCGACGGCGCGCAGTGCTCCGCGGCCTCCCCGTGCGCCAGCGGCGAGGCGTGCACGTACAAGTGTCCCACAAGTAGGAGAGGACACGTAAAGCGAAGGCATTTGAAACCAGCGGCGACCAAGAAGACCCAACCGACGGCGGGGAAGGGCCGCAAGCACGTAAAGGTCGCCAGGACTCCGAGCAAACCGAGGCATTTCCGCAGCGCCGAGGAAGCCGGTAAGCACCGAAGACTGCGTGGGCATCGAGACGCGTGTCGGATCGCGGGTGCGCGTCTAAAGGGCTGTCCAAACGTGACAACAAATGCCGTGCATAGCAAAAAAAAAAAAAAAGTTTTGAAGCAGCTTAGAACCGGAGGAAGACTACCACTTCTGGTACAGCAAATGCCGTGCACGGCATCTGTTGTGTCGTGCGTTACTTGACAACGAGCGAAAGCTATCGTCCCCTTGGAGCGGGCGAAGCACCTGACATCCGTTCCCAGAGGTACACGGGCGAGAACGTAACCCTAGCAGCAGTAGAAAAGGGGAAAAGGGAATGACGATGATAGCAATTAACGCAAAAGTGCGAGCGAGCTGGAGACAGAAGGACGTCGATGCTTTGTCGCCATGGGAGAGCTCATCTATCGAAATTCGCGAACGGTGCCGTCTCTATCCCGTCCTTAGCTTTGACAGCGTGGTATACTCTGTTTCACCTTATGATGTACCGCAGGAAAGGCTGCAAGCGCGAGCTCCTTTCTTTAGGGCACATCTCGGTGGCACGAGCTCTGGTGCATTAAGGGCAGCTGCCAACGCTATGAGCTCGCGCTTCTAGCCTTCGCTGCGGTACAACGTAAGATGAAACGGAGTATAGTAGTAGTATGCGTTCTTTTTTTTTTTTTTTTTTTTTTTGGGGGGGGGGGGGAAGGGGGGCACGTAAATTGGCCATGTAACCAACAGTTCAATCGTTTATATTTTAGCAGAGAAACGTGCGCCCCTACTACACAAAGCCTCTCACCTTGAAACTACGGTGACGGTCAAATTTAAAAATTCAACACGTTATGAACGTATATGATATGGGCGATTTCATCTCAAATCAGGCATGTTAAAGATGCTTTTCTTTTTTTGTGAGAAAAATATACGTTTCTGGGGCGTTTATAAAGGAAGGAGGCATAAATCGTTTTTCTGTATTTTTTGTTCTCGAGTTATGGAGCGTAGAACACGCTGCGGCAGAAATTAGCATTTTCCTTTGCCGTCGCAGGTCGTATGTTTGATACCCTCTGCTGCCGTTCTTTTTTCTTTGCCTCCTTTAAACGTTTTTCTAGCACTTAGTAGGCACTGATAAAATACAAATTCACAAGATTTTTTAAAATTTTTTCTTAAATGCGAAATATTTCTAAAAATTTGTTTTCTAAAAAAATGTCAAACTCGTCACTCAGGTCGATTTTTGGTCAACTTTTGACAGATCATTACTTTTTCTGTACTTGAGGTACATTTTACTTCTTTAGCTTTATAGAAAGCCCTAAGCATGCCTAGTATACATATAGTAATATCATTATGATCTGCTGAGTAGCCGCTCCGCTACCTTCACGTAAACGCTGTGAAAAATAACAAATGTTCACACATTTCACGCGATTGATTTGTGCTATCGCGATTTCACGCGATAGCACAAAAAGTGAAAACATTCTTTGCTTCATAATTTATTTCTCAGTACTCGTACATGATAAAGATACAAACATTGCTTAATTGGGAAGGCAATAAACACGTGGTTTTTTTTTTTTTTTAAGCAATACTAAACATAGTCGATTAAAAAAAA
This sequence comes from Ixodes scapularis, assembly GCF_016920785.2. NCBI lineage: Eukaryota > Metazoa > Arthropoda > Arachnida > Ixodida > Ixodidae > Ixodes > Ixodes scapularis. Next base: position 60,000,781 of record NW_024609837.1, read on the forward strand.
TCCGCAGTTTAGGTCACAGTTGCTCGAGGAAGCATGTTTGGGGATTTTTACAAAGATTGGAGCGACGAATAATAAATATTAGTTATAATGTTGTTTTACCTAAGTGCATACATATTACAATAAAAAAAATATAGATGGTCTCTTTTGAATACTTTGAGATTGAGAATGATTCACGACAATCGTCAAAACCTCGTCGTTCTTTCCCGCTTCTTTTCTTTCTTTCTTTTCTTTTTCTTTTTTCTCAGAAACTAAACACGTCAGAACATTAAAATAAAAAAAAAAAGATTGTTCATCTTGGAACATGAGCCACAAAATATAAAAACCTAAAGCAAAAAAAAAAAAAAAACGACTGCACCTCGTTGCCTGAATCCAAATGAAACCGCCCATATACATATATACAATTTTTTTTTTTTTTAAGCATAATCTATGTTTAAATGAAAAGCCAAGAAAGTTGAGTCATACGGCCAGGGGGACATAATATAGGGGTCTAATCGTAATGATCAGTCGGCTAATTCGTTGAATTCGTTAATTAACGTTTTAATTAATGAAAATAGACATGGTTCCAATTGGAAACTTGCCGAGCGTCATCGAAAACCACTAAATCAGTAATTTTCAGACAGACTTTAGGGAGTTTTCGTAGATCGCTTTCGACGTCCCGCAAAGCTCTCCGCAACCCGCTACGCTACCCCGAACTCTACAGTCAAGGCCATCGGCGCGCAGGCGCATTAGCGGCTTCTTCGTTGCGGAGGGCTTAGCAGAGTAGGAAACGCGGTCTACGAAAACTTCCTTTTGAGCGCGTGAAAAGCGTGGTAGTGCACTAAAGTTACCACTCGTGGAGCAGGTACAAGGCTAGCGGTTGCGGAACGCGACGACAATAGGGAGTTTTCGTAGATCGTTTTCGCCGTCTCGCAACCCGCTACGCTACCCGGAACTCTACAGTCAAGGCCATCGGCGCGCAGGCGCAGTAGCGGCTTCTTCGTTGCGGAGGGCTTAGCGGAGGGGGAAACACGGTCTACGAAAACTCCCTAATAGGGAGTTTTAGTAGACCGTTTCCGCAGCTCGCTAAGCACCCGGATAGCGCTCCGTAATCCGTCACAAGACCTTGAAATATGCAGACAAGGCTGGCGGCGCTCATGCGCAGCTGCGGCGTTTTCTTCGCGGATACCGTAACGGAGAAGAAAAACGATCTAGTACAACTCCCTAATAGGGAGTTTTCGTAGATCGTTTTCGCCTTCCCGCAACGTCCTCCGCAACCCGCTACGAAAGCCGGAACTCTACAGCCAAGGCGTCAAGTATGCAACGCGGGCTGTTTTTAGACGCACAAGGTTGTCTACATTTTTTTTTTTTTTTTACATAAATTCGCAAACATGCCATTTAGAGCAATTTTGACTACATTGGGATAGCTATATTAAACGAACGGTAAGGAGCTATGTCATGAGTATCCGCGGATTACCCGCGAATATCCGCAGTTAACTGGCGGATGCGGATAAAAATGAATCAGATTTGGCGGATTGCGGTTCGGATGCGGATGCCAGGGGCTGCGGGTGCAGATCAGATGCGGATATTCGCGGGTTCGGATCTACATTTTTTGCCGAGGCGGTCCCTAACCGTGTGCGACCGCACAGTGTAGAGTGAATAGGTGAGTGGTGCGGAAACATTGCTCTGTGTATGTCTGTCTTCAGAGCGCAATCATGTTTTCTAACGTACCATACCAACTTGCCCAACAATCAGCACTTGCCATCGCGGGTTTCCGTACCTAAGTCTTGTAGCGCAGTTCGCGTATGCCCAGCATAAAATGCGCCAGCGGAGACGATTTAGTGGGTCTGCATTTCAGAGAGGTGAACCAGTGTGAATCCGCCCATGCTAACGATATTCTGTTTCTTCTACACAGCAACCTCGACAAGTAAAACGTGGCATCAATGTTCGGCGTGTTTTTTTTTTTTTTCGGCAGCTGGAAAGGTGTTTTTAATGCATGTGGTTTCGAGCATGCAGTTGAGGGTTTGTGTTTAAAACTTAAACTGATAGTTCCTGACACTATTTTATATCGTGATATTTTCTCAGTGGCTCCCGCCTTATACGAGTACTTTGCGAATCCCGGACAAAAGCTCAGCCATTTTTTCACAGACCTGGACAAAAGCTCACCAGGATAAAATGTTATGTTGGTCTTAACACGAGTGCGGACAACTTATGTGCATGCGTGCAACACTAAAATGTAACAATAAATTAAATTTGACATGCGCATGGATTGATTTGTTGATTAGAGTAGAAGCAAGTTTATTTACCGATTGGTTAGAAGCGAATGCAGTCCACTAGTAGCTCCAGCAGTCTTCGTAGATGTCTGTATACCCGGAACATCTCGCAAATATTTTGCAGACGATTCTGCAGGCGCAGAGTAGTTTTTCGCACCCGCTTCACTGGGTAACTTATTTTCATCTTTGTTTGAAGGCCAAACTCCCGTTCCAAAAGGCCAAACTCCCGTTCCTTCAAAATATTTTTAAAAATTCGCAACTCAATTACAGTTTTGCTTGTTTTCCTTTCACATTACCCTGAGATAATCCTTGATTTCAAATACACTTACGACGCACAATGACAGAAAAAATTCAGTTTTCTTAGCAATTCACTTCAAATATTACCCTGTGCCCCAAGAAAACCCATGCATTAGTAATGAAAATACATTGTGCCTAACCTCCATGTGCACGTCTAGCGTAAGCACATGGCGTGACATAAGCACAATGAAAAAGCGAGGTGCACCGAGGGTGACTTCGCTTTTTCGGTCACTCTTCGAGTTTAAAACATTCAGCTCAGAAAGTTTCTTGGGCGTGGCACAAGGGTGCTCCAGCATACGTTCAGTCAAGCAAGCTTGATCTTATCAGCTCCACTCAGTTTCGGTCCCAAATCGTTGCTTCTCAGCTGTCTTTATAGCTTATTTGTCCACACTTTTGCATGGGATGGGGGTACCAGTTCTCCTAAAAATGGTGCAATTTCCATCGCGTCCGCACTTATTCTAGCCCGTGTTTCGCCCGGCTAGCAAAAAAAAAAAAAAAAAAAATGAGGTGAGCTTTTGTCCGGGTCTGTGAAAAAAAAGGGTGAGCTTTTGTCCGGAGAGTTTTTGTCCAGTTATTACATATACTTTGCTGCGGTGTGACCGCCTTTCCACTCACACTTTTGTATTGTTTGGCGAAAACAAAGTGACGCAATGTCCTTTGTTAATGTTTATGTTTAGAAAATATGCAAATGCTTCAAATAAATGTTATAAAAATTTTTTTTTCTTCTTTTGAGCGAATCTTTTGGACAGTGTTGCGGACTCCCAAGACGATCTCATAACTGCTTTACGATTAGCCTCCTGTACTATGTCCCCCTGACCGTATAACTCACCTGCACAAATTGCACAAGTGTAGCTTTAACGGACTTTTTTTAATCTGTTACATTTTGATAAAAACACCCTAGTGTATGTATATATATATATATATATATATATATATATATATATATATATATATATATATATATATATATATATGTGTGTGTGTGTGTGTGTGTGGTGACAGAAATACCCAGGTTCAATCTAAAATGGGCCGGAAAAATCAGCCTGCATGTAGCAATCTAAACACTCCGCCAAAGATGTATTTGACGGGTTGATTTTATCTTGTAAAATTACAAAGCGTAGCTTCCTTTCTGTGAAAAAATAGGGCCGAAGAACTTGCCAGGGTCAACAGCGGACGGCCGTTGACCCAGGCAAGGTTTTGGTGGGGCGCGTTTTGTGCACGTATTGATAGATGGAACTACCTCTTTATCGAGACCAGAGTCATTGAGACTGATCGCAACGACCCTGGTCTATTAAAATGAACATAATCTTTTACAGCAGAACTGTTAAGGTCTAGTTTCCCCAGTATCGTGTCCGTGGACAAACAAATGTCAACACAAAACTCCAGACAGCTACCGCCATCTATGAGAAATGGCGGCAGCCTTTCCAGCCTTTCCACTCTGGTTTTCACCAGAGTGGGAAGCCTGAATTCCTCTAGGCATCATCCTCAAGGTCGTCCTAGAAGTCGTCCTTGAGGTCGTCCCAGAGGTTGCCCTTGAGGTCGTCAGAGAGGTTGTCCACGAGGTCGTCCTAGAAGTTATCCTTGAGGTCGTCGTAGACGTCGTCCTCGAGGTCGTCCTGGAAGTCGTCCTTGAGGTCGTCCCACACGTCATCCCTGAGGTCTTCCTCTAGGTGTTTTCCTAGACGTCGTTGAGGTCATCCTAGACATCGTCCTCTAGGCGTCGTCCTTGAGGTCGTCCTAGACGTCCTCGTTCGTAACCCCAAGGACGTCGTCCTTGAGGTTATGACATAAATAACCCTGGATTGTTATATATATATATATGTACGATTCTTTAACCGTTCAAGTAACCAATTACACCATCACACTTTAATCCTTTCATTTATAAATAGTTCATTCCCACCACTTGAAGTAACAAAAAGAAAAGAAAATGCGGTTGCGGAACGACGGCACACTTGCTGCCGATGAATTTCGTCTGCGTGTTGTCTGCTTTGTATCACTGGTCAGCTACACCTTCAGACGCTGCTCCCGACGCCATCTATAAATATGTGCATCAAACGCGACCTGCCATTCGACTCTGTCGATTGCATCAGCATTCACCGTTGACCCTGGCAAGTCTTTCAGCCCTATTTTTTACAGAAAGGTAGCTAGCTACGCTTTGTAATTTTGCATGACAAAACTGACCTGTTAAATACATATGATGAAAATTTTAGATTTCTACGCACAGGCGCCAATTTTTATGGCCCACTCTAGATCAAACCTGGATATTTCAAACAGCTTGTGTGCGTGTGTGTGTGTGTGTGCGTGCGTGCGTGCGTGCGCACGCGTGCATATACACATATTCGCGACTCCAGCGACCTATAGGGGGCGCCACCACCAAACAAACATGGCGGCTGAGTCCAGGTCGCGTCGGCTCGGCCGGGCCACCTGAACGGGTGGCGCGTTCAATTTAACAGATTTTCTTTTGTTTGATGCCCAATTTTATAGGTATTTGGACTGCAATGGTTAAGTGTAGCCGGTGCACATAAACTTGCAAAGCATAGTTTATTTTTCCTGGTGTTTTTTGTTCTTTTCATGTCAAATTTTCGTTTCGGAGATTTCGTTCAAAACCGAAACTATGGGCTCCGTAGAGACGGTAATATACTAACCAGTTTTGACCATCTAAGGAAAGCAACGATGACTACAGTATTGTTCCACCGAGAGTAATTTTCAGCTAACTCGCATGCCTCGACCATGCGACTTATCTGTCCGCGAAATCGAGCTTTTGTGCCGTCTGCTCGGTGAACAACACAGGCTGCAGGAAAATTACGAAAATTAAGCAAGCGCTTTTTGAGCCAAGGATCATGTTAACCCGCCGGCACCCCACTAAGCAGCTGATACTCTTATTTCAATTCAGGTTTTAGTAGCAATTGAGAAGTCATTTTGACAAGCGGGTTATGTATTATATTACGTACTCTGTCCCACTAAAGTGGGACATAGTACGTAATACGGCTTCTAACAACGTTGGAAGCCGTGACAGCTTCTAACGTTGCGAGACTCGTCCCCCACCTTTTGAAAACAGATAATTTCCCTCATTCATCATTTGCAGGGAGCAGGTTTTCCTGAATCAAGTAATTGCGAAATCAGCCCAACTACTTCAGTGGGGTCCAGAGGCTTTTTCGGCGAAAAGCAGCCAATATGAATAGCCAACGCACTGACCGGCGTGGGTGGCTCAAACTTAAAGCTAACCGAACACAACCTAGCTCAAGAAAAGCAGCTATCGAACCTTCGCATTCGCTTGACTGCAACCTTGATGTTACCTCCAGTGAAATGCCTTGTCTGTCGTCCTCAGTCCACTGTTCTACATCCTTATAAAGAAACCACTTATCAGTTACCAAGCAGTCGTCACTTTGAATGTGATTCGAGACAGACAAGAAATCAAAACGTTTTTCCGTGATTCCTTCCCATCCAAGAAGTCGAAAGCAAGCGATTATGTGTTCTGGAGTAAACGGGCTTTCAAACACGTGATGGAAGGAACCAATCTACTGAGGCTTCACCACACTAATGAACACTCAGGCAAACTTAAGAAATTTTCGGACCTTCGTCAAATTACATTGTTCGCCACCGCGCTGACAACATGTGTCCGCGAAAGCCACCAGAGACGCGGAGGGGCGCGGAGTGACCTGGTCCGGCTGGTTCCCTGTTTTCCCACTTGGTGGCGTCCTTTTTGCTGGAGTCGCGAATACGGGGTGTTTTACGAGAAGTGGACAAATTCAATATTGCGAGAACTGAGCGTCGCAACGAAAAAAAAAGGCTTGTGTCGTTTTGGTCCTGGGCCAGGATAATTAAGTTGTTAATTATTATTGCGTAATAAACTTTTTTAATATTGTGTTTAAGGCTATGATTTCAATTGGAAAATTGCTGAGCCTCGTCAAAAAACACAAAATAAATTAATTGCAGGACGATGGAAAGCACGTGCAGCCTTTTACGGCTTTCTGCAGAACTGCACAACTTTGAAGGGTCTTTAAGTTTCGGTTTGCAACCGGAGCGCTTCTTGGCAACGACGGCACCGTGCCCCATGGAGAAATAGTGCAACCAGGCGCTGCTGAGCTGCCCTCGCGCAACGCAGCAGAGGCTGGTTGCACTATTTCTCCACGGGGCGCGGTGCCGTCAGTGCAATTTTGAGGCAAATCAGACTACCAAAATTTCGCCGGAGTGAAGTACCAGCCCTAAACTCAATCGAACTGTGCAGGGCAAGGATCGCATCTATCCCCCGTGACATCCAAGCAGCGCACCAACGATCGCGACATCTACAACATTCACGACTAGACCGTGCTTCATACTCTCAGTGCAAGGAGTGCCCTTTTGGAGTCGCATACCCGTCGCCGGGACTGCTACAACGCCGGCCTCTGTCGAATAAACCACTCACTGTCTCTCTCTCTCTCTCTATTTCGATATGTTGTGTAGCAACGTTCAAGCGACTGTGTTGTATGGCAGGAAAAAAATTAACAGAAATTCTCTGTTAATCTAGAGCACAGTAAGAGCAATAGCTGCGACAAGTCAGGGCTAAGTCGTTGGGTTCAGGTACTACAAAAACCCTGAGTATTAGCGGCGTGTGTGAACTACAGGAAACGTTTCTCTAGCTACCATCATCATCGTATGCGGCGCCACGGGTCGGACAGACTGGGACAGACCGTGCAGATCTTGGATACCTCGGCTCGTCAGCTCGCTTTGTGCACTGTAATTGGGTAATGCACGACAAAGCCCGTTATACACGTTGTGTTTATTTGGTGAAGAGATATTTGTACTATGACATTTTACCAAAGACCGAGACCGTGGCACGCGTAGTCGTGCTAACAAACACTTTTGGCGGTGAGATGTCGAAGCGCCGGGATCGTGGCACGCGTAGTCGTGCTAACAAACACTTTTGGCGGTGAGGTGTCGAAGCGCCGGGATGGTGGTGTGCTGTTCTCTATACCCCAGTACACAAAAAGCTGGATGATGAAGATAGAATGTCTAGCACTTTATCCCACTACAACTACCAGGGTGAATAGGGCGGGAGTATCTTTTATTACGATTCAGACAAAATAAAACAGAAAGGAACGTTTCACCAAATTGAAACTAGAAAACCTAAATTCGTGAACGTCTTGCGTGTGTAGTAAACGCTTCAGGGAAAGTGAATCGGCATATCCTGCTGATTTCAATGTACTATGTCACAACTGGCATCTTTCTAATTCCAAGCTGAATCATTTCTGAATTTTCTAAGCCAATAAACAAATATTTCCACAAAATAGATGACATAAAGAAACGGTGGCTGGCTCCTGGAGTCGTTTCAATTAAATCGCTGCTTTATCACCCGATCGACGCAAAATATTCGAGACAACTTAGCAATCGAAGTCTTAAATCTGGTAAGCCGGTGACACTTCAGCATCCCGAAAAATGAGGTATACACCTGCCTTGAAATACTACCGCTTGTAAGTTTCATTTTGCGGACCCAAATGTGCATAATGCATGATGCGCTTCTCAGCGAGTGATTTGAAATTTGTAAGCAATTCTTAGTAAAAACTGGACAGAACAAATTGATCAATCGCCCAAATTTGCCAGGCCACGTCCAACACTAGGAATTCATAAATGTTTCTACTTTTCTTTCGAGCAGAAGTCGCGATGTGACAAACTTCTTTGCCACATATTCGACGCGCGAGGAGCTAAGCGTCAGTTGATAACGAGAATTCGCTCGTTGGCAACTGTCCAGTCACACTTTGATAGAAGCGTCGGTATCGGCAAGCTGAATGTAGCTAAAACAAGTGTGCGGCGCTTTGCAATGCAAATGTGTGTGTGTGCACAGCTAAGGAGACAGCACGTCATTTACTCTGGTGAATGCAAAACCTTTTTCTACAAATCTCCACAGATCTGAAAAAAAAAAAAAATCAGAGAGGCTGTGAAGAGCCCTGAGGCACGCCACACAAGCTGCAATTTAAAGCTCTAGGCTTGTCTTGAAACATTCAAAAAACATTTTTTGTAATATAAAAAGCAATTTTGAGGCACTCATTAGAAAGATCACTCACAAAAATGTAATACACGTTTCACTAAACAACTAAACCATTTTTAATCGGCATAGATGCAAACTAACATAGCCGCTCCATGCTTTGACATAGTGCACCGTCTGCTCCCATCCTACCAGCTCCGTCACAGAGGTGACGGTGTGAGGTGGCGTAGACGCGCTGGATGAATTTTATATTAAGAGGTATTAGCCCCGAGAGCGAACACAAGCGTCGCTGCGGTCGCCGCGCCCTGATTGGGTGAGGTGTACCGTGACGTCAGGGGGAGCACTCCGCTCCGCGATCTCGCATCGGCTCGCTTCCCAGCACCGGTTTCCTGGTTTGGCGTTGTGTGCCGCAAGCTCTTCGAGGAGCTGGACTTCAATTACCCGGTGTACAAGACGTTGAGTTAGGCCGATATTGACGTGCTTCCGTACATTTTATAAGCGTGCTCGTCCCTTTTACCTTTAAAATTGGGTTACAAATCCCGAAAGCTATCGGAGGAGGCAATTCTGCCGATGAACCTTCCCTCCCGTCCACACGACACAAGGCGATCTTGCGAGGGGTCGGTGAAGCGGTGGCGCAAGTGTTTCAGACGCTGGAATTCTGTTCCTTGCCTGGTCATGATTTAGGACGATATTACATCATGCTTTTAAGGCATTTGAAGTGGCATTTATATCATGGGCCTTTGAGTGGTCGGCAAATTAGCTCGCGACCCCGACTCTGCGCTTCCACTCTGCATGCGCTGGTTCGCAGATGTTTTAAAGGTCCTGCGTCTGATGATATTTGAAGTGCTCTTGGAACAGGGCTGTTTTACATCAATGTAGCTTCTTCGTGAATTAATTATATAGTTTATACACGTATGCAGGCATATTTCTTAGAAGATGCACGATTACTGAAAATTAGTTTGTATGGTAGCAGCAAAAACGGCCGAATTGCCCCCAGGTGCCTGTATGATACGTATTGAACTGCCCAAAATATGCACAGCAATAGTGCTGTAATTTGGAATGTTTATGATTTTTCCTGACATTCTTTATTCCAGCCTTGGGTATTAAAAATAGACGGTCTAGTCTGAATTGTCATTTCCAATTAAAAGAGACTGCTACAGGTCCCCAAAAGCTTCCTCAGCCTTCAAACTCCCTACAGCTGGACTCTCTGACAACAGAGCAGAGCAGGAGTAAAAGCAAGCATTCGAACGTCTGTCCAGCGGTAGATGCAGCACTAGTAGCAGAAAATGTGGAACCTGTGAAGGGCGACTGTCTGCGTGAGAAAAGCTTCTGGTATTTTAGCTTCAGGACACTTCGATTTAAGTAAAATCTCAATTTTAGGGCTTAAGGGACTAATAACGAGCTAGACACCTTCGCTTACGTTTGTTATACATTACTTGAGGGTTGATATAAACAAGTCCACAAATATCACCCGTGTAGTCCTTTGAAATACTATCCGAATCCAGCAAAGGTTAAATGCGAGCAATGTATATAATAAATGTTCCTTGTTTTTTTTACTTTGCTCCTGCACTTGGACTGTCTTACTTGTGATTCTCTCCCCATGGCCCAGACTGTATTTAGCATTTTGCTCGAGGAGCATGCAGCTTTTCTGCTTCGGCGATCTTGTTTGAAAACAGAGGTACAAAAAAAAATAGTATACATAACCTGCCAATTTATTCAGACCATCAACAGCATTTATTGTGCGAGACGTAAATCTATAATGATGTTCCTGCAATTGTGCCCATATTTCTTTATTTTCATATACCAGCTGCGATTCATGCGTTGCCTGCCCTGTCAAGCACGCTTAAAATGTTGGTTGAAGTTTCGCGTGTAGCTACAGGCCATACCTAAATAAAGGCTCATATAAAAATTTACACTTCCTACGGAAAAACGCCTAAAAAAATTAAATAGAAACGAGCGCGCCGACAGCTAGCGTTGTCACAGCCTCCACAGGGCGAGCGGGGCGAGTCGGGGAAAAATTCTCTCCTCGCCGTGACATCACTCCGGTTCGCCGTAAGGGGGCGCCACGCGAACTTCTCGGGGCTAATACCGTGCTGCGAAGTTACACTTAACACTTAAGTGTAACTTCGTAGCACAGTATACATCAGTGTCAAACCAACTAGCCCAAATCCAGCATTGTTGGATTTTATAAACAAGTACCGTCAAGCTGGTGCATGCTGGGACGCACTTGAGCCAAAAATGGCGGCGCTGCGCCGCAATCTAGTTTGTTGCGGCGGCACAGCGCCGGCGTCTACAGTAGAACAATAGGAGCGAGCTCGCAAATGGCGGTGCATCACCGGCAGCCACAGAAGACAAGTAGGAGCGTGGGCGTCTGGATGTGGGATATTCCACGAGCCGAAAACGGCGACGCATTGCCGGCATCCAATAGGAGCGCCTGCGGCACGATCAAATGATGGCAGTACCTGGGTAAGTCAGAATATCCATCGCTCTAACGTAGCTGAGTGGTAATGCCCCCGCCTCGCAAGCAGCGGTCCCCCATGGGTGCCAAGCAATCTTTTTCAAAGATTCGGCAACGTCGACGATGGACGCCCTACAATGCCAACAACTACAACATCAACAACGGACGTCATTTAGAGTAATGGGAAGAACCCAGAACAACTATCGCTGTAAAAAAGAAAAAAGGAAGCAGTTCCTGGCTGTATTTTGCAAATTAATGCTGGCGACAGCTGAGGCATGGCAAACCTTGCTGCACACAGTTAAGCTGCTGTGTTTAAATTTGTCGGATTTGCGTCTGGCCGAATTTAGCAGACAGAGTGGGATCCAACGCCGTGACCGTAAGTTGCCCCAAATTTAGAGACACAATCTCCAATCGGTTCAGGGGAAAAACAAAAAAAAAAATTTCCCTTTAAATATAGAGGCTAAATTGCGACACTAAGCGACATGACGCCATGTTACACTAACGTCAGTGTCACGCTGTTTGTGACCACGTGGCATAGTGATATGCCACTAAATTAGACAGAGGAATATCTCGCTAAATTTGGCGGGGAAAACTTGCCCCTAAATTAGCGGGCCAAAACCTAGGGATTTGCGGCAAAACATGACATATAACTAGGGTTCCGTGTTTTCGGACAAATAAAAAAAACCTCGAAAAAACACTTGCCGGTAAAATTTTGGCTATTTGGATTTATCCAATAAACTCCGAATTGTTATCTGCCAGTCCACCCCCCCCCCCCACACACACACAAAAAAGTCAAACAACGTTTTCTTTTTGTTTTTTGTTTTAATCTGAGCAGCGCAGGGTGTATGGTTCTAGGAAAATGCCACCATAACTATCTTCCAAATGTCGGACCATTGTCAAAAGGGGTCCTGCCCCTCGTCAAGGTTGATACAGGGCAACAAGTCATTGCACATTCAGGACACGCCAAAAGCCACTCAAGGAGAGGGTATGTTTTTGTAACAGTGAAAGTTATGGACCATAGAGATTGTATAAAACAGGGAAGAGGGGCAGTTGAAACTTCTTTATTACCTCCTTAACCACTCCACCTTGCGCAGCGGCGGGCTAGATTGATGGAGTAGGGAGGGATGACTACGAGCTTGCTAGCGACTACCTCCGGGAGTTTACTAATTAAAGTTATCGACGTTTATCGAAGCAACACTTGTGTGCGATTTTTGGCGTGGGACAAATTAGTATTGCCAATGGCAATGGCACCAATGCCAAATTCAACTAAAGAAATTTTTTATTTTGTTTTATTTAATGTTTTATTTTTTATCTGGCACACGTTTAGATCCGGTTATCATTTAGGTATTTATTTATTTTTAATAAGAAACACTGCGAAATTAAACTCAGAATTTCGGAGAATTGGGAATCAAACAAATATAAAGTCCGATAAACTCAGAATCTTCGTCAAAAAATACACTCCGAAAAACACCCTCCGGATTTGAGGAAAAATAAACTCCGAGAACACAAAACCCTACATATAACTCACGCTGCAAAAAAAAAAAGAGAACAGTAGCGAAGTGTGCAACATAGTAGATCACGTTCACATTGAATAAAGCCCACAAAAGAACGTAACACCAAAAGTACAAAGTAAAATTTTTCTCTTTTAGTGCAGGCATGTGACCACCTCTGACATTGCGCCGCTGCAGTGGCACTGCTGTCGGCTCTGCGCATGCGCAGACGCGTCACTACACGCGAATCTGGTTTCTGCACATGTGCAGAACCCACACTTGGGCAAATGTCGACATGTTTGTAAACGGCGTGTGTCGGTCTGCATTTTTAGGGGTACCACAGGCTTCCGTGGAACGGATAATTTATTTACTGGTCTACTGTAAATTTCGCACAATCTGAGAGCAAACATACAAGGTTTTTAATGATTTAGTTTAGTTTCTTAATGTGAAACAATATGTCCCATAATTATTACACCCAGCCCACCACCAGGTAGCGCGTTCAATTTCAGTTTTCAATTTCCGCACACGCGCCTGATAGCCGTAAACTGTTGCCAAACTTTCTGTTGGAAGTTTAAAGGAGCTGAACCTGGCCAGACTCAAATGTCAGCAGGTTGGTGAAATCTTTAATAGTCTTACTGACATCAAGTTGCAAGGTAACTGATGAATGTGAGATACGAAACAAAGGGTTAGAGAAAAAATTACATCAAGTCGAAATGAAGTAAATTTTATCAGCCTTTTCTTACAATTATAATTAAAAAAAGAAAACACTTATGAAATAAAGTAAATTGAGGTTGTTAACATTGCAAACAAGGCATATGTCCCTGGTGAGCAAAAGTTCCACCTGTGGTCAAATTTTTGATGTTCAACATCATGGCGATAAAAATGACACCCGTGACAACTGCACAAAAAAAAAAGACTTTTCTCCATTTAACTGGCTAAGAAATTTTTTATTGAACAATCAGGAGTTTAACCTATTAATTCCTCAGCCACGGTTTAAATGCATAAACGAAACAAAAAAGGTCCATAAATCCGTTTCTTCGGAGAACATAGACTGCAGCATATTTCAGAACAGATTCGAAGCAGTATTGAGAGAGACCAAACTGTGCAGCATCGCACAAAACTTTTGCTTCTGGCCATGGTTTTTAGTTTTTTTTTGTGTTTCTTATTGAAGTTAAAGGGCACTTCCATTTTTGCAAACTGCAAACTTGGAGGAGGTTTGCCAGTGATCAATTAAAAATTTCCGTTTAAATCCGAAAGGAAAAGAAAACTACTACTTGTGAACAGTATTCACCGTGAACGCAGCAAAGAAAAATAAGAAAATGAGCTCTAGATTTTTTGTTTCTTTTCCAGATCATACAGCATTTTCTTTTTTATTATTTTTTATCACGGTCCCCTGAACAACTCGCCAGCACTAATATGACCAAACTCTCAGCCACGTTGCACCTACTGAACAATAACTAGGAATGTATAGGCCAAAGATATAACGGTCTATTCGCAGAACAGATCTTTATCTCCGAAGAAATCTGAAGAAATGTCGTAGAACTGCGAGGAGGAAAAGCTGCAAGAAGCAGGAGGCTGTTAAAAAAATTCAAGCAAGCTTTCACAAGATGTGGTTTTATTTATTCGAGTCAGCGAAGTTCCCATTTTTGTTGAAGGGATACTACAACGAAATTTCGGCGTTTATAGAGAAATAAAATGTAAAGATGTCACTGCGAGTTCACAGAAAGCATGGTACAAGCAGTCTCTTCTCTTTAAAATCTTTAGACCTTCCTCTTACATTGGCCCTTGACCTTGCCGTTGTAAGCTATCTGGCCCCCATACTCAAATGAGTTTGAAACCACTGTTTCAAGTGATGTGGAATGCAAAAAAAAACTTCTTGAAGTACATCAGCTATCGGACAACACCTAACATTTGCTTGGTTGTGCCCAACACTTCAGAATGCGGCACCGTTGCTTTTCATGATTTATTTCACATGTTTTATATGGACGAAGGACCTGAATGCCGTGCAATAAAATTTGCTGTGGACTGGAAAATGCCTGTATCTCGTACAACTGCGCCAGAACCTTCCCTCGTGCGCATCGGTCAAGAAACATCAAGGATGTTTGCATTCACAACCTTTTACTTAACACCCCGATTGTCTCGTAGCTAACCCGCTCGTTATACATGAACCATACAGAAAATCTAAACTAAACAACACTCGCGAACCAAGTTAAAAACAAGGTGAGAGCCAGGTTAAAAGCGAGACTGCAACCATACGAAGACGCGCTCGCACGATGGCACAAAAAGAGTGCCGATTTTCTCAGTGTTGCGTACATGCACTTACATTTGTTACGTGCCGGCAAGACAGAGGGATATCCAGCTCGCCTTTGTTGTAGATTCAATATTTTAAGTGAGACACGAGCTGAAATGACATACGAGCTCGGAACGCTCGGAAGATCGTTGCAGGGCGTGTCACATCCTAAAGGAGCAACTGTCGAGCCAGTCCCACCCACACACTGGATAAGACATTTCCACTGCCAACTAGGACCGAAACTTCTTAGGCACGCATGAATCTGTCAAATGTCAACGTGGCACCGACAACACCATCAGAAACTAAACAGGACGAAACCACAGAGTCAGGATGGTGGTTCTGTTGGAGTTACTATCCACATGTCCGCACAGGCTCGGGGGATCAGCGGACATCCGTGACTCAGTCAACGTGGCCTCAAAACGCAACAACGTTTAATCCCCTCCACAGCATGTGATTACAACAAAAGGAACGGAGATGGCTAATCTGCCAACCTTTACCTCATCTTCTTAGTGACGTCACCAAATCACTTGACCACATTCAACCGTGCACCTGGCTGCATCGAGGTCGAGGGGTGAGGGAGCGAGTTACTGGCAGATGCATCACGTCTCGAACCCTATTTCTCGGACGCATTCAGTTGTGGCAATGCCTGCGTCCCGAAACTTCCCGAAGGCGTCGTCGTCACTTCTGTGTACGTCTTGCCCGAGACGTCACAATCTGATGTCGAGAATGTCGTGACTCAGAATGTCCCAGTGGCAAGTCTCAAAGGTGCGCCACGACTCATCACCGGAGAATCACATTGACGTCACCAGTAGAAAAAACTTTGTTGGTGTGTATGTCAAATGCAACCTACCACCCGGAACAAAACCCGTCTTGACTTAGTCTTTGGCAGGGGCGCTGAACTGTGTGCTGCGAGTTCCGCTTCCTACAGACTTTAGTGACAACAAGGCTGCAGTGTGTACAGTCGAGTAAATAAAGAGTGGATGTGCAGAAAAGCAAGTGCTGCCATATAATTGCATAGAAGTGCCACACTTTTTTTTTTAAATTTTCGGGGATTTTTTAAGTGCGGCTTATACGCGGATAAAAACAAAATAGTTCTGGATGCGCATAAAAATATTAACAAACCTATGATCGCACGCAGCGGTCTCAAGCGCCTTCATTTCGGACTCGATCGTCGCAACCCACGGTGTCCTCGGTGCTCGAATGTGACCGGCGTCGACGGTGGCCAGAGTCGCTCTTTTGAGCTGTGCAGGAAGCGCCTTTTTGGGGTACACGTTAATCATGTACTCCGTAGAATTTTCTCTTGACGTTCATTTCAATGCCGACGTCGAGAGGTTGCAGCGCACCGGCAAGCCCACCTCGGATCGCACGCTTTGCCCGCCCTTGTATTTGCGACCCGTTGCACGTCCGCCGCACTCCAGGGCACGAGTGACAGCTCGAAAAGTACTTACCCACTGCTCTCAGGTTGTGGGGTCTGCACAAACCAACTTAGCAGAACGAAACGTCCACAAAGCCCAACGGCAACATTTGAAGACCCGAGCATCCGATTTCGCGGCAGCTACTTCCACATGGGCGGAAGGCAACCGTGGATGGGACGAAAACCATAAAAAGGGCAGCTTTCCAAAGCTCTACTCCCATAATCATCCTCATCTGCGCTTCAAAGTGTGGCAGAAAGCGCGAGCGGAGCTGCGTACGTGGTGGGGTAAAGATGGCAGGGACACGGAGCGCACGCCACACCGTGGAAACGGTCACACAACACCTCAAAGAAAAGGGAGGGGGGGGAAGGCTAATACACAAATAAGTTTTTAATTTCTTTTCTTTCTTTTTTTTTAATAGGGATGTGCAGCCTTTACACGAGTGCTGATAACAGCTGTCATTATCCCTTTTTTGCTTACTGAGGCGAAAGTAAAATGTAAAGGTTTTACGTTCCAAACCAATGGAGGGCATCTAACATGAACCGACAGAGGACTCAAGGTTGCTTTCGACCATCGAGGGACCTTTTCAGGTGCATCCAAGATCTCAGTCACACGTCGCCTTCTCCGTAAGGTGCCTCCGTCGGACTGCAAGCCCCTCGGCCGGGATTCGAACCCGCGACCTGGAATCTGTAGGCAGCCGCTTTGCCTCGGCGCCACCAATGTGGCGCGCGCTACGGCAGTAAGTCGAGGATGTTTCCGTACTTATAACGCGGCGATCGCGAGGCTTCACCTCGGCAATGAGGCAACGAGACTCGAGCACTACCCGAAGACCATACCAAGGTCGAGGATTTGAACAGACGGCCCTCGACTTACCTCCACGTAGTTGGCGAGCAGCACGGGACTGAGCTCCTGTTCGAGCACGGCCCGGTTGTGCTCGTTGCCGAAGCAGCATGACACGAGAGTGGGGAAGAGCACTTGGGTCAGCTGGGGATCGCTGAAGTACTCGAAGGGCAGGGTGCACAGCAGCTGAAGCAGTGTGGGCTGCTCTCCCGACTGGATCACAGCCTGCACACCCCGTGGGAACTAGCTCAATCGACGGTAAAGTGCTGCTTCAGATGGCTGGAAGTCTGTCGGCCTCAATGAGCGCCTGGCATTTCTACCCTAGATGAGAAATATAGCCAGTGTAGCACGACTGCTAGCCTGGGGTGTTTAAAGTGCATCGGAGAGTAGTGATTAAACGAACGCGTGCCAGTACAGTGCTCTCGTCCAGATCGAAATTGGGCAGGAGTGGGGATTGAGCCCAGGATCCCTGGGTCCCACAGCACGGGCTTTCGCTTCACATACTCCGCGCTGCAGTGCGTTGACATATTCAATCACAGATGCTCCTCAATCAGAGGTTGGGGATGCTACGTAGTGATACCTGTCAATAGCAGGACCCCTATACACCGAGACAGTCAATTCACAACAAGGAACGAAATCCCTGAGCTAGTTCCGTCAATAGTATAGAAGTAACTGAAATGTCCACGCCTGCATTACAAACTTGCCACAACTTTTGTTTGGGGTAAAGTAAGGTTACAGTACTTTCGAAATACTCCTGCAGGCATTCGAGGTGCTGCTATTGATGCAGTGAGGATTTCTTTTCTAACTTACTTTACTGCTGAAAGGAAAGTGCAAGTCACTACACTATTCCTGCAAAATTTTGCCATTTGCCGAAACTACCGTAATATCCCGAGTCATCGCCCACCCCCCAACCGCCTGAAATTTGTTAAAAAAGTGGGGTGGGCCACGTCTCGGTGGGTGAGCACAAACACTTGAAAAAAAGCGGAAAAAACCGCCTATTTTTCTCTGCGTATCTAGCGCTGATGCACAAGAGATACATCAAACTCAAAACTCGATTTAGTTTCATTGTTTTATAGAAAAAAATGCTCACGAAAGAATATTTTACTATAGCGAAGTCCGTTGCTTGCATACGCGCTAGAAACACCGCCGATCTGCATATAGCACGAACGTTTGTTCCGTGAAAGAATGTCACCATTATGTTCTCCCAGTTAGTAAAAAAAAAAGAAGAAAGAAAAGTCTACAAGAAAATATAAAAACCGACCAGGCGCAACGAGCGAGCGAGCGGACCAAAGAAGCGACCAAGAGCAATGCTGGGAAAGCGGGAACGCCGGTGGTCGCGTTGGCAAATACTTTGGCGTCGGGCCAAGTCGGGCGCCTTGTCAATTGCAAGCTCTTGCGCAACTTTCTTGTTCGGTGCGTACATACGTGCGTCCGTGCACGGCGGGCTATCAATGCACGGTTGGGACGCTCTGTAAACGTCTGTGTAGGACGTTCCAGCAAAGCTTTATTTACGCTTTGGCTTTGCCTAAAATATTGCACAACAGCGGTCGCGACGGGCGGGAAGAAGGAGCGGGTTCGCGGTGACCTTACTTCGGCGGAGACAGACTTTGACCTAACACTCCGCGGTTACGTTAACAAACTCTTATTTTGTTATCTCCATCGTTTTCTTTTCGCACGGATACACGACCACTTTGGGGTCGCTCACGGAGGAAATGCGTAAACAAAAAAAGTGTCTTTCCCTCCTTCGTTTTACTTTGTCACGGACGTCCTCCAACTGTAAGGTCCGCGGCCGCGTCATTCGGGTAAGATGAGTGTTCGCGGATCCCAGAGTCCGCGCTGGGGTATTTGAAGGGGTGGGCAATGACTCGGTGTTTTTCCGGAAATCGATATTGGCCAATAAAATGGGGTGGGCGATGGCTCGGGGATGGGCGATGACTCGGGATATTACGGTAAGTCATTTCGTCGAGGCTACGAAAGCAGTCTGGCATCACGTGCATCACAAAACAATCTGCGCCACACACACACAAAAAAAAAGAGGCCGCATCTCCACGTGGTGAATGATGTTGATTGTGGCGAAGCTCTGGTGGTGCTGATGATACTGGTTTTATTGTTCATAGGTAGTGCTGATGGTGCCGATTTTGTTTTTTTGCACATGAGTAGTGCTGAGCTCCGGGTTGCATTTCGACTTCATTATTATTGCTTTATGGTCGGTGAAATGCAGAGCCAGTGGTTCTTCTAGCAAATCAGCTTGGATCCGCTAGAAGCCGTGGGAACGCATCCACCGCTTAAGTCAACAGTCCATGTCAGAAAGAGAATGTGTGGTGTGGAACGTGGTTATATATGCATTTGAGCATTTGACCGCAGCACCCTCTCGTCTATAAACGTTGAGCCAATGCATGCAAAGTTTAACGCGATTATATACGGATTTGACCGCAGCACCCTCTCCTGTATAAAGCGGTCCTGAGTTCAAACCCCCGTGCGGGTGTAAGTTTTTTTTTTTTTTTTTTTAAAGTGGGCCAATCCCAAAAGCAGTGCAATCAGTGTGAGCACAGACGCCGGACGGATGGATGGATGGATGGACGGACAAGGCTAGACCCTAGGGAGCTTCGCCCCTAAAAGGAAGCAAGCAGACTGCCACAATTTTTGGCGTACAAGTTGCATTCCCTCCCTCCCTCCCTCCCTCCCTCCCTCCCTCTCCCTCCCTCTCCCTCTCCCTCTCCCTCCCCCTCCCCCTCCCCCTCCCCCCCCAAACTTCCGGAACGCAACACGACGATGACAACGGCACGACCAAAAGGACTCGTCGGCGCGGGAAGGCGCAAGTCTCACGGAAGCACCCGCGAAAGGTCCCTGCGGCAAAAAGAGTCACCTGGTTGTCCGGAGAGAGGACGGCGAAGTGTCCCACCAGCAGCACCACCTGGTGCAGCAGGGGCCACTCTTCCCAGTGGCTACAGTACCACAGCAGGTAGCTGGCAATGTGCCTGAGCTGCAGGGACATCCCCTCGGCACCCAAGACGGCCTGGGAGGGACCGGGGGGTGGGGAAAGCGGCTCCGTCAACCCGATTGCGGGTGTCCGTAGCCACATTGCGTGTACGTCACACAAGAAACGTGGTGTTCACCACACACACGATGGCAGGATTGTCTGCGGACCGTGTCTCGGACAGTGTGTGCAAACTGTATTTTGCGGGATGTATTAGCAGCGTGACAGTGACTTAGGAAACCACGTGGCTTAGACGTTCCGTCGAATGTAACAAAGGTGCAACAGCACTCGATGAGGTTTCCAATAGAAAATGGACGCCGCGGGACCGGAGGTCGCGCGATGTGGTCGTGCGACGTGATTCCATGATGCCACATGGCCTGACATTGCGCTACCTCGGGTCACGCAATGTCAATGCAGAGCGCAAGTTTGTCTTCTTCTTTTGAAGGGGCTGTGGTGACGTCAGAACGCCGAGCTCCGATTGAATCTGCTGAAGGATACTGGGTATACCTGAAGACAGCTTGTTTTGAGGTCTACCCACTATCCTTTAAGCAGGGCGTCATACTGACGTTTCCGCAACCCCCGCAAAAAAAGCAAGTGACTTGCTCTCCACATTGCCTTGTTAAGTTTAGCTGGGAAATTGATGTTATGTGATGTTATGATAACGCGCAACACAGCAACTTAAAACTGCGACGTAGATTTCCCCACTAAATTTAGCTGGGATGTGGATGTCGCGTGACGCTGCGACGTCGTGCGGTTGGAGCAATACTAGCAAGAAAGGCCCGTGAAGGGCTTCTATATAAAGCTGCCGCTTTAAGAGAACAATAAATAACGCCTTGGTGGAAACTGTAGATGCACGCCCAAATAATTAAAAAATGCTCGGGCTTGTGCCGAACTCCCGCAAACGGAGAATCCATCCAGAAATATATTCATATATGCGAACGTCACGTGACATCCAGAGCTTCTCGATGTCGTGCAACGTCAGGTCGTATGACCACACGGTCATGTGACCAAGTCACGTTGCGGTCGTGTGACCAGGTCATACGCCATTACCCTACATAACATTGTGTGGTCAAATGATCACGCCCAGCCTGTTTGCAATCTAAATAATTGGCTATTGCGATCAACTGGCTACATGCGACGTCACCACAACACCACGAGGGCCACTCTGCCTGCGATCCGATTTATCCATCATGACAGATTGGCTGTCAACGTCACTGATTGGCTATGACTCACCAACCGTGATTGACTGGCCGATCAACTGATCGACGTCAACCCACCTGGAACATGGGCAGATCGAGTTGACCCATCTGGTTGAGAAGATCCAGGGCCGCGGCGGTGACGGTCAGGCGCCCTGGCGGCAGCGCGGGGGGCTCTTGCCCCGCTGCCCTGCTCCCTGAGGGGGCCCCCATCTGGAGCAGGGTCCCGTACAAAAGGGACACCGACCCCGCCAGCTGGGTGACCCCGAAGGTGGCTGCCAGTTGCGTGGGGTCCTCCTCCTTCTGTCGGCGGTGTCGGCTGCAAGACAGGGGGCGCGTAAGGAACCATACTTCTCGAAGACAAGCCCCATCTCTTCCTGAACGAGAATACGGAGCAAAGGCTACCAGTCGGGGCATCCGGGTTTTAACAACATACAGGGTATATCCCCTTAAAAAAATTTACGGTATCTTTTTAATAGACTATGCGTTGTCGAATGCTCAGTTTTCATTCAAAAATAGTGCTAGTGGACCAAACCAGGTGCCAAAGTTTCAGAACAAACCGTTACCTTGTTAAAAAGTTGTGAGTGATTTTTGGAAACTGCCGAGAACAAGCCCCATTTTCTTATCAAAAGTTCTACAAAATAACTTGCATCTTTCGAAAAAGGTGACAATTAGTTCTGAAACTCTGGCAGCATCTGGTTTAAACCACTAGTGATACGCGTTTGGGTGGAGGCTGAGCGTTTGGCCATGCATACTTCATTTCTCAGGTGAAAAAAAACCACTATTGATTTTCTTTGGAGAAAACAAGCTATGCATCACATGAAAGACTTCTCATGCACACCGAAGCATTCGTGAAAACCACTCAATGCCACAGTCTTCTATAAGAAAATAGGTTTATTATCTGATCTTGTTGACGTGATGTTGTGATGAGAAAACTGAGGACTGTTGTGATCCTAATAATGATTCATAGAAGTTTTGGCACAAAAGACAGATGGGTGTCGGCGTCACTGACGTCTCGGTGTTGCACTAAGGTTTGTCAGCTGGCCAGCTGAACAATAGCTGGTTAGCTGAAGAGTAGCTGGTCAGCTAGATACACTCGACTTCCGTTATTTCGACCTTGACGGGACATTGGGTAGAAGTATCCGAATTGGGTAGAAGTATCCGAAAGTCAAACTAAAAGATGCTTGGGAAATTCTGAATATCCTGTGCATTAGATCAAGTAGGCTAACATTTTTATAATGAGCCGATGCATACCGCCGCAGGGCGGCGGCATTGGCTGTGTATGTCCTTCGTGTGTTCGGTGCGGCGGCAGCAGCAACGGCAGTGACCATCGGTGGCAGTAGTTGCCACCAGCGCCGCCACCGCCGGTAACCACTGCAACACCGCTGCGGCGCAGTAGTGTTGCAACGGTTGTTTTGTGTTGAGACCCACCCGGCTGTGTCCCGTGTCTAGACATGTGCTCTCTTTTTCTCTCTCTTCACAATTTGGCGCATGCTTCAAAATTTTAAAACGAGTTTTTTTGCCAAAGTGCGCAGCCGATCGCGCTCCTCGGTGCAGCCGATTGCAGCTGGTCAAATTAACCGATATGTTATATTTTAAGAGTGAAATAATAAGTTTTTTGTTTTTTTTCCATAGAAATATATGGGCTTTTGTCAGGACCTTTGAAGAGGGTGGAATGAAATAATAAGTCGAATTAAAGGGGTAGTGAAACGAAATTTTAGCGCCGATCTTGTTGCATAAATATGGGCTAGGGACAGGCACCACCTCGGAAATATAAATATTGCGCTGTAAAACACAGGAGAACTAATTTTAAACTAATTAAACGATTTCAAATTCTCATCTGGTGGATGGGGGGAAGTTCTCGTGACATCACTTGTGCCAAAATAGCAGCGCCGTTCTGCGGCAATACGGCGTGCCGGCAGAATTCGCCTAGGCCTGAACGCGTTCGCAAAGCCTTGGCGGAGAAAGCCAAAGCGTAGTTGGCCACAGTGAGCTCGTTCTCGTTGCGGCTCTTTGCACGACACGGCCCGAGCATGCTTCTGGCACGGCCGGTATTAGTTGCTGCGAGTTGCGAGCTGCGAGCCGACGTTAAAAAAGATATGTCTGAACTACGAGAGTGCCAGCAAGAGCCACGCAAATACCTGTTCACGCTCGGAGCGCTCGGAGCGGACACGCGCGTTTGATCGAAGTGCTGGATTCGCTCTGTTAGACCGCGTTTCGGTAAGCGCTTCTGGACCGATCTTTTACGATTGCAACTGGATACTGACATGACACTCGACAAAGAAAGGTTAGACCGACATCGCGTAGCTCCCACGAACTGCTATAGCTCGACAGTGACGTAGCGTCGAGTCAGAATAAAAATGGCATACCAATAACAGAGTGTACATACCGAGTTGCGAAGGTAATCCGTATGGCGTTTATTTGAGCTCTATATCACACAAAACAAGGAGATAGAATCAATGAGAGTCCCTTTTCGACGACAGCGTTCGTCACCGCTGTCTCGGAAAACAAGGAGATCGAGATGACAAGGGGAAAATATTGACCTCTGAAATTTAGGTCAGGGATCAAACTACTGGTCCGGTAAGGGTCCACAAGGGTCGCCGGTCATGGACAGACGGTCTTGGCCAAGGACCGCCGGAGCAACGGTGCGCCGAGTCGATGTTGCTGCTAGGCCTACTATATTCTGCCGAGCTCGCTCGGTCGGCAGAATCGTGGCTGTTGTAGCTCTTCTCGTGTGTTTGTGGATCCTGCGTTCTTGATCGTGGTCTGTTTTAAGTACTCCTTCCTTTTTTTCTTGCTGGTTGAAGTCGGGACGCACGAGAAGAGCACGAAGAAAAATAAATGTCCGTTGGTGGCCGATACCAAGTAACATAGCGACGCTGTCGGCCTTGTTGATTTGATCGTAAAAAGTGCGTAAGACAGCTTCGGAGCTGTCGTAGGATTCTGTCGTAACCTGCGCAAAGGTTACGACAATTTCGTTTCGAGAGCACGGGTTTTCTCTCAAATTTGTCGTACGCACTTTTTTCGTCGTGAATTCGCTTTGAGAATCCGGCCTCAGAGCTGGTTTTGTCAGTGCTGCCGTGGTTGCCGACTTGCCGTGGTCCCGTGGTGCAGCGTGTGTGCAGCCCTTGCACATCTCAAACGGCCACGTTGTCACGGGTCGTAAATCGTCGACGCGCCACCAAGTGGCAACGCTCGTAACCACAACATTCACGCCGTAGCCTTTCCCGACCGGCACAAGTGACGTCACGAATGCGCCCAATATCCCAAGACGCATCGCTCTCTCCGATGGCCGATTTTTGAGCGCGCGCCCAATCGGGCCCATCAGGGTGAAAAATATAGCCATCCGTTCAAAATACAAACGCGCGATTATGATTTATGAATATCATTGATCATATTGAACCTATTTCTGACCATAATAGGTGTATTTCAAGTTTCGCTTCAGTATCCCTTTAATGCAAGTCAGCTGTAGCATTTAGTTAGCTGAAAAGCAGTTGGACAAAACAACAGCTTGTTGGGTGAATAGTAGCTGGTCAACTGGATAGCAGCTGGCCAGCTGAACAGCAGTTAATCAACTAAACAGCAGCTGGTTAGCTTAATAGTAGCTGATCAACAGGACAGTAGCTGGTCAGCTAAGAAGTAAATATTCAGCTAAACAGCGGTTGCTCAGCTGAGCAGTTAGCTGAATAGTAGGTGGTTAGCTAAGCAGTAGCTATTCAGCTAAACAGTTCTTAGCAGCTCGTCAGCTTCAGCTGAGCAGCAGTCAGTCAGCTGAACAGCAGCTGGTCAGTTAAGCAGTAGCTGTTCAGCTAAACAACAGTATCTCAGCTGAGTAGCAGCTGGTCAGCTGAATAGCAGCCGAGCAACTGTATAGCAGCTTGGCATGGTCAGCTTCTAGACCACAATGTTCTAGCAGTTTTGAGAACCATCAACGGAGTCAGAGATGCAAGAATATGATGAATGATGACATCAACAGAGAGAAAAAAAAACCACTGACGTGCGCTTGAGAAGCATGAAATGCCATTTCAAGCATCACACTCTCCTAAAATACCATCGTGGCACGTGTACAGAAACGGCTCACCTGGCTGCTACGAGGCGTGCCAAGCAGGCGACAAACTCCATGGCCTGCACCAAGAACTCTGTGAGTTGTGGGGATTCCGAGTCCAGGGGCGCCCGGACTTTCCCCAGACACTGGGCCAGTTTGTCCACTGTGCCCATGCTCACGGCATAACTGAAAACGGCACCACAGAGAAAAGTTACGTTAGAGTTGGATGGATAGGTAGACATTAACCATTTCATTACTGCAATACTTTTTCAGTTTGTGTCTTAAAAATCCTGAATTCGCGCACTTCTCACTTAGTAGTTGCGCACAATGAAAAAGCGACACCCGCAGAGCTCGCGGGTGTTGCTTCCCCGCAATGCACGGGCGCTCGGCGAGAAGTGCACTCAACAAGGCTAACCAGCTGCAATTGTGCGAGAGTATATACCGTAAAATACCGGGCGAGCGCCCACTCAAACTTTGGAGATAATCGCGAAAAAATGGGTGATGGGCGCTTGTCCGGTCATGAATTTTACACATAAATGTACCGTGCTTATTTTCTCAGATCTTACAAATTTGGTAATAGACACTTAATGTGGAATGGGCGGATCCACGGTATTCTACGGTATGTTGGGCAGCGATGTCTTGACAGCCTGCATTCATCATTCATGCTCGTTTCTTTCTTCTCAAATTTGAAATTGAAGAAAGAATATTTATTTGCATAGAGGTAGTAAGCAGAATTAGAAATCCCCTTGATTAGGATAGCTGCGACAAATTTGTCGTTTACATGCCAGTTTATGAATATAGTTATGCTACAATTAGCGGAGCTTAGAAGTGGACAAGTAGAAGCTCGGGAACAACCTTCAGGAGTTCAGCTTGATTTTCTTTTTATGCATGGTATATCAGTGAAAGGCATAGAGAAAACTATTCAATATTCAATTAGAAAATATTCGTCCAAAACCACTACGCGCTTTGAATTCGGTTCTAACTCAAAATTTACTATTTGCACATGACTAGTTCTCGCACTTGTTTTCACAAACAATATTTACAAAACTATGTTTCTAAGCGTGATAACAAGGGATTTATTCTGGTCCTGGACTTTGGGTTAAGATAGTCATTGAGCTTTAGAAGTTTGCATTTGCGTGAGACATACATCCAAAAACACGATATGGCACACAGAGCAAGAGTCTGGACAGAAGTTCTTATTTCTTTGCGAGTCTTCTTAGTTTTTGTGCAGACAACGCATCTTCTTGTCAAGCTCTCTTTTTTCTCGGTTGAAGGTAGTTAGTGGGTGAAATGTTGCTCTGTCAGTCTTGAGAGGGTGTTGTCAGAGAGTCTGCCCTTTCTGAGTCTGGCCATGGGGTCAGTGTTCTGCTGGATCAGTCCTCCCACTCGCCTAGACCG
The DNA here is from genome assembly GCF_016920785.2 of Ixodes scapularis. Lineage (NCBI taxonomy): Eukaryota > Metazoa > Arthropoda > Arachnida > Ixodida > Ixodidae > Ixodes > Ixodes scapularis. The sequence continues at coordinate 60,027,395 of NW_024609837.1, forward strand.
GAACTCGAGGTGCGCCATGATTTACCCAGTCTTCTAGTAAAGGATGAATGCAGGAGCAACAGCGGGAACGTCCGCATCGGTGAGCACAAACGAATCAAAGTTATCCTCGGTATCTTTGCCAACATGTTTTTACACACTCCTGTAGGGATCGTTGCAGCTCTCAGCAAACATGCTCACGAGAGAAAATCTGACGGTTGCAAATCAGTTGGCGACTTTTCATCTTCGGGTTGCGGGTGCGCTTTTCTCGCATGAAAAACTTCTCGAAACCGTTCAATACCTTGCTTGTTCTGCAAAATGGTGGACAGTGCCGAACCGCCAATGCCGGAATGTCAAATTCTTTGGCGATTTCAGACTTGGGCCGGCCACTCTTCTTAACCTCGCCGATCGAAGCAATTTTCGGTAAACACTCCCAATCTCCCATACGATACACATGAATGGGTAGTATGCCGCAGGTGCGCGCGTCAAGGGCTCCCGGAGGGATCATTTCCTCCGAGCTCATCGCTCTCTTGACCCGATTCCGACAGGTGTCAAGCAGCGTTGGGATGTGGACGCTGCTCTCGCTGTGTTGCTGCTTTCTGCCTGCGTCAACATTGAAAGCAGCTCTCTGCGCACTGCGCCCTCCATCACCCGTTTATTACGATTTCTTGTTTGCCGTTTTTCCAGTTTGCCATTTGCATAGGTGAAAAAGGGGGAGGAAACGCAAGGGTCTCCGTGCGCCCCCATGTAGGATTGCGTGCTTTCGGCACCACGACCTTCGTAATAAGCGTGGTCAGCTGCCGATACACTTAGAATAATCCTGATAAAAATGTGCATATTTCAGTCGGGACCACATTGAATTTTGATGAAAGCGATTTCGTTATAAAAAGATATCACTGTTGTTTAATGGTAATGCCTCCGCTTCGCACGCAGCGGACCCAGGTTCGATTCTTGCAAGAGGCGGGCGGTGGATGGCCTACATCGCCAACTATAACATCATCAACAACGACGACTACTACAACGGCTACAACATCATCAACGGACATCGTTTCCAGATGTGGGATGAGTCCATAACAGCCACTGCTGTAAAAAAATATGAGGATGCCAACCTGCACTGATATGCTGGTTCCTCACCTTGTGATAGGGTGTTTGTCGAAACAGAGAGGGCATCCTTAACTGCCCCGTGCGGACTTGAGCACATTTCGTAATTTAACCCACCGGTTTCTGAACTGGTTTCCTAGGGACTCTGGGACTTCCCCAGCCCCCAACTTTCCCCAACCGTCTTAACCTCTGCGTAAAGCGTTTTTCGTGTCTAAGTATGATTCGAGAAGATTATTGTTGTCTCATTGTCACAATTAAGTGTGACAATGAGACAATGAATCAATCACTCTCTGGTACATGAATTATTGTTCAGGGGGCTTGTAGGCGTCTGCACAGCTCTACTCTACTAATGCTGAGGTCGTAGTTTTAATGTAGTGTAAAAACCCAAGACACTGCCCAAAATTAATTTTAAAAAAAGTGGGGTGGGTCATGACTCAATGGGTAAGCACAAAATGTGTAGAAAAAGCTAAAAAAAAACACCCATTTTTTCAATATATCTAGCATGACTGCCACAGTCGTACACTAAACACAAAACTCGAATTAGTTTCATTGTTTCATACACGAAACTCATGAAGGAATGCTTTACCATCGCGAAGTCTGTTACTGGTATATGGGCAATAAAAACTGCCGATCGGCATATTGCGCAAACATTTGTTCCGTGAATGCACGTTTCTTGAACGTTGCTATGTTCTCTTCGTTAGTAAAAAAAGATTTAACAAGAAAATCGAATCTGCTGCGTTCGCGATTTGCGGTATCCGTTCCAGAGTTCGTAGCGGATCCCCGTGCTTTTGTCGGTGATCTGCGCGTGCGATGTCGATTTTTAGCTGCAAGTAATACGTGCGAGTTGTTCCCGCGTGTATATGGCATCGTGAAATGCGATTCTGTTGCATCCGCGATCTGCAGTATTTGTTTCTGTAACATGCGAGCTTGTAGCGTATTCCCTTGTTTTTGTCCGCGATCTGCGCGCGCGATGTCGGTTCCCATGACAGGCAAGATTGTAGCAGGTTCCCGCGTCTTTATTGCCCCCTGAAACTTGAATTTGCTGCGTCCCAATCTGCGGTATCCGTTCCCGTGAGGTGCGAGTTCTCGCCGGGTTTCCGCGAGTCCTTCACACTGTGAAACGCAAATCTGCTGCATCCGCAATCTGCGGTATCCTTTCCAGTGACACAGGAGTTTGCAGCGAATTCCCGCGTGTTTATCGCATTGTGAAACACAAATTTAAGGTGTCCGTGATCTGCGGTATCAGTTCCCGCGTCACGTGGTTTGTAGCAAGTGCCCCGGCGCTTATCATTAATTTTTTATCAAGTTTTGCTGTGGCATCCCCAAAGATAGCCCACCCCATGTTTTTCACCATTTATCTCTTCATTTTGAGTGCGCATCCTTACGGGATTTTACGGTAGGTGCTACGAGCGAGCGAGCCAGCGAAAGAAGCAATGAAGGGTGATGCTGGGGAAGCAGGAAAGCTGGCACTCTCGTTGGCAAACACATTGGCGTTGGGCAGAGTTGGGCGCCTTTCAAACGCAAGGAGCAGGCTCTTGTGCAACTTTCTTGTTTGGGGCATACATGCGTGTGTCCGTGCATGGCATGCTATCAACGCGGGTATAGGCGGCGTTGCTGTGTGGTGTGGACGGCACCCCGAACAGAGAGCTCGAAATGAAACGCTTTACAAACGTCTGTGTGCGGCATTCCAGCAAATATTTATTTACCCGTCCATTTTGTCTCAAACACTGCACAACCTTACCTACCGCAGTCGCGACATTCTGGGAGAACGAATGAGTATTCGCAGTGACCTTATTTCGGTGGAGACTGACTCGGACCTTACACCTTTGACCTCGCACTCCACGGTCACATTCCAGGATGTGGAACACTCGCTGACCTCGTGATCCCTGAATAGGTTACCGCTTGTGTCATCTTTCCGATTTTCTTCTTTGTCCAAACAAACTTTTTTGTAAGCAAACAGAGTTTCATTTTGTTACCTCCACCGTTTTTCTTTCACACACGTGTACTTTCACATCGGGGTTGCAGAAATCGGGGAAGGAATGCTTAAACAAAGTGAGACGTCTTTCCCTCCTTCGTTTTACTTTGTCACGGACATCCTTCAATCGTAAGGTCCGCAGCCGCATAATTCGGGTAGGATGAATGCTCGCGGAGTCCATGTTGAAGCATTTGTAGGGGTAGGTGATTACACTGCGTTTTTTTTAAAAGCGATATTCGCCCACACGATACACGGGGATGGGCAATGACGTGGGGCATTACGGTACTCGATTTTGTACAATTCCCATTTGTACAAACGATACACCATTTTATGGTCAGTGACAAGATGAGGACAGCAGGGAGGGGCTTCAGTTGTCCCACCCCAGCACGAGCTTCCTACCTTCGACGACGTTTTTCAGCATTTTGTGCACCTTGAGTGCGCACGTGCAGCCAAAGCGAGGCGGAAGGCACAGAGCGCGCGTTGGAGGACGGCCGTAAGGAAAGCATGGCCCACCGTTCCCACTCTGTCGGCGACCACGGCAGATGTACTGAGAAGCACGACCCACCTTATCACGTCCAGCAGTCGCTGGTGGTTGTCGTCCGACGTCTGGACCTCGGAGTCTGCGTTGGTGACCCCGCGGAGCGTGGCACGAAGCAGGTTTAGAAGCGCAGTGGCCACGGGGTCCTGGCCGGGCTCCAGAGATGGCACCGCACGTCCGCTGCCCGGGCTCGAGCCCCACTCGTCGGGTACCGAGAGCTACAACAAGAATTGAGAGATGGCCTCACCAACGATGGCTCCGATTCGCAACATTTCATTGAGTTTCAGGGAATGATTGGCAGACAGCAGTTGATCACTCGCTGTTGCTGTGTGCTGGGTAGGTTTATGTTGTCACGAAGGAACAAAAGAGGAAACAAAGAATAACTGAGGAAGCTGAAACGTTTAATGGGGCAAACTTGTGCCCAAGAAATAAAAGAGGAAACAAGATAACAGCAGAGCGTCGCGGGCGTCGAAGTCGGCGAAAGAGCAGAGTCGAACGCTGGGGCGAAACTGACTCAACAAGGTCGCGGGCGGCCTCTTATCTTGAGTGCGTCGCTATCTCGAAGATTCGGCGAAAGCGGCTCGAGCGTCGCGTGATTGGGGCGAGAATGAACACGCACTTTCTAGAAAACAAAAGCAGGAATAAATGATAGAAGTTGCGTGCGGTACATGAATAAACGAGAACTTTCTGGGGGTTCCGGATCGAGCGTTGCTTTCTCAGCCCTGCGCGCGGCATCATCCCCCCCCCTTAAAAGTGCACCGTCCCGATGCAGCACAAAAACGGAAAACAAAAAACAAAAGGACAGCAGAATTCCTAGGCGGAGTTCACAGTCCACAGTTCACTCGTCGACGAGAGTGGAGAGTCCTATCGTTCGTAATACGGCTTCAGCCGGACGACATGCACCACCTCGGGTCGCGGCTGACGTCTTGCAGATGGGCGCGTTCCGTCGGGTAGGACTTCGTAGTTCAGATCGCCCAGGCGTCGGATGATCTTGTAGGGTCCGAAATAGCGTTTCAGGAGTTTTTCGCTGAGACCGCGACGACGAATCGGCTTCCACACCCAAACTCTGTCTCCGGGCTGGAAGTGGACGTCGCGGCGACGAAGATTATACCGGCGAGCGTCGACATGTTGCTGGTCTTGAATTCGTAGTCTGGCTAGCTGGCGGACCTCTTCTGCACGTTGAGCAACCACCTGGGCGTCATCGCTCCCGTCGTCGACTGACTCGTGCGGCAACATAGAGTCTAGCATAGTCGTCACCGCCCGGCCATACACCAGCTGGAAGTGCGTCACTCCTGTGGTCTCTTGCACTGCAGTGTTGTAGGCGAACGTGACGTAGGGCAGCACTCACTGAACTCGACGAGAAGGTCACAGATTTGTCGTCGTTGTGGGGTAGGCAGGACTGGGTCGATGTCAAACTGCGAATACGGTGTTGTCTCGTGTGGCCACGAAGAGAGGTCTTCTGCTATTTCGGTAATCGCGGCTGAGTCCGCGAGTTCCTCGGCGTGACCCACGGCGGTGCCTTTCGTAAGGTGCTGAGCCTCCTGTCGGAAGTTTGTTACGAGTGCAACAGTGTGTCCGTCTTGGAGCTCCGCGATGCCCCTTGCGACGCCGATCCGATCCCTCTTCCTAGAAGCAGCTGGAGGCTTCCCTCGAGTAGAACGTCGCCACAGAAAGCCTCGTCGATCCCGATGGGTAAAACACTCGACCGCGGCGGTAAGTTCACGTGATCTGCGAGGACTCGGACCGTGGATGACGTCGCTTTGGGTTCCTTCACCGCTGGAGCTGGTTTTCGTAGCCAGAGCGTCAGTCGGTTTTCTCTGAGGTCGATGACGGCGCCATACTCGCAAAGAAAGTCCATTCCTAGGATAACGTCCCTCGAACAGTCTTGCAGAACGACGAACTTGACAGGGCGCGTCTCACCGTGGATCTCGACGCGAGCAGTGCAAATCCCGACTGGTGTGATGAGGTGCCCACCGGCGGTCCGTATCTGTGGGCCATCGCACGGCGTCGTCACTTTCCGAAGGCGTTGGGAGAGCCTCCCACTCAGGATGGAGCAGTCTGCACCCGTGTCGACGAGAGCCGACGCGTCGTGGCCGTCGATAACGACGTGTTGGTTATTCTTCACCGTTGCAGGAGCGTCGCTTCGGTCTCTGGTGGTATTTGAGTGGGGGCCGTCCGACGTTCGTGGAGGATCTTGGCGTCGGTCGTCTTCGGCAACTCCACCTCCAGAGGTTGCCACGCTTAGTTTCCCCGGCGAGGAGCGAGGGGCCCCCGACAGGCTTTCACGTCGGGGTCGGTGCATCAGCGAAGCTGGACGTCGTGGTGACGGCGACCGGGATACACGGCGAGCTGCAGGGGGAGACTGAAGTCGTCGGAGGTATTCTTCAATCTCCCGCGGTCGTTCACCGGAGCGTGGACGTGGATCGTTCGGATGGAAGCCACGCAGCCCTATTTGCCGGTAAAGGCAGCGGCGGTAGATATGGTCGGCCTCCCCACAGTGGTAGCAGATGGGTCGTCGATCCACTGTCCTCCACACGTCGGTTTTCCTCGGCGCCGACTGTTCTCGGCGGTCGTACTGACGTCCTTCGTCGTTTCGTCGGGGGTACGTCTGCGTTGGTGGGTCTCGTCGTGGCGCCACCGGGTAATGACGAGCAGTTGGCGGCGGTCGTCGGGCCACTGCGGCGTAGGTCAGTGTCGGCTCATCGGCTGCGGCCACGGTGACAGGGGCTTCCGGAAGGAACGCTCGCTGAACCTCGTCGCGAACAGCCTCAGCAATGGAGATTGAGGCCGGGCACTCAGCAGTCGGCAGAAGCTGCTCCTCCCGGACAACCTCGCGAATGAGCTCTCGAATGCCCGGGATGCCGTGGGCAAGGCCGCAAGGGGACTGCGGAACCGCGCTGACGCCGGGTAGCCTCTGGTAGTGGCTGTCTCGGGCTTGCAGGGCACGCTCGATGTTCGTCGCCTCGGTGACAAAATCTTCGACTGTTGTCGGAGGGCTACGAACAAGGCCGCCGAAGATGTTTTCTTTCACGCCCCGCATCAGGAACCGCAACTTCTTCTCTTCAGGAGCGTTTGGGTCGGCGCGGTTCATGAGGCGGAGAACGTCCTCGACGAAACTTGTGACGCTCTCGTTTGGCCCTTGGCCACTTGCTTGAAGAAGTTCTTCGGCCCGCTGACGTCGCTGCTGGCTGGCAAAAGTGCGTCGAAGCTCCGCCTGGAAGTCTTGCCACGACGAAATTGACGCTTCGTGGTTTTCGAACCACGTGCGTGCCGTGCCTTCCAGAGCGAAGTAGACGTTCTGGAGGCACTGCTCCGGTGTCCATGCGTTATGGCGGGCAGCTCGTTCGTAATGTTGCAGCCAATCTTCAACGTCCTCTTGGACCTCCCCGTGGAATGGCGTTGGAGTCCTGGGTGCGACGGGAAGGTATACGATGGCGGCGGCGGACGGGTTCTGCGACGACTGGTTGTCCATCGGCGGCCTCGTTTGCTGCCTGGTCCTGGGTGGGAGAAGTTCGTATTCCGGGGGTAGACTTTGGGTGCGGCGACTGGATCGGGTCGTAGGTTCCTCGTAGAGTAGGCTTCTCACCGGGCTTGGAATCAGACTTGCACTGCGGGCCCTTGGAGGGGAACGCTGCACGGGCATGCGGTACCCCGCACCTCCACCAAAAATGTCACAAAGGAACAAAAGAGGAAACAAAGAATAACTGAGGAAGCTGAAACGTTTAATGGGGCGAACTTGTGCCCAAGAAATAAAAGAGGAAACAAGATAACAGCAGAGCGTCGCGGGCGTCGAAGTCGGCGAAAGAGCAGAGTCGAACGCTGGGGCGAAACTGACTCGACAAGGTCGCGGGCGGCCTCTTATCACTCTTGAGTGCGTCGCTATCTCGAAGATTCGGCGAAAGCGGCTCAAGCGTCGCGTGATTGGGGCGAGAATGAACACGCACTTTCTAGAAAACGAAAGCAGGAATAAATGATAGAAGTTGCGTGCGGTACATGAATAAACGAGAACTTTCTGGAGGTTCCGGATCGAGCGTTGCTTTCTCAGCCCTGCGCGCGGCAATATTACGATTACCGTTTGGTTTCAGCTAGAACAGGATTACCGTTGGGTTACAGTTAAAGCAGAATTCTAAGCGTTGCAGATCAAAAATTCACTTACTGTTTTAGAAAACACTCCCTAAAGTATAAATTGCGACAGGAATTGATATAGGAACAATATCAAGAAAAGGTAAAGTTCTATAGAAATGTTCATAAAACAAACATCAAAATCCTAGTATAAAGGCATGAATAGCGATGTTTACAAAACAAACATCAAAATCCTAGTATAAAGGCATGGTAACAATCGTAATAACAAGACTAATCGAAACTGGAAATTATAAAGGTGGTACGACTAGCGTAGTAGACGAGCGAGGTTTAGCTAGGCTGACCAGCAGTGCACCAAACTAAAACCAACCCCCCAAACCTTAGAGCGACTTCCAATCAGCTATTTGAGTGCCATCTCTTATTCGTTGGGTTTTACATAAAAACTTCTGGTTTTTGCCGGACAATTTGTTAAAGAGGATGAGACATGTATTATTGTTGCTGTTTACAGATTTAAAAGTATACCTTGCTAAGGTGAAACAAATATATTGGTTAGCTAAAGTTTCTCCCCTTTACTCTGCTCTCATTGGTCAGTTGTTTTCTTGTATTTTGACCGTTGAGACCAGTTGCACGTTGGCTGTGTGCTGCGCCGGCTGCTTTACGGCGCCTGGTACCTGTGCCGGCGGTGCTTTTGGTTTGCGGCAGCAAGCAGCGGCGTTGGCTTGTTGGCCGTCGGTCTGTTTCGTCTGCCAGTGCGCCAAGCAAACAACATGTTTTTCGGCTTGGTGGTGCTCTAGTTCTGGTGACAACAGCATTGCCAAGTTCTTTGGCTTCCCAAGTGACGAAAAGCAAAGATAGGGGCCGCTTCCTTCTTTGGGTTATGCAGTGTCAGATCGCCAAAAACTTGCTGGTGCATGTTTCATATTACAGTATAGACCACTTACAACGTAACCGCTTATAGTGCAGGACCGGGTATAACGCGGCTTTTTTAAACCACCGGTTCACCTCCCATAGAACTCCATGTAATTACATACCACTTAAAATGCAGGCGCGCGAAGGGAAATACCGGATATAGTGCGGTTTTCGGAACAGCCCGGCGACTGCGCCAACTCACCGATGCAGAGAGCACGCTTCCCTGTGCGACACTAGATAACGGCGCGAGCTGCAAGCGGCACTCGCGGGCAAGGAGGTTGCTCAAAGAAGCGGGGAGAAGCAAAGAGAGAGGCTTCAGTTGCCATAGCGACGAAGGAACGCACGCACGTGTCGTTCACGTGCGTGCGTCCCTCCACCGCCTTTGCTGCGTTGGAAACGTTGGAAACAACCGCAACGACAGACCAATCGCAGGTCGAGGAGAAGTGTTCGCGCACGTTGCATGCCGGTCGCGGGCCGGCCGGCCGGCTGCTTCTATCCGCAAACATGGCGTCGGTTTGGATCGTCGACGTAGACGGCGTGGTAGAAGCTCATCGTTCAGCGTAAAAGCGCTATCCTTGACTGGGAATTTTCGTTGTGTGTCGCTATGATAACCCACTCGTGCGGCGATGTTGTGGCGGCACTCTTAAGACGGCAGAAACGCCCGTGTCGTCGTGTTTGTTTACTTCGACTACAATGGTGCTTTCTAAGCATTTGTGTTTTTGAACATTGCCCGGATTTCTTATTTGGAGCATTTCATGCCTGTGCTCAAGTTGAAGGTATTACTGGCGCGTGCCGTATAAAGGATGCGAATTTTCACGCGTTTTCATTGCCGGAGAAAAGTGATCAGGGTTAGCAATCCTGAACGCTCGCAACGTTCGTCCGCAACCCGCGACGCCGTTCGACGCCATTAAAAGGCTGCGCCAGGCAAAAGTCGCTGATTAATTTCAAAATGTCTGACACACTTGAGAGTCTGGTGAAATAAAGACTTTCCTCAAACTAAGCTTTATTTTTCATCTAACATAAAATAAATTCTTTTACAAAGGTAAGTTAACTGATGGCATGCATTTTGGCCTGAAAAATTTATGTTTTGGTTATAGCGCGGCACCGCTTATAGTGCGGATTTTCGTGACTCCCGCGACATACGTTATATGCGGTCTACACTGTACCATACAAGCAGGTGCCGTGCTGCTGCTTATCTGCATAGTCGCCAAGCGGTCTACACTTTAGTAGAGTTATTATAGAAGGTCAGAAGGAACAGGGCAGTTAGGCTGAGCAGTACGGGGGGATTGTTGTTAAGCACTGCAGCTCGGTAGCACGTGCGTGGAGCGAAAGCTTGCGCTGTAGAAGGAACCTTCAAGATACCGTGGCAATCGAATCACTGTTGCTGATTAAGGCAAAGCTGAATGTGTGATTGCAGGTCTGTGAATACTTGAATAGTAGTTTCGTGTAGACTTTGTTACTTTATTGTGCCATGAAGTGAATGTCTGTTTCTGTATAAAGAGAGTGCCTAATAGAAAGAGAACTTGCAAATTAAATTTGGAGTCGTGCTCGGACCAGCAATGTGAAAAGTCACCCATCTTAAGGTGTGAAGCACCAGCAGCTGGGCGCACTTTGCATTCATTGATTGACAATTTAAAAAGAAGCGGCTATCACTGGGCATGCACTGTTGCCAAGGCGATCTCAATCCAGCGACGCAAAGTCAAGTGGAATCATTCAGGAAGTGTAGAACATTTAGATAAAAACGTAAAAACACACTTTTTTCCTAAAAAAAGAAATTGCCATGACATTGCTTTGTGGAAGAATGAGACGGCAGCAATGGGATGCAAGCTCATTCAGAGTTTGAAGCGGCTCCTGCTTCTCTTAACTTCGGCGACAATAGGACGCAAGATCGTTCGGAGTTAGTCGCTGAGGGTGAGAGAGAGAGGAGGGACAAGGCTCCTCACACCCTCTCCCATGACCAGGCAACTGCCATGACAACGGCACCCATTTTCTTTATTTTTTATTTCTTGTTTTGTATAAACCCAACGCCCGTCAGGTGAGATTTGGTGCCACAGTCTGCAATTGGAGTCCCAATGGGAGGTATAGGAAGATTTCGGGGGTTGATAAAACTGTGTGAAAGTTTTCTCTTCTTCTCGATTTCATCAAAAATTAGGTTAGAATTATACGTTCAAATATTTTTTTTATTTAAGGCGAGATCTCCAGTAAAGGGGTTGACTTATATTCGGGTCGATATGGTACTACTCTACTTGTTACCACAATGTATCGTCCTCCTGTCGCAATATACATCGCTATTAGTGCACGAGTTTTTCTTAACCCTACCTAGCATTCCCCAATGCGCAACTAGACTGCACAGAGAATATTGCTCGATAAAACAAGCCCTCCTCATTTGAAGTGCCCTTGCTCAAACACTGTTGCTGCTGTCAACTTCTGCTCAGTATATATCTAATATGAACCTTATGCTCAAAAGACTATGTATTAGATGTTCCCCATGCGCCGGGCCATGACCACCTAGGTAAAGAGCCGTGAACGTAAGTGCTGAGTTGGTCGGCGCTTGGCTGGGACTCGCGTTCAATGAGTCAAAACACGAGTTCCAACTAAACGCTGGCCCCGGACGTAAAACATTCGTCACTATCTACAGGGTGTCCCCCCCAAAAAAGTTTACAGGGTTTTTTCACCCAATATTAAATTATGCATCGCCGAACGCTCATTCTCCGCCCAAATGTAGTGCCGGCGGCCCAAACCAGGTACCAAGGTTTCACAACTAACCGTCATCTCAATAGAAAGTTACAAGTGAATTTCTGAAATTTTCAATGGGAAAAGGGCGGCCGACGGAGCTCTTGAATACACAGAGCCGAACGGCACCAATTAACGAAAACTGGCCCATTTTTCCGTTTAAAATTTGCAGAAAACCACCCAAAACTTTTGATTAAGATAACGGTTATTTCTAAAACTTTGGCATCTGGTGCGACCTGCTAGTGCTACATTTGGGCAAAGAATGAGTGTTTGGCAATAAATAGTTAATTTTTGAGGCAAAAAAAAAAGCGCCGTAAAGTTTTCTTGGAACACCCTGTGTTTGGTGTTGACAGAGCCGAACTTACGTTGAGACGATGAGTGAGGATGTCGAGGAGTACTCCCACCCTATTGCTGAGCACAAGGTAGCTGCAGTTAGCATCACTCTTCTCGCAGGCTATCCTCAGCACCACGCATGCACGAACAAGGCATCTGAAAGAAGATTGTTCGAAAGTACACTATAAGGAACGAGCACACGTACCGCTTCAAGCTGTGCTCCCGACGAGCTTTTGCAAACGTTACAAACAATCTGAAAGGCTACGCAACTTTAATAAATTGCCCGATTCACAGCTACACTAAGTATTGTTCGAAAATTTGAACATTATCAATGTTGCGAACACCATTTTCAGAGTGGTGCTAGTTTAACTTTCCAACGGAAAGGAAACCTGCATGTTTGGTCATTTTGCCAAACGCGTTTAAATGCGGTAGCTTTATAGGGTGAGTAATGCTCTTCATCCAGGTGGTGCCTAGGGCAGGATTTTGCATGAAAACAGATTACGTCACACAATTGTCAGTTTGCGATGCTGCACGCACTTCTCTTCAGCACCACCTGGATACAAAGCTCTCGCGCTGAATCTTCTGGATCGCCACGAGAGGAGAAGCGCACTTTCCTGCCCTTTCAACTCCTTTCAACAAGGAGCTGTGCAACGATTTTAACATTGAAAGAATTTGCATCTTCTACTTTTTACATTGCTTATCTTGTCACAAAGGACAGAAAACACATCTCCTTCCTTCGCAATGTTGCGATTCCGCCACGTAATCGCGAGGCAAAAATGAGAATATTTCCCCGACCTGCAGCCGCGAGCGGCGGCCACGAGAACTACGCGGCGTGACGCCAATGGGGGACTCGTAAAAAGATGGCAAGTTGTGCAAATATCTGCTCCATAAAAGGTAATTTTCTATAAATCTTGTCGTTCCAACATATATATAAATGCGTCAAAAACATGGTATCATCGACAAGACTTATTATACGGAGTTTTAGTGGCGCCATCTATCCGAGGTCCACAAAACCGTCAGCTCTATCTGCTACTGTGAACAGCCGCCAGGAACCGGAGGGGAGGGGGACAGGGCCGGATGGGGGTGGCCGGACCAGGACAAGCACGTTGGCACTTTCCTCCTTTTGCCATGTTGATCGCGCTGCACAAGCACGTGGTCGCAAGCGGATGAGTTTTCGCTGCTCACTGATGGCTCTAGAGAGAAAACTTCACTGGAACCTTGAGAGTCACAGAGCGCGTGACTCGGAAGGTGGTGAAGGAGTTGAGAGGTGCCGAAAACCTCAATCTCTGTCCATTTTTTAAACTAAAACTAGGACATGCAGGGAAAAGCGTTTTTCTGTTCTTTACTTCAGAAAGGTCGAGACACCAACTCCCAAATTATTTAAGCAAAGCACTGAAATTGTTGCACAGCTCCTTTCAGGACTGACCAACCTACACATTTTGTGCCTGAGGTTGGTTGGCCCTATAAAACTACCACTTTAAAAACATAATCATCTGCTAGTGCAAAAAGAAATACTGTTACTCAGGTGTCCTTACAGTCAGGTACTCAGGACATACTATTTCATAACTGTTTTAGTGTGAACATTCATTCATTTCAAAGGCATCACGGTCGTGATTCCCGAAACACCCTTAATCACTAAATTACCCGTAGTAATGGTTTTACAACTGCAAAGTGTGAATGTTTCTACCATCAAAATCGAACTTAATTCATAGTGTCCGCTCAAACGCAGGTACCGTGCGCATCAGCCAAGATGGCACCGAGGGACAAAGGAATGTGCTAACAAACAGCTTTTCTCGCTTTCTCGCCTAGCATGACACAGTGTGGTCTTGACAACCCCACTGGCGATACCTGTGCCAGTGCGGGTATTTCCATCACCAAATACAAACCAAATACTCGTATGGTCTGCACCTTTAGATAGCCCCCACAACGTAGAATACCAACTTTTAGACATAGGAGCACCAAGGGAGACTTCAAGCATTGGTTTTCCCATAAACCTGTAGCCTCGCACGACGCTCTCTCAGCCGGCAAACTTTTAGGACTTTGTTCTCTATCGCACGAGTCGCGAATTTTTACATGGTGGGGGGAAGTGTAGCGCAGAAACAAGACGACCTGACAACTGACAAACACTCGAGCGGAGTGCTTGAGCCGATGTATGCTACAGTTGAGAGGCACGACTACCTGCAAAACAGCTACGCATGCATAATTTGTGGACCATCGTCCGGAAAATATGGTAGGCACTGTGTGTCTCACAAGCAACTGAACTGAATTGGAGAGGGAGAGGGGAACGGCATTGCCAGTCACCGTAACAATACTTCGTTTCGGCGTGAGTCCAGACGTAGCCGACGTTACGAGCTGATGGGACTGATTAGACAGCGTCAAAAGTGCACCATCATGGTGTTCCTGAACCGATCATAAACAGGAAAGGCCTAGTGACCTGCGCTTTTGACGCCACTTGATTGATCCCATAAGCTCGTAGCGTCGGCTGCGCCAAGACTCGAGCTGAAACAAAGTATATTGTAAAGTACTGCAGAAGCGTCCCTTTTGTTCAAGCGACCAACATTAACATTTCCTGAACTTAGGAATTCTGCAAACTATACGTTAACCGCCCGACTTGACCAGACATGCGCCCATGTCTAGCTTAACCAATGAGGTAGAGGGCCTTAGAGTGATAAACTGGCAGCTGAAAGTGACCCCCAATTGGCCACAGCCATGTGGCACATTTTTCACCAGAAGACATTTGATCTTATAATTTTACGTCTGGATTTTAACGAAGTATCACGCACAAAAGGTTGCTTATTGATCTTTAATAACAGTACCGATGAGAAGTGTTATGTTTTATTCTATTAAGTCCAAAATGTGCTTTTACGACAAAAACTCGGGCAGCTTTGCAATGCCTCCGCTAGATGCCGTCAGCAGCGGTGCTGTATTTTGGATCTTCATCTAAGCTAGACACCGATCTCCGGGGCTAACAGTATTGAAAAAATAGTTTATTGTGTTTATTACAGCGATCGCAAAACACAAATCTCGGCTCAGTTTTGCATAAAAGCCTCAGGATTTAGTACGGCCATGTGTCCAGTGGTCCAAACTGAACAACATAACAGCAGACAAATGGGGTCACTTTTACCTGGTGAACGGGATACCAGTCTATTGCTCCAAGCCCCTCTACCTGAATGAACTTAATACAGTGTAGACCGCATATAACGTATGCCGCGGGAGTCGCGAAAATCCGCACTATAAGCGGTACCGCACTATAACCAAAACACCAATTTTACAGGCCAAAATACACGCCATGAGACAACTTACCTTTGTAAAACAATTTATTTTATGTTAGATGAAAAATAAAGCTGTTTGAGGAAAGTCTTTATTTCACCAGGCTAGTACACTTTTCTCTCAAGTGTGTCACGCATTTTGAAAGAAATGAGCGACTTTTGCCTGGCGCAGCCTTTTAACGGCGTAGCGGGTTGCGGACGGACGTTGCGAGCGTTCAGGATTGCTAACCCTAATCACTTTTCTCCGGCGATGAAAACGCGTGAAAATTCGCATCCTTTATATGTACGCATCCTTTATACGCACCGTATAAAGGATGTAATACTTTCAACTTGAGCACAGGCATGAAATGCTCCAAATAAGAAATCCGGGCGATGTTTGAAAACACAAATGCTTAGAAAGCACCACTGTAATCGAAGTAAACAAACACGACGACACGGGCGTTTCGGCCGTCTTGAGAGTGCCGCCACAACATCGCCGCACGAGTAGGTGGATCTTCCCTTCTAGTACGTGCTGGGCTATCATAGCGACACACAACGAAAATTCACAGTCAAGGATAGCGCTTTTACGCGGGACGATGAGCTTCTACCGAAACCGACGCCATGTTTGCCAATAGAAGCAGCCGGCCCGCGACCGGCAGACCGGCTTGCAACGCTCGCGATCACTTCTCCTCGACCTGCGATTGGTCTGTCGTTGCGGTTGTTTCCAAATTCCAATGCAGCGGAGGTACGCACGCACGTGAACGACACGTGCGTGCGTTCCTCCGTCGCTATGGCAACTGAAACGACTGAAACCTCTCTCTTCGCTTCTCCCCGTTTCTTTGAGCAACCTCCTTGCCCCGCGAGTGCCGTTTGCGGCTCGCGCCGTTATCTAGTGTCGCACAGGGAAGCGTGCTCGCTGCGTCGGCGCGGTCGGCGGGCTGTGGCAGAAACCGCACTATAACCGGTATTTCCCATTGCGCGCCTGCATTTTAAGCGGTATGTAAATACATGGAGTTCTATGGGAGGCGAACCTTTGAATGTTTAAAAAAGCCGTGTTATACCCGGTCCCGCACTATAAGCGGTTACGTTGTAAGTGGTCTATACTGTACAGTTCTCAGTGAAAACAAGGTGGCCGCTCCCCCGGTATTTTACGGTAGGTGAAGGAGCAGTCGCCGGAACTGAAGTGCACATCCAACAAATGAGCAAACGTTAATCGCACCTAGAGGGCACCACGGTGGGCAGTTCCGCGGTGGCCTTGAGGACGCAACCCAGCAGTTCCATCAGGGACGAGAATCCGCCCAGGTGGCACAAAGCGTCAGCGTCGGCGGCGCTGCCGACCACCAGGGCGCGCTCCAGCTCCCCTAGCGCCCTGTCCAGACCGGACACCAGAGCGCCGTCCCAGGGGCCCTGCCCCTGGCCGCCCAGGCAGCGTCCTATCTCCTTCAGTGCCTTGGCCAGCCTGGGCGACACGGAACAACAAACCTTTCTCAGGCACCGAGAGCTTTGTTGGTTAACGAATTTCGGGAAGCTAGGTGTCCCGAAAAAAAAACTTGACGACATTTGTTTCGTTGCAAGAACGAACTATGCGTTGCCGAACGTTCGTTCTCGGCTGGCGGTTTGAACCAGATGCCTAAGTTTCAGAACCGTTATCTCAATCAAAAGGTATATAAGTAATTTTTTTCGAAATTTTAACAAGAAAATGGGGCTCGCTCTCGCCCCTTTTCGGTAACTGCCGTCTTTCATCTCTACGTATATTGAGGGCTCGGTCGGGACTCTCGGCAACCATTTTCCCAATGAAAATTTCAGGAAATCGCGACTTTTGGATAAAAGAACGGCTAGTCGTGCGAATTCGGCATGTGGTTTGGACAGCTAGTGCTACATTTGGGTGGAGAATGAATGTTCGGCGATCCTTACCGTAATATCCCGAAAGACGGCCCACCCCTAAAGATAGCCCGCCCCCTATTTTCCCCATGATTCACTATTTTTTTCAGAAATGCCAAAAGCAGCCCACTTCCAGTAATTAAGGGGACCCGACCAATGGTGACCTCAGCAAAACCAGTTTTACTTAGCCATGGCAGGAGGTAAGCAAACATTGCTGACTGGGAAGGGCAGTTGTCTTTGGTTCATCGCCACTTCCTGCTATTGGAAGTTTCGAGGGTAACAGAATCTAAAACTAGCATTTTTTCAACTCTTTTTTTATGCCACACCGAAAGTTAGCCTACCCCTTATATTCATTCAATTTGCTATTGATTCTAGGTGGGCTATCTCTTGAAATATTATGGAGGTTTACTTTTTGCGTCAAAGAAAACCTTGTAAACTTTTGGGAGACAACCATAGTTTTATTTTTTCCATACATAACAATACACACTCCCTTGACCCGATTCAGACAAGGCTTGGGCAGCGTTGGCTGCAGGCGCCGTGAGTAGTATTGTAATGTAGATGCTGCTCCCGCCGCTACCTGCCCGCGTCGGCGCATCAACATCGGAAGCGGCGCTTTGCCCTTCATCACCCATCTCTTCTGTTTATTTGTTAACCGTTTTCCCAGTTTCCCATTTAGCTTGGTGGAGATGGGGGAGGGAACACAAAGGTGTCCATGCGTCTCCGTGTAGGCTTGCATGCTTACGGCACCTCGACCTTCATAATAAGCGTGGCCGGCCGCCAATACACTTCGAATAATCCGGTTCGAAATGCATGCATTTCAGTCGGGATCATGTTGAACTTCGATAAAAACGATAATTTGGAAGAAGCGATTTCGTTACGAGGGATTACTGTATATCCTCAACCTTACACAGGTATTTTTGTCACATTTTGTTTCTCAAGCTGGCCAACAGTGTCGCATGGTCGTTCCAGACACCCCAAGAAACCCGATTTTCAAACACGGTTTATAAAATGTGGATGCAATATTTGGGATTTAGGATCTTTGAGGTCTCATTAATTTTATAAAATTAAGTCCGGGCATATCTATTTTCTTTGCACGACCCCTTTGAGCGCTCTATTTGACCGGACAAGTGCCCACGTCTAGATTAACCCAGTTTTCAGTGAGAGTGGGGTGGGCACTCCTCCAATATCTTACGGTAACGAAAAACGGTACCTGTTTGTCCTGCGTTTCCTTTCTATATCTAGCCCATTTGTGCACCGTTTTTGTATTATGTTCGCAGAGCAGGACTTGCCAGAAGCACACACACCTCATCTTGTTCTTCGATTCCACGGTCTTGGGCCTCTCTGCAAACGCTTTCTCGTAGAGTCGGCCCCTGCACGAAAGCGAGAAAATGCGTCGGATTGGATAGAGGCTCGTTGTTACTGAGGTCGGATCCAGCCGACAGGGGGCCACACGCCTCTCACCTTGCGCTCATCTTGTGTCTGAGCTTCTTGCAGCGCTTGCGGTGGGCCTTCTGTCGCTCCCGGTCCATCGCTATGCTCGGATCCAGCTGATCTGCCGACGCATCCACAATGTGTTTCAGGTTGTACGATTCCTGTAAAAAAAAAAAATAGGGAGGAAAAATTATTTTTGCAAAATGGCTAGATTACTTGATCATGATTGGATTAGTACGTAACAAAATCAGAGATTCTTTCCCAAAATTTTAGAAACTGGCACACGCAGCTTACAATACCTGTAAAGATTTATGCATATTACTCTTTGCATTCACTACATTTACATTCATCAGAAGCATCTTCCAATGCACAGTAATGAATGGAATTATAGTGAAGAGTACAAATGTCAAAACGAAGAAGTAACACAAGAATATATAAATCTAAAAAAGTCCTTGCCAATCAGGAATTCTAGAGAAGGGTGTTTGATAAGGGTTTTCCAAAAATTCCCACTTAATTCCAGCTCATGTGCTGATATGACTAATAGACTTTGTTTCCCTCCTAGCAACCTCCTTTGCAAAACATTGGGTGATTGCAGTCATGGGGCCTCCAGAGACTCACAAAAACAAATAATACAAGTAGCTATCAAATTTCATGTCAGAATTTCAATGCCAAGTATTGGTCTGCACAACTACTACAATGTTTTCTTTATCAGAAACTCCCCAATATACTACCATCAATCGCAAATATATGTGCAGCACATACACATCAGATCTATTTTATGAAAACAATAAAAGGGGCTTACACACTGATAAACATTAAGTTATTGTGCGAGTAGTGGATTTTGAGTTTGAAACGAATTCAAAAAGAATAGTGTTTTTGGCCGAATATTTTTTGATTGAATATCAAATTGTTTTTTCAAGTCTTTTCCTACTGCGAACCATACTTAAATAAAAATTCAGCTGAACTTATGATGGTTGTTTCCAATCTTCCACTCATCCACTTCTAAGCTCAGTTAATTTTAATATAACTATATTCATGAATTGTGACAAGCAAACGACACATTTGCCACAGCTATTCTAATTGAGGAGATTCATAAATCTGCTAGCGATATGAGAATATTCTTTGTTCTATTTCAAATTTGACAACAAAAACAAGCATAAATGATGAATGCGAGCTGTAAAAACATTGCTGCCTAACATACTTTTGCATATTCGCGGTGGGTTAGCCCCGTTGAGTGCGCTTCTTGCCAAGGACCTGTGCACTGTGGGAAAGCAATACCCGCAGTGCCCACGAGCTCTGCGGGTATTGCTTTTCCGCAGTGCACGGGTGCTCGGCGAGAAGTGCACTCAACAGGGCTTACCGCCACGATCAACACTTGAAAAAGTATGAATATCGCATTTCACCTCGAATCAAATATTGAATAGCGCATAATTCTAAATTACCATTCGAAAGCTCGATTATTCACACAACACTATTATTTTAAGGTGTTTTGGATTCAAGACGCATGTACTACAATCTGTGTGGTTCAAAAAATAACTCATGAATGGGACATGACAGCAATGTCTACCTACTGTTTCGTACCATAAACTTCAAGATGTGTAAAAGAAACCAAAGACCATTGTAGGTTAGCAATGAAAGGCTGCAGAGGCCTTGTTAAGAGAGCACCTTGACGTTTTTCCCCAGCAGTCTATATCAATGTTTGATGTAAAATAAATTATTGATGACTGAATGATTCATTTCTTATTTCACTCATTGCATGATTGATTGATTCATTCATTCACATCAGCATTTTATATGAGTTAAAGAAATCTAATTAGTTTAATATTAATTCCTCGATGGATTACTTGATTGGTTGATCGATTGATTGAAGACTTACCAGTTCCTCCACAGACGGGGCTTCACCATCGTAATTCTCACGGATTGCCTCCTGGTGCTTCTTCCCTCGCAAATGACTCAGCAGGTAGACCTCCGAACCAATCTGCAAAGTGCGATGCCAGATTGAGCACGCGGCAATCCGGCTGTAACTCGAAAGTTCTTGTGCAGCACCCTTCTAGATAAGCAACAATGGTGCTTTGAGGTGAGAAAAAGTGACCTCTCGAAGGTGGCACAGATTTGTGCTCTCCTATTATGTCTGCTTCATATTCAAGACTGAGATTGACTAAGCCATGGGAAAGACAACTTCACTGACTTTCACACCCAATTTTTGCCACCAACTCGTCAGACGGTTAAATCTTCCCATCAGTAAAATAGTCAAAATTTACCCTTTTGAAAAACCTTATTCTTAAGAGAAACTCTGCTAGGAAATTCTGCTTAAACAGTCACTCTTAAAGAAGCTCCATTTATGTGTCAATTTAATTGCAGCATTACAAGGCATTTAGAGAACAAAAAAGCTCGAAGATCATTTTACATGGAACAAGACAAAACATTCAAATTGAAATGAAAAATAAAAATTTGCCCCTTTCTTATCTTAGCATGGTCAAGGCAGTAGTCATACAGAGAATGTATTGAGCATTGCTTCACAGCAATGCTGCACAGGCGAATTTGGTATATATGTTATGCGTGGAGGGCGCAAACGTTGTCACGCGTAGCACGTCTCAAAGAAAGCATCTGCCAAACCTAGCGCTTGAGCAGGAATGGAATGCGAAGTTCATGTGTCGCAGTCGCGCATCCCAGCTTTGACTCTCGTGTATCGCGTTTCTTGGTCTCCTCGGTAACATGCGCTTGTTCTCGTCTCACTCGCTTCCTGCACACTCTTTGGCCACATGTGCACCCACACTCGCTAGATAACAAAGCCATGGTGCTCGAAGAACGGAACGGGAAGACGGAGAAGTTAACCTTCCCGGTCTTATAGGCTGTTCTGTGAGGGGGGATGGGGAGATTAGCCGAGAGGATTTAAGAGGAGAGAAAGTAGGAAATAAAAGGCGTCAAAGTCACTCGATTCGAGCGATTCAAACCCGGCACTGTTCACGAACACTGAGGTTCATCCACCCCACAAGCAAAAGCCCAGGAGTACTTAAACTATCGGAAAGAATAAACACAAATTTGGGACGAAAACAGACGCATACAACTCTTTCAGTTGTATGCGTCTGTTTTCGTCCCGAATTTGTGTTTATTCTTTCTAATTGTTTAAGTATATTTACCAACACGCTCGTTTTAATGTTAACCCAGGAGTACTTTCCTTAGGAAACAAACCGGAGCTTCTGTGGCCTTTGCTCCTTTGTGTGGTTCGTCTCGGACACCTAGAACCTTGGCCACGGGGAAGGGCCGGTTATACAGAAATGCAAGCATGCTTTTGAGTTTACTGGTTTCTTTTCCATATCATCCCCAAGAGGCCAGCATTAGCAAGGCACAGATTAGGTACGAGTAGGATTCCATGTTTCCGGAGTATATTTCTCGTGAAATTCAGAGGACGTTATTAAAAGTTAATTTTTTGCCAAAAATTTAGAGTTTATAGTGAAAAAAAAAGGTTAGGGCACAAACGAGCTGGTGGTGGTTAAACATTTGACTAAAAGCCCCGAGACTGGGACCGCAATCATGAATCATGGGAATGTGGTAAATAAGCCATCCCTCACATTGGACACAGAACAGAGAAAGTTCCTACAAATTTGGTGCCTTAGCGCGTTAGGTCAAGTGTTTCGTTGCGGCCTAGGAGGTTTTGGTTGCTTTTATCAGATTTAAAGTTTTATCAACATCAGTTCACTTTGTGTTGGATTCCTGGTCGTTTGGTTTGTTGCCTCCTTCCTGTTATAGTGTTCCAGCTTTTGCCAGAAAAGTGTGTGTTTTGAGTGATCCTTGAAACGCCTTTCTTTTTGGGTTTCTTGGGGGCACTGTCAATGTAGAAAACGTAAAAAAAAAAAAAAACGGTCTTTTGTTTTTATGTATAAAGGAGGTCACTGCACCTCAGTTCTATTGCAAAGGTTTCTTTGTTGTAGTGTTTGTGGCACCAAATTCTCCATTTCTCCCTCTCTCCCCCTCTCTAGTCTCTAGTGTTTTATGTAGGATTTGATGCCTATATAAGCCCATTCGTGGTTGAATAAAGTCCAGCTGTGTTTCAGACTTTGTATTTGTTTGTCCCTTCTCGTCCCAGTCTCGGGGGTTTTTTAGTCAAGAGTTTATAGGCAGTTTATTTTTGTTAGATTCTCAATTCTCAGAAAGAGGAAGTTTAATATTTGCTATGCTCCCAAATTTCTAAGATAAAAAAAGAAAAAATACATATTAACCGGAAATAGCAATACGCTAAATTTATAAGAAATCACCCTTGCCATTGGTAATACTAACTGACCTATGACAAAACTTGAAAAAAGAACACTTTAGAATTGCTGAACTCATTGATGCAGTCGCAGGAATGCTAATTTTTTTCCCATCCTGTTCCACTGCCCCTCCTTGTTGCTGCAAGAGGTGAAGTGATGAGATTAGAAGCCTCAGCTGCCCCCTCCCTGCTATGAAATCTTAAGGGGGGACATAAACCTAAATTTTAAAATTTTTTGAAAAATTTTATTTTTCAATTTTGAGGTTTTCAGTTTTGGAAACTAATTATACACCCTTACACCAAATTTGCTAATCATACACCAAATAGTTACGTTGAAATAAAATATTTTCAGCACATTGTGAGGCAGTAACAAAGTAAAGGAGTTCAATGTTTGAATGCATTTTTCTCAGTTCCACTTTTTGCTGCAAATTTCATACGAAGGAATCTTTTGTTCGAAGGTGAAAGTATTCTGATACCACAATTAAGATGTTTCTGAACTGAAATTTACTAAGGAATCAGGCTATCTACTTGATTTTGTTTCAAGTTGAAGTCCTCAGTGATAAAAAAAACTAAGTTTTCAAAAATTTACATAAGACAGATATGCATCTCATATTTTGAGGTAATAACTCTTTCTGAAATATTTACATTTAAGTTATTAAAGCTAGATAGCCCGAGGTCCCATATCCCCCTCTTTATATTCAAGCAGTCAAAATGGTGCTTAAAAGCTTCATTTGCATATCATAGATTTCTTAATGTATATCATATCATAATTTCTTAACACATCATCCTATGCAGGTATGTAAATTTGCCCTAGAGAGCTGAAAGTTTGCACAGTACACCTACATCTGAAGGTAAATCTCCCCTGCAAATTTCATCACGATCACTTGAGTAGTTCAGAAGTTCGACCTCTAGCGATGAAAACGGGCGCCACGTGGCAGTGTCGTAGCAACCGGGACAGTCGTCCCTACATCACTTCTGCACGGCGCCGCGTCGCTCGCATATGGTCGATTTAGATAAAGAAGTTCGAAGCGCCTGTGGTGCGCCTAGCGGGGAGCAGCAAATGCCGAGCAGCGCCGAGTTTTACTGTTCACACGTTCCACACTCAAGGTTATCAAATCGCAACCCCACCTTCCTCCGAGAAGTTCCAACTGGAAACCAAAACAGCGGGTTTTGTCGCGACCAAGAATTACAATGCCCGGTCCTCCCGAACGAACCTCGACTGCATAAATGTTGAACCTTCTTTCGTTGATATTACGAGATTTGGAAAGAATCTGGGGAGGATTCCTCGAGAGGACCGCTGACCCCGCGCTCTGACCAAACTTACTTGCTTGTAGAATACTTTTTTTTTTCTCGCAATCGTGACCTCCAAATTTAGTTTTTCGCATAAATCTGAATTAAAAGATGTTTTACCGGCGAATGTTTTTCGGGTTTTAATGAATTTACCCGGAAACACAGAAACCCGGGCACGAGTGCCACATCGACGTTTCGCCAGAACTGGTGTTCGGTCGACGACGGCGCGAGTTCCAGTTCGAACTGTGCTCCCGCTGCTGGACGGCGGCACTTACCAGGACGTTGCAGAGGGAGCAGATTTTCTTCGTCTCGTACGGCACGTGGCGCGGGGCGGCGTCGTCATTGGATGAACACTTGCGAACACTCAGCTCGAACGCCTTGAGCCGAATCTGCTCCATGTTCTCCTCATGCCTCCGTGCACTCTCTTCTTGCTGTCGAACCAAGGGGCGGAATCAGAGGGTCATTCCCACTATGCCAAGTGTTTGAAAGAAAAAAAAATGTGTTTCTTCCCCTGCAAAAACAAACTGCATGTCACCCGACGCCCGGGTTCTGCCCAGAGCTATTGCTAGTGGTTAAGGCCAGATGCCAGAGTTTCAGAGCTAACTGATTCGAAAGTCGTAAGTGATTTATGAAACTTTTCAATTAGAAAATGGGGACCATTCTCATTGGCAGGTGCTGTTCATGTCCCTGTATTTGTGGCTCCATTGGCAGCAATTTTCTCGCTAAAAGGTACAGAAAATCACTTACGACTTTCGAATTACATACAGGTAAATTTCTAAAACTCGCTCCTGGTTCCTACGGGTGGCGCTACATTTTGAAGGAGATAGTTTGGCAATTTGTAACTTATTTTTGCAGTGAGAAAAGCATGATCTCTTTTCTCCCGAACGTCCTGACAAACAAATCCATTGTATAGTTATAAGACCACGTGGAAAGTTTGCATAGTCTCAATTCAAGAAAGAAAGCAACGGTTTATTACAATGCTCAAGTGTAAAAAAAAAGTGAGCTGAAATTTTTTTTTTTTTAAGACAAGCAATTTAAAAAGGTTAATAAAGCTTTCTGTTTTAGTAAAAAGTTGCCCCCGGAAGATGAAATACAAAACACGCATGTTTCAATATTTTATCTTAGTACAAGTCCTAAACCCCACAAAGTAGAATGTAATGAATACTTGTGAAATTGTGGTCGACAGGCAACATATCTGCATTTTTATCAGCTAAACAAGAAAAAACAAATGTTTAGCTGAAATGAGCCTAAGTGAAAAAATTTGATTAAAACAAAAAGATATCTGCGGATGATCGGCGAGTACCCCGCAAATATGCAGGGCCCTACAGTTAAGAGAGAAACACCCATCAGCGGCTCAAGCAGAACAAGCGGCAATGAACTTAACATTCAGTAGTCTTAATGGGATGAACAAATGTGGGTGATCACTTTCAACCTTTTGAAACTTGCGGCCTCAACAAACAGGTGGAAAATATCATTGTCTTATAATAAGAATAAAGCATCTGTAGTGCCCTGCATATCCACGGGTTACCCGCGGATGATCCGTGGATATCCGCAGTCGACTGGCGGATGCGGGTAAAACCGAATCAAATTTGGCCGATTCGGGACAGAATGAGAATACTAGGGACAGCAAATGCGGATAACCACGGGTCAGGATCTACATTTTTGTCGGGGAAACCCATAAACGTGTGCGATTGCAGAGTGTACAATGAATGAGTGAGTGATACTATGAAGTGCATCATCGAATGTTTTGCGGGAGCAAATTAGTCTCTTAAAAAAAAAGGTGGCAATCGGGAAGAAAATATTCTTTTACGCCGAAAAACACACGATTCACACCAGATTGCTTTGGTGTGTTACATCTCGCTAAAAATGCTAACCCTATAGAAAGTAAAAAATGCAGGGGCATTGATCGTCCCGGGAAAGCGTGTTCTTGTTTGGCAGGAAATGGGCGAAAAATTTTCTTCGGGCAAAGAAAACCAAAGACCTGTAAGCCACACCAGAATAGAAGAAACCTCCTCAACAAGTGAAACACAAGTGTTTGTGTGTGTGTATGTGGGTGTGTGTCTGCAGATTTTTTTTCTCAACAGCTGCAAGTTACTGCTATACTCGTGAACAACTTTTCATGGGAGAGTGCGCGTGCCCGTACCATTACCTTCATTGTCAAAAAAAGTTGCCTCTGAGCACAAATATATGGTCTGGAGCACGCAGTTGCGGATTCGTGATTAAAACTGAAAACGATGGCAGGTTACGCTATGATTAAATATTCTGATATTTTCTCAGGCGTGCTCGCATCTTATCATGTGCATGAGTACTTCGCTGCGGTGAGTGAGCACCTTTCCTCTCCTATTTCTTTATTGTTTGACTTAATTAAATTAACAAAATGTTAGTATTTGTTTCTTAATAATAAAAAAAAAGCATCTGCTAGAAGTAAGCGTTACAAAAAGAAAGAAAACAAATATCAAAAATTTATTTCTAAGAACGACCTCATAACTGTGACCATCTTTCCAGTGATGTGAAATGTATCACTTATAGTATAAATATGATAAAACAGAATACGATAAAATGACTCGCTGTATTCTGACGAAGATGAGCAAATGGCTTACAAGCTACAATCCAGACACATTTTTTCTTTCATTCATGCTTCATTTTACGATTTACCAAGAATGCAGGTCAGATGTGGCTCTGAATTTTGCAGACACGGATACAAAGCATGTGGATGCGGATCGGATGCAGGTGCAATAATTTCGCAATATATCAGATGCGGGTCAGGTGCAGACACAAAAGTCTGCAGACGCAGATGATCAAACTGTTGTCCGAGCAGGGCTTAAGGCATCTGCCAGCAACTTTGACTCTCTGCCAACCATAGAGACGAGAGACATTGAATTAAAAAAATAACTACATTGATAGCTTCATTAACATCTCAGCTCTCAAAACAGAGGACGTTCGTACAAGGCTGCTGAAGACTACTAAGTCTGCACTAGACATTGCAGGGTCCCTTTAAAACTTGACCCAGCTTTGACCCCGACTATTTCACACCTTCCCGTTTCCTCTGAAGCACTCGCTTCTTCACCTCCCCCTCCTCACAACCTGCACACTCTTCCAGCATATGTGCGAGTCTCACCTTGAGTTGAATTTTCTTCTGTAGTTCTTCAGTTGTCGCCAGCTGTGCTGCATTCAATGCCGTCAGGCGTTGCTCACGTTCCCTGCATGGCAGGCATGCAGCTTCTTGTTTTCCAGCTTGTCAAGCTTCGTCAATTAGATCACAATTATTTAAACCGTTTTTTACTCTCATACTGTATTCTAAACAAGCAGTGAACCACGTAAAAAATTCTACTAGGATGAAGAAACCTAAATACAAATGCTACAGTCGTTATTTAGCATCTCCAATAAAGACTCATTAATTAAATCTTCACATGCTTAGGCAATAAAACAAAACCCAAGCTTCCAACGTGCGATTCAAATTTCCATGACTGCCTCCTGGTTCAGTTCTTCCACGTTTCCCGACTTTCACAAGTTGACCGAAAGCCTCTGTTAACTGCGGATACCTCAAAGACGAAGGGTTTCATCTGCAAAATGATAATGCATCTTGAGGTGACATACGTATCCTAATAAATAAATAAATACATAAATGAATAATGTCCAACTGTAGGTGTTTTTTAGAAGCCAACAAATTCCTCAGACCCTTCCCAGAAGAAACAAGAAAAAATAAAAACCCAATATCCATCTTGTCCGAGTCCCCTTCTTTTTCTCAAACGCACTGTCCCAGCGACAACCAGAAATGAACCTATTTCAACCATCCATTACCCATCAATTTCACGAAACAATGGTTTGGGTCGCGTCACAATCATTGAACAGACAGGGCTTTGAATTGGACAAGGACAAGCCCGTCAGAGTGCCCACCTCTCCTTCTGCTTGAGCAGGCTCTGACGCAGCTTCTCCTTCTCCTGCTGCTGCTGCTGCACCTTCTCGTCCTTCAGCTTCCGCTTCTCCTTGATCTCCAGCAGCTTGGCCTGCCGCTCCGCCTCCAACACCTTACGACGCTCCTGCACCCAAATGTCGGCCCAATGTCGGCACCACCTCCGGCTAAGCTACGGGGGCCCCTACGGCCTGTTGCAACGCAAGTGCTACGACGAACGACGACTAATGCTGTGACTGACGATGACTGTGCCACTAATCTCCTTGTCTCTCCCTTTCGTTATTCCGTTCTTTGGCTCACTAACAGATCATGCTGTTAAAGTCTAACTGACCAAACTGTCAAGACAATTCAGTGAGAACAGTGAGAGGAGCCCTGCCTACGAAAACAACGCTCCACTAAATGCCGAATGCAGCAAGGTGCCTCAAGCGGGTGTTTGCTTTTGAAGGCGCGCCAAGGCATGTCTTTCGATCGCGCCGCCTCGGTCAGTATCTAAGCGTGCAAAGGCACAGAGATGCAGCACTTCGCAGTGCTGAGGCACGTCCTTTGATCACGCCGCCTGACCGCAAAGGCTTGCATTCGACGAGCTGCATAATTTTTCGTGGGGTGCTACTCTTTCGCGAAGATTTCCACGATTCTCAAGGTAACACGACTGTTCACGCAAAGTTTTCAAATGCTTTTTCGGCGAATGATGGCGGACGAGCAGAAAATGCGTCTTTAGGCATGCAGCCGCCCAGCTTCTATAACGCTTCGCCCGGCCGACTTTATGCGGGCCCAAGGTGGCTGATTCGGAGCCTCCGGCAGCCGCATTTGCGGAGCGGGAAAGCGCTATCCAACAAGTTGTCACGGGGATCAGGGGTTAGCCCTCTCACAGCTGTGGGACTCCTAGCTCACCAGCGTTACGTTCAACACGAGGAAACAAACTTTCTGCACTGGCTCATAGTGTTGGAAAAAAATCCCCCTCCTCTAAGCGCTGTCAGCTAGTGCGGAAAGTTGATCCTCGTAGAAGTGCTTAAAGGACTAGAAGGCAGAACATACCTCAGCAGCTGCTTCCTTGGCGGCCTTCTCTTCGAGCTTCCGCTGTCTCTCTCCCTGGAGAAGCAAATAAAATAAACGCCTTATACAAAAATTTATTAGGCTAAAGCGGGCAACCTCTTACTCAAACATCCGATTAACTGATGTCTCTAATCATAGAACATTCAAACACGTATCTGATTAAAAAAAAAAAAAAAAAAATTTGTGGCCCATTTTTTACATAGTATCGTATTTTCCAGACTATAGTCCGCACCCGATGTATAGTCCGCAGGGGGAAATTCGGGGGGTCAAAAATAAAAGATTTTGCTTAGATAGCCCGCACCCGGTGCATAGCCTGCACCCGGTGCATAGTCCGCACCTGGTGCTTAGTCGACACGAAAATCTTTTCATAGACGGCACACGTTTACAAATGTCTGCTTTTTAGCTCACAATAAAGCCTATAATGTGCATAAATCATCATTAACATACACTTTCGTGCACAAAATTAGTAACGTCTTGTCATAATAAACGACCTTGAAAAACATAATTCCTGTATAGTCCGCACACATAGATAGTCAGCACAGCCAGAAATTTCAACTTTTAAACATGTATAGTCTGTGGACTATAGCCCGGAAAATATGGTACTAGTAGTCTTTCAGATTATGCATAATAAACAACTTTTTACAAAAAAAAGAAAGAAGTAATTATTGGTGAAAGATGCAAGACAAGACATGCTTCACTGCATTATGAAGCTGCACATGGGAGAAGTATACCGCGAGGAAGTCAAGCCAGTATGAAGTTGCTTGGTAGCCAGCTTGGATCGGGCAATTAGCACGGCCCTAGCCTGGCGCACACATACAGAACTGAACAGGCACATGCTCAATGTTTTACTGCTATATATTCAGCCCTGCTTCAAATGGCACACAAATGTGAGTCAGATGTTTTAATACATTAAAGTGATGTGCCAAATTTCAGACAATGTGCCACAGACCCACACCTAGCATCCTACACTATAGCTGTCTTATTATGATAGAAAGAAAATGGGCACTCATATACGTAGCAGAACAAAACGCAGCGCAAAAAAAAAAAAACCTACGCGCAGCACTGCAACTTATCACCAAGATAAAAGCATAAGATCTAGAAAATGTTTTAAGACGTAAAAGAAACAACAACCTAGGATCGATAAAACGTGAACAGGAAGGACTACCTGTATGTCCTGCAGGCGTGCTTCGTGGTCTTTCTCCTTGGACATCAGATCGATGCGCTTGTTTTGCGCCTCCAGAGTATTGATGAAGGCGATCTCGTTCACCTGCGCAGTTTCGTGGCCTTGACCTTAGGACTCGACCTCTGGCATGGGTGCAGTCAACCTTTCTGTTTTCCCACTGCCATACAAGTATTGAAACCCATGTCTTCCAAACCCATCCCACACTTATAGGAATCTCGATGTCCCTCTCAAAGTATGGCTCCTTCTCATCAGAACTAAAAAGAATTTCAAATGTGCCACTCGCTTTTGCTATTTCTAAAGAAACCACGAGACATACATAAAAGACTTGTATGGGGTGTTCACATCTGCTCATCAAAATTTTGCGCCTGTTTACCGCTTCACTTCTTTGTAGCACTAAGCATTGTTTATTTACTCATTCACTCGTAACATGCATATTTCTCTATGAATACCCCTTTTTTGCTCCCACGTCGAGCTATGCTACACGGTTCGTAATATCTTATGTGTAACAGTATTGAAGACATTTAAGTATCGAGCCAATCCCCACTATAGTAAGACGCCTTCCTCACAAATGAGAAAGCGCAGGCGATGTCCATACAACGTGCATTGCTAAACAGGGCAAAAGCATGGCCTTATTTGTGCATTTTAATAACCGAGAAAAAAATAAAACTAAGGTATTGGCTATTTCCTCAGCGGTGCAGCAAGCACCCTCCATCATGCTACATGGCTGAACCCACTTGCAAAGCACCACGACAGCGACTATTTAAGAAAATGTAGACTGTAATGAACTGAACAACCCGGTCACAACTTTTTGCCCTACCTTTTCTTCCTCGTCGTGAGCTCTCTTCACCTTGTTCTTCAGCTGCATCTCTCGCTTCTCAGCGGCTCGCTGCAGACGCTTCTCTAAAATCTGACGGCGCTGAAGCTGAAGTTCCTCCTGCTGGGCTTTCTTCTCCTCCACCTGCGCAGAAGCCCGGCCCACGTAATACTTCGTTGTTTCGTCAACCAGTGACGAACATGGCTGGCTTCGGCGTGTGGAGCAAATGCTTGCACTGCAGAGCGGGCTAGCAGTAGTAGAGTGTGACAAGTTAGTGGCGCCCCCCTCCAGTCCGCCCGTCTGCCGCCGCCAGGCTCAGCGGGCAACATTGTTCACCACGCTAATAAACACCGTTGAGCACACGCGCTCCGGTCAGTCATCGTCCACCCTCACAACCAGGCTGCGTGTCGTCTCCTCAAAATTTTTCCAACTACAGCACGAACAACAGACGCTCTCGGGGCTGACCTAAACAGACGTGCGACACAATTACTTCACTGGCTTTAGGATCTGATGAACCCCTAAACAGGCATACCCTACAAAAACATGGCATGACTATGAATTTATGGTGATGCTTTGGGGGCAAGAAATTGCATCTAAATCATCAATCTTCAGCATCTATGGCCTAAACCATTCACAAGCCCGCACAGCAGCACAAGCAAGCTCGGAGCAGGCTTTCCTGCAGCACAATTATGTTGTGCGGCAAAGCCCAACATAGCAGCGGTGCTTCTTTCATATTTCTTGTACCGTAATTGTATCTGTGCACTTTGATACTGTCTACATTCCGGACACAATTGCTCAAGTACATTCGGGAAATTCACACAGTCCCTGCGTACCGTTCCTACCAGAAAACGTCTCGCTCAGAACAATGAGAGATTCTAAAACGATCCTTCTCTGCTAATAAAGGTGACCTCTGAGATTAGCAATGGTATTTTTTTTAAGAAAGTAATTCTACTATGCAAAGAAAGAAAAGCGAGTAAAGCCCACCTTCTTGGAAAGATCACGGCACCGCTGTGCCTTTTCCTCTCTGATGCGTTCTCGCTGCTCCTGTGCCTTGGCCTGTTTCTCCTGATGACGTTGAAGAGTCTCCGAGAGCGGCCTGCAGCAAGTGGACAGCACACCTTTTTCGTAACATTAATTATTCAAAGTTGCTTATGTTACAGAAGCGTTATTAAGTAACTGTATTTTACCTAGAGTTCCCGGTGAATTAATTTTCCAAAACTTTGCACATACAACTGCAAAAGTGATAATGTAATATCAAACATATTTCTGGAAGATCACCGAGTGATTGTGCACGTGTCCAAAGGCACAATAAGCATCCACCCTCTACTTTGGAAACATTAGAAAAATAAGACATGCCAAGCACCAGACCCTGACTTCTTAGCAGACCTAGCTAGCCAAGATTCTCCTACGCTGCTTCTCTGAGAATGCTGGAGCAATGTAACAAAGCTCGATGTGCACATGCCGGTGCTAGGCAGTAAAGCACACTCCACCACGTGCCTGCTCTGCATCTTTGCTTTCAGATAGCCGCATGCGAATAGTGGATTCTGAGTTCAAAGCAAGTTCGAAGCAAATAGTGGTTTTGGCCGAATACTTTCAAACCGAATATTGAATAGTTTCTCCAAGCCTTTCACCACTGTTGCACCATGCTTACACGAAAACCTAACTAGACTCGTCAAAGTGGTTCCCATGCTTGCCCACTTGTCCATTTATAAGCTAATTTTTATCAAATTATATTTATGAACTGACCTGAGAAAGTCCTGTGCCTCGAGATGGCAAGTAAACAACGAATATGACGTAAAACAAAGCTTATAGAGATGTCCATCTATACCTTATTGAATGGATTTACAAACCTTGCTATATGAGAATATGCTTTCTTCAATCTAGAATTTAAAAAAAAAAAGAATCACAAGTGATAAACACAGGTTGTCAGGGCATCTCTGCATAACATATATGCTCACATAACAGCCAGTTTAATTTTGAAAAATTTACTGCAATGCAAATATCAACATTCCCAAAGTTTTTTTTTTTTTTTAAGTACACCAGATGCATGCATGCACCATCCCACTTTGAAAGTGTGTTTTTCGCTCAAGCACGCAAATTGCGATGTTCACACTTTTAAAAGTGTTGATCGCAAAGGGTGACCCCGTCAAGTGTGTTTCTTTCCCAGCACCGGTGCGCTGTCGAGAAGCAGCACGTGCGGAGCTCGCTTTCGCGGGTGTTGCTTCTTTGCAGTGCAGCTATGCTCGGTAAGAGAGGCGCACTCAACTGGACCAACCTGCTGCAATCAACATTACAAAAATATGAACATCGCAGCTCATCTCGAAGTGAATATTGAATAGTGCATTATTCGAAACCACTCTTACAAATTTTTAATATTCGCATAACACTCCTGAGTCAAACAAGTGTCCTCCAGTTTTTCACGATTATATCTCCCAACTTCTGGATGGGCCTTGCTTGGTATCTTGCTGTAGTCCCCGCATCTGGAGTAAGCTGGTCTAGAGAACAGGTAACCCAGACCACAAAATTTTGTTTGCCTGAAATTTTCTAAAAATATACACTTCAGGAAAATTCCGAGACATACTGTCACAAACAAAAGAAAGCAGGTGTGTGCGAAAACTAAGACAAAGTGGCTCATCGGGAAAACCTGTACCCGCAACTAAAATGGAAAGTACCGCACATTTTGCGACAATGACGAAAGGGGTGACTGGCTCGTCTGCTTTGCCCATCGCGGCTTTTTCGTGGCCCTTGGAAGTCGACAGGTTGTCTTGCGTGTCACGCGCAACGAGGCAAACATGTGTTGAGTGGGAAACAATGCTCCCAAGACTGTCTTCCCTTCTTATGTACTTTCACTTTAAAGTTAGTTCACTCATTTGCATTTGAGTGTGATCGCCTCCGCGACAACTTGTGGCCACTGATGAGAGAAAACATTGGGGCCATCTATCGGGCAGTTCTGGAAACACTTCTGATCTGCGTACAACTAGACCGAAGGTTTTGCAGTATTCGCAAAATCAAATCTATGGTGCATAGGCAATGAAAAATCTTTGCCGAGGATTCGCTCCCATCTTTGACCATACCTCGGCAAACCTCACTCATGAGGGCCCTCACTCACCCTCACTCACCCTCATCCTCACAGGTGAGGTGAGGGTGAGTGAGTTTCTGAACCAGGAAAATTCATGAGTGTGAGGGCCGTGAGGGCAGTGAGGGCTGTGAGGGCTGTGAGGGCGGTGAGGGCGGTGAGGGCGGTGAGGGCGGTGAGGGCGGTGAGGGCGGTGAGGGCGGTGAGGGCCATGAGGGCGGTGAGGGTCGTGAGGGTCGTGAGGGTCGTGAGGGTCGTGCGGGCGGTGAGGGCCGTGAGGGCCGTGAGGGCCATGAGGGCGGTGAGGGGTATGAGGGCCATGAGTGCGTGAGGGGCATGAGGGGCGTGAGGGCCATGAGTGCGTGAGGGGCGTGAGGGCGGTGAGTGGCGTGAGAGCCATGAGCGCGTGAGTGGTGTGAGGGTGGTGAGTGCGTGAGGGGTGTGAGGGCCATGAGTGCGTGAGAGCAGTGAGTGGCATGAGAGGCGTGAGGGCTGTGAGGGCCGTGAGGGCGGCGAGTGCATGAGGTGGTGTGGGGGGCCATGAGTGCGTGAGGGCGGTGAGTGCGTGAGGCCCCCTTCAGATCGAGCATCTTTCTCAGCAATTCTGGTGTTAATGACTGGTTGTTCTCTAGCTTTCCCTAGATCGACACGAATTGCTGAGATCGGGTCCGGCTCGAAATAAGCAAGCAACTCGGAGCAATTCGAATACGTTTGAAGCGGCTGCATCCAATCAGGGACGCAAAATTTTCACGTGATACCTCGTGCCGGTGATGATGACACCGAAAGACTTGGTTCTGGTTTGAAATCGATCGTTTTTTTGGAAATAAACTGTTTCAGAAAGGTGCATTAGTATTTTTAATGGGCGGTGAGTGGCGTGAGGGCGGTGACGCCGGTGAGTGGCGTGAGGGCAAAGAGTGGCGGAGGGCCGTGAGGGCGGTGAGTGGCATGAGGGCCGTGAGGGCGGTGAGGGCCGTGAGGGCGGTGAGTGGCGTGAGGGCTGTGAGGGCGGTGAGGGCCGTGAGGGCGGTGAGGGCCGTGAGGGCGGTGAGTGGCGTGAGGGCTATGAGTGCGTGAGGGCCGTGAGGGCCGTGAGGGCGGTGAGGGCGGTGAGTGGCGTGAGGGCGGTGAGTTTCGCGAGGGCCATGAGTGAGTGAGGGGCGTGAGGGCTGTGAGGGCGGTGAGGGCGGTGAGGGCCGTGAGGGCGGTGAGTGCGTGAGGGCCGTGAGGTTCAGTGAGGGTGAGTGAAGGGCTGAAGGTGAGTGTGACTGTGAGGGTGAGTGAGGGGCTCAAGGTGAGTAGCTGTGAGGGTGAGGGTGAGTGAGGGGCTTAGGTGAGTGTGGCTGTGAGGGTGAGGGTGAGTGAGGGCGACCTAAAATGCCGACCTCTGTCTTTGACACACGCTGTAAGATAGCACAGCACGACGAGAAAGGCCGCGAAGCATGCAGCCGCGCCCTCGTGCGCCGTGCCAATGGGTTCTTTTTTGCTTTCTAGTAGCCACCGACCCCAGATAACTGAGTCGGCAAAGCACCTCGCTCAAAATCTCACAGTGGTGACTTCAAATCCTGCTGGGGACTGAAATCTTATATGGTTCACTATGGGCGTAACACATTCGGGGTCGGTTTTTCGTTACAGCCGGCTGTTACAACCAAACGTTACAGAACTCCATGAAAATCAACCGATAAAACACATGCTGCATTTAAAGAGTTGGGCACCTCTTGCGTGAGGCAGAGGAGAGCTTCTCGTGCATTTGGAGGGCCCTTCCAGGAGTCCTCAGCTCCAGGTCTTCCAGGCAGTCCATCTGCTCTCCCCAGCTCAGTCCCATCTCGTACACCAGTTCCTCCGCTGAGTAAAACAACGAGCAGCACGGATCAGTGGAGAGGGCACCTCAATCTCTAACAGGCGTGCTGCAGCAGGCACCGAGCACCTAAGCAACACTACAAGACGGTGCAGGTGCAACATCTAGCTTGCCAAGGCATAAGGGGAGTCCTCATGTCTCGACGGTGCAGGTGAAACATCTAGCTTGCCACGACACAAGGGAAGTCCTTATGTCTTGATGGTGCAGGTGAAACATCTAGCTTGCCAAGACATAAGGGAAGTCCTTATGTCTTGATGGTGCAGGTGAAACATCTAGCTTGCCAAGACATGAGGAAAGTCCTAAACCTCACCAGGCGAAATGGCTTCATGACAATTATACTACAGTAGAACATCTCTATAACAAAGACTGATATGGCAAAGATCATGTAGGGTGTCCCAAGCGGACCTTCCGCTGTAAAACAAGCCAGAAAAATCAGCGCCTGCAAGTAGAGTTATAACTTTCACCGAATGCACACCGAGTAGGTCAATTTGACTGTGCAAAATTTCAAGCCACAGTTGTCGTCCTGTAAAAAAGATATGAGCAAGAAAACTGACCTAAATCGAGGTTGGGAGCGTTCGCAGACGACCGAGTTAGCGACGCCATTTACTTGTGGAGCCATCTCTGATAGGCACAGCGAGTAGACAACAGAGTGCTTCATCTGCTTGCGGCGCATATCGGTAGATGGCGTCCCAAGTAAATAGCGTCGCTGACTCGGTCGTCTGCGAACATGGCCAACCTTGACTCTGGCAGGATTCTTGCTCTCATTTTTTACAGGAAGAGAACTGCACCTTGAAATTTCATGTGGTAAAACTGAACTGCTCAGTGCACAAATGGTGAAAGCTAGAGTCCATAGATATCTCTCCAAGATATCTATGGACTATTGATGTCTTGGCATGACACCTTGGCAACATGTTGAACTCGGGCTATATGACATCTTATAGCCAAAAAAATGAATGTGTTGTCTACCAGTTTACTTGACTTACTTCTTTATTCTGTTGTCCCTGATATTTCGATTCCTTCTAAAGTGTTTCCCAACTCGAGGAGAATAAGGGGGGAGGGGGGAGGATTCATTGAGGATTGTAACATGTATCGAACCTGGATTATATTGAGATACCAAAGATACGTCTGAAATTGTATTTCATAGATAAACAGAAATGCTATTAGAAATTGGTTTTGTGAAGGATACCTGCTATTGCAATGCTGCCTACGCTGTGCAGAACCATAGTGTGAGAAAGGCTCTTTAGGTGGGGAGACACAGCTCCCTGCCGTGACCAGATAATGTCCTCCTGTGCGCTAAAGTTCTCGGAGTCAAGTATAGATGGCGCTGCGAACTGTAGGCCGGGTGGTTTGGGTACGACCGACCGTCTGGGCAAGATGCGTGATCAGTGCTTTAGGGAGCTTGCGCGAGGAAGGCTACTGTTCTGGGTGTAGTGTTGAAGAGGGCGTTTTCTACTTTATCGCCTGCCTTGTTTTGGCATGAGTTAGACCATCCCAAAATAGTAAACCAGGGTAAAGAACAGACAGGGGGGGGGGGGGTTTGACCCGCCAAACCCCCCCGCCCCTCCCCCGCCCTTTTTCTGCCTACGCCACTGGTCACTACGCACAACAGTCGAACCCTTGAGTTCTCGAGTCAAGGTGGATAGCGGCGAGCAGCAATAGATTTATGGACCTTACACCACGGTACTCGCCCCTCTCAGCCTAGCACATCTAGGGTAGGCAATGCCGCCAAAAATATCCCAACTATTCCTGATTAGAAAACAAAAAATACATATACCGTATTTACTCGCACAATGAACGCAGTCGCGTAATGAACGCACTCCCCAAGTCGGCTCTCAAAATTTTGACTTTTTTTTTTCACTTGCATAATAAACGCACCCCCAACACGGATGTCAAAATTTTGACCCCCTCCCCCCACAGCGCTAAATTAAGGCACTTTTCTATCCTGGTGCAGCGAGGTCGCGAATGCATGGGCAGCGTGGGCAAACAAAACGCCTTGCAAAAGGCGTTAAAAAAATTCGAAAAGATCCAACGGAAGCAAAAAAAAAAAAAAAAAAGCTCCTCTCCATGTTCTTACATGGAGAGGAGCTTTTTTTTCTTTTTTTTTTTTGCACGGCGCAGTCTGGACTTTGGGTTCGCGCGCCGCCGCGCGCAAGGAGGTAAGAAAGAGAAGCGCTCTAAGTTGAACGAAACAACTTGCGAAAGGCGGCAAAAAGAAAAGAAAAAAAAAACCCACCGAACTGAGAGAAAAAAAACAAAAGGAAAAGTTGAGTTTTTTTTTTTTTTTTTTCTTTTGCACAGCGCAGTTTGGTTACGGGGGGGGGGGGGGGGGGGGGGGGGGGGGGGTCGCGCACTGCGCTTAGGGAGGTGAGAAAGAGGAGCGGAGAAGCGCTCTAAGCAAACGAAACAGCTTGCGAAAGGCGGCAAAAAGAAAAACAAAAAAACAACCTATGGAACTACAACCTATGAGATAAGAAAAAAAAAAAAGATTAGCTTTTTTTCTTTTTTTTTTTTTTGCAGAGCGCAGTTTGGTTACGAAGGTCGTGCGTCGCGCGCAAGGAGACAAGAAAGATAAGCGGAGAGCCCTCGCCTAAGCAACGCCTAAGCAAACAAGACAGCTTGCGAAAGGCAAAGTCTAAGCAAACAAGACAGCTTGTGAAAGGTGGCAAAAGAAAAAAAACCCAAGGAACTAGGAAAAAAAAAAAAAAGATTTTTTTTTTATTTTTTTTTTTTTTTTTGCACAGCTTAGTTTGGTTACGGGGTCGGGCGCCACGCGCAAAGAGATAAGAAGTTACTTCGATTTTTCAAAATAAAAGGTCCGTTCATTATGCGAGTAAATACGGACGCAAAAATTTTACTTCGCGTAATGAACGCCCCCCCCCTAACTTTGCATCGATTTTTCGGAAAAAAAAGTGCGTTCATTCTGCAAGTAAATACGGTATATACATCTGTACACTACTAAGTAAAGCCACGTGCACCTGCTCATCAATCTGAATGCGAGTTGTAATGTTCTTTCTGAAATTAGGGGTTGTTTGGTGTTGGGGATCCCACACAAATATCGAGCCCGTCATTGGTGTGCTGGGTGGAAGGCAAGGTGGGGAAAATAAACATGTTAGAACGTATACCGCGACCACAGTCAAGCTTTGGAATAAGAATGTTATCCCAAAAATTATAGCATGACGCTCAAAGACGCGTCTGTTTGCATTTCCTCGAGCATGCCTCGAACCTTCTATGCTCACCTTCAGGCAGCATACTTCCAGGCCGTTCGAGCTTTCCAAGTACTTTCAGGAAAAAAAAGTGTGAGATAAACCACAGGAATTCTTTCCCAGCAGAATGTGTCGCAGTGATAAAACTTGTGGTGCCCTCTAGGAGAAGGCAGAGCAAGCAGACAGAGGGGGACATTATCTGGTCGCGTGCTC
The DNA here is from genome assembly GCF_016920785.2 of Ixodes scapularis. NCBI lineage: Eukaryota > Metazoa > Arthropoda > Arachnida > Ixodida > Ixodidae > Ixodes > Ixodes scapularis. The sequence goes on from NW_024609837.1 coordinate 60,066,449, forward strand.
CTAAGGGGGGCCGGCCGCAGTCTCCTCGCCTGAACAGGCCTACCTTACACCATGTGCAGAACTAACGCAACACTATGCCCATCACCAAAAGTAGTTTTCTCTTCTAGACACCACATATATAGTGTTCATAAAGTTGTAAGATGCAAATAAGCTGTCTGTAGAAGGTGTGAGCAACAAGAGCTTAAAGTAAGTTGCCCCCCCTCCCCCCCAAAAAAAAGAACAATACACTTTGGAAGTGGTGAAGGTGGCCACAAAGATTACTGTATGCATCTGCTAACATGAAATGCACACTGAGAACTTGAATTAAACTTAAAGGGAAAATACCCTTTTGTTTTCTACAAGGCAAATCACATAGGCATGAAATGCACACATCATGATACAGTCGAGCCCGGTTATATCACACTCGGGTATTTCAAATTATTGTTTATATCAAAGAGTCCAAACATCCCCTTGAAAATCACTGTAACAGTATAGGAGCGTTGTCTCTTTGTATCCAACTCCCATGGTGGGGACACTCTATATAGCGCACAAAGCCCGTTGCTTTTACCGCGATGCAATTGCGCCGGTGGCGAGCACATCGCTTGCGTTGCGAGGCTGGCAGACCGCCAAGCCCGCAGGCGCATAGAGAGAGTAGGGAGCTTGGTAGAAGAGCGTGTTGGTTTAAGTCATGGATGAAGAAATAATAAAACAATTAAAACAGGGACAACACAACCACATCTATCAGGGAGTGTTCGCTGTCGGAAAGGTAGCCTGCACCTTTTCCCCGAACACAGCTGCTGCAGTGTTCAAAGAAAGCCTAAAAACAAAATAAAAAAAAAAAAAAAAAAGTCTTCAGCAAGTTGAGTGTGTTGACAACGGGTATTGCAATTGCACTTCCAACGCCTTATCTTTGTTTACCTTTTTCTTTTGCCGTTATTGCTTTGCCCGTCTTTTTTCATTTTATTTTTGCCTTTTTTTTTTGCTTGAATTTAGTGAACTTACTTTTTTGTTGCTTGCTTAACGTTCGTTATTTGTTTATACTCTTGCTTTTTCATTTTTCTTTCTTTTTTTTTCTTATTTTCATGTTTTGTCGCTTAAGCCATGTAAAGGTCCCGTCAGGTGCATATGCAAGTGCGGGGGCGTTTGAGGTCTCTGCCAAGTACGCTCTACTGTATTTAGAGGCTCTTGAATGTTCTATTTGGTAAGCTCCCGTTTGTTGCGACCTTCGGTATTAGCAAAGACATCGAGAATTATCAACTCGAGCTCCTAATTTAAAATTTTTGTATCTCAAATTATTGATATATCAAACTATTTTATGGTCCCTTTTGAATTCGATGTATTCGGGTTAGACTGTAAAGCTTGAATGAAGATTATTGAGACTTCCTTTCTGTGACCGACTTGGTTTGGTGGCTGCAGAGGCACTTTACCTTCAAAAGCTTCCGAATCATCAACGTCCACACCGTCATCTTCAAAAGGCGAGACAACACTGTTGGCAACGGCCTCTTGCGGATCCGTCTGCACCAAGAAAATCAGTGGTCAGTGTGATGAACAAAGTGAGTGCGTTTATGAAGAATTCAAGTAGACTAAACCAAACAAATGACAACGAAACAAGCAAAGCTAAAAGATTAAAAACCAAGCCACAAGTATTAAAACATGGAAGGTCCCAAAAAGCTGAGAGACTATTACTGACACATGTACACCTTTTGGTATAGATTGTAATTTAAAAAAAAAACATGTCGCATAGATTCCCCCCGACATCCCCCCCCCCTTACAGCCTATAAAACAAAACAGCAACCTTCACTTTCAGTCTTATAATGCATAAAATACATTATAGGAAATTGGTGAGGGAGTTGGTGTGTCATGTGACGTATATTTTCCCGGAAAATTTAGCAAGGTAACTGAATGGTCCCGTGATGTTGATTTCCCCCGCTAAATTTGGTAGGGAAACTGCAACAGTGTCTAGGTCACAAGACATTAATTTTTCCACTAAATACAGCTTGTAACTGAATTGTGTGTAAATGTTCACATGACATCACTTTCCTGCTAAATCTAGCGAGGAAACTAAATTGATGTTTTGGCCACAAGACGTAAATTTTTGCACTAAATTTGGCCGGAAAACTGAGTCGCCGTATAGGTAACGTGCCAAGGTCAAGTTCCCTAAAAGTACAGGTCACGTGACGCCACTTTCCCCGCTAAATTTAGCAGAAAATGCCCGGACAAACAGAGAGAAGGACAAAAATTTTGGATTGGGAAAGGTGGCTCTAAAAAGCAGCTCATGCTTTAAAAACGCTCGAGTCCGAACACGATGGATGCTAGAAACTCGGGAAACCGACGAGGAGATCGGACTAGCATTGTTTTCTTTCGTTAGCTTCCTTGGTGTCAGAAAACCACCGTGATCCTATACTTGACCAACCTCCTTGTTACTTCAACATCTGAACGTGTTGCCAAACGAGATGCACTGCCGAACCCAGGTACCCCAAATCCCGTCCCCACTCCTGCCCGTTTCGATCTGGACTGGCACCGTACCACCCTGCTGTCGCGCATCATTAGTGCACGATGAATGTCGAAAACCTCAGATGCGGTTGTACCGCGCCAGCTAAATTTCTCCTCTACAGCGAAGACACCAGACGCCCAAAAGGGCCAACTCAATTTCCCCATATAAACATACGCACAACGCAATCGGTTATGCCAGCTACTCACCCTAGCATCCTCCAGGGGCGAGGCAATCCTAGACAGCACCATCCTGTCAATCGCCTCCGCCTCTTCCTCCTCGGCAGCCTTCAAGGAGCGCAGGCTCTCGCGGCTTGCCCTCTGCGACTGGGGACGGTCTCTCCTCCCTTGCTCCCCTCTCCTTCGCGACCTCTCTCTCTCGTCTGAACCCACGAAACTCTTTGACTTGGAACCCAGCGTCGGAGTGGGCGGAGCTGCGAAGCCATTCTTTTTGGGCTCGCGCCGGAGGGCGAGCGACGGCATGGACGTGGCGCTACGCGGCCCGACGTGGTCTCTCGCTGCAACGTTTCTGGGCCGAGGGTTCTTGGCGACGACGGGCGGGCCGGAGGACAGCGGCGCCGACGACCGTCGAGTTTTCGGGCGAACGGAAGAGGCGGGAGCGACGGCGATCGCGGGAGCGGAAGGTGACCGCGCGACTCCTCCGCGGGGTGGCTCCGACGAGTGGTGTGAGTTCGGCGCGTTCGGATGGCGGGGTGCAAACTTTTTGGGCGGCGAGTTGCGCGACCTCGTCTTGTTGCGGCAGACGGTTTCCCATCCCTCGGAGTCATCTGGGGAGAAATGTAAGGTTGTTTTTGTAGCGGCGGGATTAGTACGTGGAACTGATGGAACTTGAATGAACTCGTATGAGCCCGTAAGAGTTCATACAGACTTTTATTTATTGGGAAAAAAAATTAGAGCCGTGTTTGCTAGAGAGGGGTTCTCAGAACTCGTATAAACTCATCCAAGTTTATTTAATTTCTTTTTGCTTATTTCTAAGGTACCTACAGTGCACAGAGGTAGTCATGAATAATTTTTCCAAGCCTTTCAGTACCGTGCACCATACAAAATTTCAGCTGAACTCATGCACATTGTTCCCAACTTTCCACTTGCCCACTTCTAAGCTCAGTTAATTTTACTGTCGCTATATTTAGGAACTATGGCATGTAAACGACAAAATTGACACAATATCCTAATCTAGAAAATCAATCCATTAATCCACTTGCTATGTGCAAATATTCATTCTTCAATTTCAAATTTAACAAACAAACAAAAACAAAAAACAAGCACGAAGGATGAGCATGGGTTTTCAAGACATCACTGCCTAACACATGCACCTGCATAATTGCGGCAGGTCAGCCCCGTTGAGTGTGCTTCTCACCGAGCACCAGTGCACCGCGGGCAAGCAATAGCCGCGGAGCCCGCCAGCTCTGCGGGTGTTGCTTCTCCACAGTGCACAGATGCTCGGTAAGAAGCACACTCAACGGGGCTAACTTGCTGCGATCGACACTTGACAAGTATGAACATAGGAGTTGGAAACTACTATTCAAAAATTCAAATATTAGCACACCACTACACAGAGGTCATGACTGCATAGGGTAAATGATACAAAAAGCTATTTTTTTTTCTCACATACAAAAGCACATTGCTCGACAACAGAATTATTAAACCAAAATGAAATACAATGCATCAAAAACATAATGCACAGAGAAAACACACAAGAGGGTCTAAGTGAAAGGAAGAAAACATGGCAAACCTATACGGGTTCATGAGCAACTGCATATCAGACATATACTACTTCCAATACATTTACTTCTTAGCCCTTTCTAAATCCTCACTGCACGGTTACATAAAGCTACAGAAAGACCTCGACCCAAGCGATGAAAGAAGATATAAAAAAAACTCCCGTCCAGATTCTTTCTCGTCGCCGCTCACTCACCGAGATCGACGGCCATGGGGTCCAACGAAACGCTCTTTGTCAGCAACGTTGCCTCGCCACAAGCATTCGGACCCTTCACCATGTCCGCCCAACTGTGACCGCTCGAGGTACTGCTCAGAGACAGCGTCGATTCGCTCTTCCGAACTTCGCCTAACGGTTTGGCAACGTTGGAAATTGGCTTGGGTGGACTGACGACGGTGGTTGCCTTGCGAACGGTCGCTGTGGTCACGACGGTGCTCGAAGCTGCCCCCCTTGCTGGTGGAGCTGTTCTTGCTGGGTTGACAGCTCCGGGCCTAGAGGAAGGAGGTACTGAAGGCCGTGAAGGAGCATGAAACCGCTGGGACGGCGACCCGGTCTTCAGCGAAGAACTGTAAGAGGCTGGCTTGGGTTCTAAAACAAGAACGAAGGTGCCGACTTTATTAATGTGAAAAATTGTAACCATAGTCTCATTTAACGCGTCTCGTTACTAGAGGTCCGTGAAGAACAGAACTTGTTTACAGAACTCTCCTCATTTAGCTCCAAGAAACAACGCTTTCAATGTGCCTGCTGCTCTCCCACTCACCACCTAGAAAAGCCACGACTTCCCGTCGCTACCGCCATCAACCATTCAGTGGTCAATACATAGAGCTGAAGAAAGATCTACACCGTCCAGATCCCAAAAGACAAGAATTTTCTGAATCCTAGAGTTGGTTCAGAAAACTACCAAACATGCATTTGATTTCCATTAATCCACTCGACTGAGGACTTTGGCCATTTTCTCGAGTCTAATTTAGAACAAGTTTGTGTAAATCGTAAAAACAATTGTCCGCACTATGCATGACGCACACAAAGTGAAATAATCCTCTGATCTCCCCAAGCCTTTACCTGGAGTGATCCTGGATTTGGCATCAGTCACACTGGGACGGGGTCCTGGTCTTGGCACTCTTGCAGATGTTGACTTGGCTGATGGACAAGCCTGAGACAGAATGGCTGCTGCCTGACCTGTCTTTTGAGGCTTAGGGGCCTCCGATGCTTTGGATGGCTCCGGTGTCTTGGACCGTTCCAAGGTCTTGGAGACTTCTGGTGGCTTGGACGTGTCCGTAGTCTTGGAGACTGCAGGGGTCTTAGCCGACGCCGTAGGTTTAGACCTATCGGAAGTCTCGGAGGCCTCTGATGACTTCGATAAATCTTGATCTTTGGCTACCTCTGAAGTCTTAGGTATATTAGAGGCCTGGTTGGACACTTCTGGAATCTCCAATGTTTCAGGCAACATGGCTGGTTTTGGAGAGCTAGACACTTCTATGGGCTTGGGTGCTTCTGTTTCAGGGTTTCTTAGGCATTCAGGTTCCGCAGGAACATCAGCATCATTGGCACTCTCAATGTTTCCAGTTATCTTCACTTCTTCTGAACTACTTGCTATATCTAAAATACTATTCTCCTGCTCCGAGCTATCTGCTTTTACTAAAGCCCTGGCCTCTTCAGAAGGCTTGGCTTCTTCAGAAGGCTTGGCCTCTTCCAAACGCTTTGGCTCCTCTGGGGTTGTTGCGGGTGCTCTTGCAACATCTTCCACTGTCACCACGGAATCTTGGGCCGATGTTGACGCTACACTCGACTCGGGGAATGATTTATTGACCACATTGTCAGCATGGCTGTCGTTAGCCGAAGTACCTACAAAATGGCAAGCATGAGAAATAAGCAGCACATAAGGTTCCCCAAGAGCTCACGATTATGCGACGACACATTACGTAAGACATTCAGTATGCAGACCAGAATTGAGTATGTAAAATAACATTCACCTAGCTCAGTAAATGAATATCGGAGAAACATTTGTTTTTCTTTAGAATACCTAATATATACTAAGAATGCAATAATCTAAAAGTATTTTTCTAAAAAACAAAAAACTGAAAGAAACAAAACGAAATAAGAGAATCGGTTTCTTCAATGAAGAGCTGCCCGATAATGGAACTTGAAGAACACAATGTTCGGTAAATGACAGCTTTAAAGAGCAACTCCGCTTCATTTTTGTTTTTAAAAAAAACAATGCAGTCCTCTTCAGCATCACCAAGAAGGACCACAGATAAAATATTAAAACATAGTTGTGACTACATGTTTTTAAAGTCTGGCAAACTTTGCAACGTGCCAAATTGCCGAAATCTGCTGACTCTAGTGGGCAAACTGAGGCACGACCAACAGCACAGTAAAGGCTACGGCATGTCCGTAGCCAACACTGAGCTAAACGTCATCACCATTGCCCCTTTTCGTTTGTTTTTACTTCTCCAGGCATGCGTAACGGGCGACGTCAGTGACGCTTTTTCTCGGCACTCAGCGGTGTCCAAGTGATTGCCGTCGACAGCGCAGTGCGTGTCTTGGGAGCCATCCGGCCATCCTGCCGCTATCACCATCTCCCGTGACACAACCGCCGTCGGCGTCTCACCGTTTGTGATTAGGGCGTCTTCGTCCCGCAATGTTCTCCGCAATTTGTTGCGAGATCCACGACTCTGCAGGCAAGGCTAGTGCCACTCGCGCGCAGTAGTGGTGTTCTAGTTCGGGAGAGCTTAGCCGAGGTCGGGAAACAATCTATGAAAACTCCCTAATGTCTCTCGGAGTTTCATTCGCATCATGTGCGCAGACTGATGCCACAGCTGTGCAGACGTCACCGAATGTAGTAGGCACCAACACGTAAGAACCTTACCGAAAACTGGCGAAATGTGCAGTGCAGACGACACCCTTTTCGCCCGTCGTGTAGAGGGTTACGGTAATATGTGACATCTTGTACCGAGTGACAGTCATGTTTTTGGCGACCCGAGGTCAATGCTGCCAGATGGAGCCGAAGTTTCGGTTTCTGCTCACGTGTAACGTAAGATTTAACAACATGCACCACACTTTTCGCAAAGCAAATGACGTAGTGCTTTTTATTAGTGCTTTTTAATGTGAAATCACACATTATCCCGAAATTTTCAGAATTGAGCAAAGTTACCCTTTAAAGGTCTAAATATAAAGGAGAGGGGTGTAAATGCTTTTAGGTTACATGGTACAAGCTACCACCCGATACAAAAGGTATAGCCAACACCATCCATTTATGTACCGCATTTTCCGGTGTGCAAGACACACGTTTTTAAAAAAATTTTCGGAGGTGCGTCTTAAACACAGGTGCGTCCTATATACTAATTTTTACTTAGAAACGTGCGAAAAGTGGGGGGTGCGTCTTAAACAATGATGCGTCTCATACATAAGACACAATTTTTTTCCCCAATTTTCGGCGATGCGTTTTATACACAGGTGCGTCTTATACACTGGAAAATATGATATACTGAATGACCGTCATACCTGAATCCGAAGAGCTTATCGACTTGCCGGTCTCTGGCACCACCTTGAGAACACAGTCTGCTCCAGAAGCATCCTGGTGCTCTAAGCTCTGCACCGAGCCGGCCCCAGAGACCGTGCATGGAGCGGCAGCTGCTGGAATGGACTCCGGACCACACTGCGTTCCGACCGTGAGCCGCGAAGGTCGCTGCGCAAGTCCGGGCCTTGGAGCCATGAAGTTCCGCGGAACGGGTTTACCCAAGGACGGCTTGCGCACTTCCCACGTTAGGCAGGTCGGCCTGGATGGTTGCAAGATTCCGCAATCAATGCCAAAAAAAAAAAGTTTTGTTTATAAGTGTCAGGTAAAAGTAACTCTGTTGTGAGTTTGTTTACACAGTGAGAAATTAGTCAGCCCCCAATGGGTGTCGGACGTGTCCAAAGCAGATGAGAAACTTAGCCAGTGCAGTACTGCTGCAAGCCTGGGGTCTATAGTACGAGCACCACCCAGTAGTGGTAAAGGACCGCGCGCCAGTGTGGTGCCGATTCAGATAAAAACAGGCAGGGGTGAGGACGGAACCCGGAAGATATGGATCCTGCAGCGTGAGCTTTCGCTCCACATACTCTGAATTGTGACGTGTTAACATACACGACCACCGATCCCTCGGGAATGTTTTCCGTCCTACCTGTTTGGAGGGGGAGTGCTTTCGAGCTGTTTGCTCAGCTGGATCCAGTTGATCAGCGCTGTGAACTCCTTCCGGTAGTTCTCCAGAATAAGAATGGCTTCCTGCAAAAGCAAAATATCAAGATCAGAAATCAAATGCCACAAAGAAAAAAATATTGTGGAAATGGCCCCTATCGGTGACTGAGCTCGAATTCTTGTTAGTGCAGGGAGGAAGTGTCAAAAACACACTTTGTACAAGGCTGGACTGAACAACGGTCAATGTAATAGGGCTACAAAAAAATGTCCTTGCCTCCTCCAATACATCTTTACATCGTATAGTAGTATTAAAATTAATGTATCAATGTATTTCTTCCCAACAGCATCTGAATCTTCTCATTTGCTGCATTACCATGACAACTGTTCCCTTTAAATAAGAGAGCCATGCCAGAAGAAAACAACTGAGAAAATACCAGTGTTGAAAACAGGTTTAAGTGTGGGTACATGAATGTTGGTTTGGCATCATTTTTAATTGCCAATTTCACAATTATTCTTAATTTGCAATACTAAAAAGCATACCGGAAAGGGTAAAGGCCGGTGATTCCGAAAACATAGGCAGTTGGGGTAGCTCGAAAAATCACCGGAGCACCCTGCACCCGCACCTTGCACTCCAAGGTGCTCTCGTCGGTCTCGCAGGTGTGGTAGATCTCGTCCACGGCTCGCTGCAGGTTCTCGAACAGGTAAGCCCAGTAGCGGGCTCGTAGACCTTTGTCCGGACCGCGGCCGGCTGACGACGACCTCGCGCGAAGCTTGGCGCCCCCGCGTGCGGCGGCGTTTGGCGGTGTCCCCATACCGGCGGCAGGAAGGGGAGGCTTCAGCGCCGGCGACGGCGACATTCACCAACGGGGCAGATACTCTAGGAGCCTGATTCCCGAAAAGACGGCGTGAAACGTCAGAGGGACCGTGAAAGGGAGGCGGGTGGTGGAGATCTGAATCGGCACACCCGAGCAGAGTTAATGCGGAACGCAAGTTCGTCTGCTTCTTGAGCAGGGGTTGTGATGATGTCAGGACGCCGAGCTCCTATTGGCCGATTGAACAAAATGGTGAGTAGACTTCCCAAGGCATCTAGCATTGAGGTCAACCCACTATCCTTTTAATCAAAGCCAATCTGAGCTCGACGTCGTTCCGACGTCTTCACAACCCCTGTGCAAGAAGCAAACAAACTTGCACCAAGCATAACTCAATTTGCATTGAATGTGGCGTCCTCTCGTTTAGGGCCTCTGCCTCAAAGAGCCACTGAAAAGAAAAAAATCGTTTTTTCTAAACAGTCTAGGTGAGACGTGCGTGTCAAGAAATACATTTTTTTAGAAAATTTTTTTTTTGTGTGCAATATTGATGGCGCAAGATTTATGTTAGTTGCATCTGAATTATGCATGCAAGTTCATGACATCACAAAATGGCCATACACTCTTTCCACCTCAAAGAGATGGTCATACTCTCCACTTTAACGTGATGGCCACAGCTTCTCCCCCAGACGCCCGAAATGCCAAGATAAAACAGGTGGAAAGGAGGTAACCACCTACTAAATTGTGTCTCGCGCCGTCAAAATTGCTCTAAAAATGTTTGTTTTTTCGCATAGACTTAATTTTTTTACTTGCGTGTCCCAACCAGACTGTGCAAAAGAAATTGTATTTTTTCTTTTCAGTGACCCTTTAAAAGGGCACTAAACCACTTTTTGTGATGGTTTATTTACGGCCGTAACCCAATGTGTGGTCTCTAAGCATCCTAAGAAACCAAACGTTACGTTCATGCAGAATCTCCTCGTCCGTCAATGCCCTCCGGTATTTACGATAGTTCGAAGGTAATCAATCTTTGATACCGATTTTAATAGAGAAAGGGCCCATAGACTGAGTTATGACCGTAAACAGACTACCGTGGGAAATGGTTTAGTGCCCCTTTCACTGAGGAAATTTGCTGAACCTAAACCACAGTTTTTACGAGAGACATAAATGCGTCTATGAATAGAACTAGTGCTTTAACAACAGACAATTCCTGAGAAAATGAGCCGAAAAGTTGGACAAGTAATTTCAAGGGTTAAGTAGATGACTCTGTTGACTCCGCCGATAACAAAAGACCCACTCGGAGTGCGTGGCCCAGCCCCCGTCTCAGCCACACACTACGATTGGGTCTTTCATATTGGTGGAGACTGTACCTTCTCTCCCACGAGCCGGTATCTTGTTAAGCATCACGGAGTCCTTCACGTGATGGGTAGCATTGCAGAGCAACTACTGGCCAGCGGTTTAATTTTTACTCTTCATTTCTGTTGTGCTGCTTCAGAGGTTTCGATCAACCTCTGACAAGCCTTACTAAGTAAACTGCTTATCACCAAAAATAAATATTTTCTTCAATGGCAAAAGTTGTAGCATAAGAGGGCAAGGAATGTGCGCCTCATGGATGCAGATTTTGCACACACACAAGAAACAAACAGCGCATGCACATAAACACTGGTCCCTGTATGTTTTATGGATGCGAGATGTTTATTCCGGGCGCCACAGGGCTAGTCAAAGGGATTGATGACCGTTAGAAGGGACCGTATAAATCGGTTTGTGAATGTATCGAGCAAAACTTTCTTTAAAGAGGTGACCAAAGAATGTGCCTTAAGGGTATAAAAGTTTCACAAAAGTTTCACTGGACAAACTTACCCGAGTAAAAAGGTTGAAACGAAAAATATGAAATTTCTACCTACTGCAGCCAATAGATGTCGGTAGATTGAACAAGTGGGAGTCGGCAGTGAAGGCACCTAGAGTACCACATTTTTTGGCGTGGGCTACGGTGATGACGCCGCTGTTGTTGGTGACTTGTTTGAGAGGTTCCCCTCCTCATTAAGGCGTGCCCCACCGAGTGTAGAACAGTAGGGCGTCCCAAAGGTTGCTGCCAAAACTCTGCCCGAAAATGTCGGTGGACCTCTTTCATTAAAAGAAGACAATTTTTACCTGTTTGCTGAGAGTTAAGCACATTATGAAGATGACTTAAACCCCAAAACAGCATGGGCGAAAGTTGCAGACAAGAAAAGAGACACAGTAACAACCAGAGAGTGCAAAGCAGACTGACACGTAGCCAAAAATAATTTTTTCGAAAAATAACGAGACAACACATCTGTTTTATTTTTGTTTTATCTTAATCTTTTTTTATACTTCATTTGTAGAATAAAATAATCGTGCACTGACAACTTGTGCGGAAAAGGGTGTGTCACTTCTGGCTCAGAAACATTGTCTGCTATTGCCGAGGTCGAGGACTGCTATGCAGAAAAAAAACAAGCCTCGGACAGCGTCTGAAGAGTGCCTTTTGAATTATGTATTATTTAGCAGTGTGACCGACTGTGGCCTAAGAGCACGGCGCCAAAACATGTCGCCGTAATATTCCCGAAATTTCAAACGGGGGGGGGGGAGCCTTCCCTACTGCACCCTCCTCCGAACGCCCGCGTGCCATGTTATCGTCTGCAACCACGGCATTGCTCAAGCATAGCGTCTGTAGAGAGCCTAGATTGAAGAGAGGGTCCATCTCAGACCAATGGGATAGTCTGCAATCTAATGGTGGACGCCACCTGCGAAGATTGGTCGCAAGTGCGCTTTCGTCCGGCGAGGGGAAAAGCAGGCGGAAAGGCAAAGACGTTTGCAGACGATCAGTGCTTTCGGCACCTTCTCGCAGCTTGTGCAGCAAATGAGACTCGTGAACCACATGACCCCGAACGCAAAGTTGAAAACTCTATAATGCAAGCTGCCTATTTGCCTGCGATAAAGCCGCTCAATGTGTTTGGGTTTGTCTTGCAAGTAGCGTCAAATGTGCCAGTGCACGAGGCCTGGGTCGAAAGCAGCCCTTGGAAGCAAATAATGGAGCATCACTGAAATGAACAGCCCATGGAAGCGAATGGTGGCAGAGCACCCGCTCTTGCTTGTTTCTACAACAGTGATCGGCGGTACTTTTAAAACAACTTTATCGAGAGGCTTTAGCCTGAGAGCTTACAGCTGCCATTTGTCAGTTGTTAAGAAAATCAAACGCCTTTCTTCTGGCAGACGACCGCCATCAGTAGGGATCTCATGTTTTGCGTTTCCGACTTTTTACTCAGGTAAGTCTGTTCGGTGAAATTTATATACCCTTAAGGCATGTTCTTTGGCCACTTCTCTGGAAGAAAAAAAAAACAAAAAAAAACAACAACAAAACAACATTCAGCTCAATACAACAAACTGATTTATGGGGGTCCCTTCAACTCGCACAGTAAACTGCCAAATAAAAAGTTTTTTTTTTGTTTTTTTAGGTTTTTCCTACATTGCTCCCTTCAAACAAAAATTCAGTTTGAAAGAATAATAGCCACCGACGAACCAAATCTAGACCGCCCCAAGAGATACTGACATTCGTGGGAGTGTCCCTGGCAAGTTGACTCGTCAGACGAAGAGTTTCAGCTCAGCAAATTTAAGAACCAAATTAGTAGCCTTAGGAATACATCACGGAGACAGGGCAACCTGAGTGGTGTCTCTGTCAGCACACAAAACTTCAGTATGCTAATAAGAAAGTGCGCACTTAAACTTCCGAAGCATCTGCAAAGCGTCTTAAAAAGGGAGGTTCGGGGTCGGAGTGACGCTGGCTCACAGTAAGCTCGCGACGAGTTCGTTTGAAGTTGCTGAGAATGAGTAATTCCATAGAACTATTTAATATAATGTGCACAAGGCTAGACAGGGCAGGGTTGATCAGGGTTGATAAGTGCATCAGCTGCGGATAACAGTAAAAAGACAATGGTTCTATGTTAAAGAGACAGCTGAATACAGGGTAGTGTGGCTGGAAACGCACTTAGTTCGGTAAGTAGTTAAAGTCCATTTAGTTAGTCGCTGACAAAACCTCCTACACAATTGTCACTTACTGTTTGCTCCTGTGCGTCCCACAACTTCCCACACACCTGCCAAACCGAGTCAACCGAGTCAACCGAGTCCTTCTGTTCTGCAACAGATGACTAAAATCCAAACAAATGTTCCTCTGAAACAAGTGAATAGACAATAAAAACGGAAACCTTTGAATCGGGCAATGTGTTCTGCCATCTAGTGTGCTTTGACAGTACTTACAACATGTAACTTTTTAGACTTTTAAAATGGCTTTACCTACTTTTACTAAAAATTTATAAATTTAATCAAACCTCTAGTGCTATTTACAATATTATTTTTGTTTGGGTTTCTGGAAAGTAACTTGCGAGCGACGTTTGTTGTTAAAACAACCCGCATACAGCTCAATGAGTAACCCAATCTATTAGCGCTTATATTTATTAAATGTTAATTTTCAACTGAAAACTTTGTTTTTATATTTTGATCACTTTTATTTTCGCCAAATTGAGCGGAAAAGACAGAAAGTGCGAGGCATAAACGCGATCAGCGTAAACATCAACGTTCAGGAAAGATGGCGTCCTTCAGGTGCATACTGGCGAAGTTCCCGCAAGCGAGTTTCCTCAAAGTTCTAACCAACACTAACGTTCCCCGGGCTGCCGCCAGCACGTTACGTTACCGTCACTTCTCGTCACATAAGGACGTTCTTCAGCAGTCCCCTTCACACTGCCTCGGAGGTAGTGTAACTCCATCACATGCACTATGTGCACCTCTCATCAATTCGAAAAGGTCCTGTGCTAGTCGGAGCGGTAATCAAGACCAAGACTTGATGAACTGTCCACGCATCGTCTGGCCGAGCTTCTTTCTGACGCTGAAGAACTGGATTCAGGCTACCTTCATCATCAAACCGTACTTGGACAGGAGCTACAACCAGACGGAGTTTTTGAATGGAGCTAAACAGGTGACCTTTGGCTTGACTGATGTCTTCGGCGAGTCTTCGTTTGGCAAAATTTCCGTCACAGTGTGTCTTTAGCCGCTCTGTTGGCGGCAGCTGTTTTGTAGACTCATTTCGCGCATAGCAACGAAATATTCTTAGCCTGAAATTTCACCTCACACTAATAATTTAAAATCAATGACCATCACTTTTTTTACAGCAGTATCGTGTCCGTGGGCAAACAAATCTCGACACGGAACTCCGGACAACTACCGCCATCTATGAGCGACGGCGCCAATCAGACAACCGGCCAGCCGGTTGTCTGGTTGCCGCCGTCGCTCATAGATGGCGGCAACCTTTCCACTCTGGTTTGTTGACTTGCGGCCGGCCATTACTTCATTCCCACTATAGTACAGCTTCGCTGGTCTTCCTTCACCAAAACAAAAAAGCTAAACATTTTTTTTTTTTTTTTTTACGTAAGAATAATTGTTAACAGCTTAATCACAAAAACAATACTAGAGATAAAAGACAGAAACTGGTGGTTTCACCTGTGTGTTGTACTTGTATAACTAGGGACATCTCCAGATTTGTAAAAGGAATGCACCTAATGGGGTATCCACATGAAGGAGAAATCCGCCACTTTCCTCCGCGGAGCGCGCATCACGTGAGACATACGTCATCCCTTTTTGACGCCTCAAGGCGCCCTTCTCCTCCGTGGCGGAGACGTGGAGGCTTCGTATTTTAGCATGAGAGCTCCGCAGGTGCACGCGGCGGAGCCAAGGACGGAGTTTCCCGGGTTGTTGACGTCACAAGCTCCTTCCGCGGAGTTCTCCTTCGTGTGGATACCCCTTAAGAGACGTTTACACCTACGCATGCTTTTCAAAAGTTACCTATAGTTAGAAATAGTAACATCATACCAAGGGCACTTTTTCACCCCCAAAAATAAAACAGCATTTGAGATACATGAAAAGCACCTATACTTCGTTTCACCTCAAGTCCGGACGCAGCTGGCCCTACAAGCTGATAGAACCAATCATAGCGTCAAAAGAGCAGGTCCCCGGGCCTTCCCTGTACATGACTGCCTAAACAATGATGGACAGAAGCATGACGGCGCGTTTCTGAAGCCCACCAGCAAGCAGGGTCGGCTGTGTCCAGACTTAAGGTGAAACGAAGTATGGTTACTGATTTCCAGTGACTAGTACCCAGGTACCTTGCAACCCCAATCATCCCTTCACTGTTGGCTACAGTGAACGTGATGGGTTTTCGTGTTTTGTCACAGGTGGCGAATCTCGTTTATGTTTCTAGGCGTTAACGTACGTCTCTGCCCTGGTGGCCAGAGGAGACTTCAAGTCCTTGGAAGGCCTGGTTGCCAGCCCTGTAAGTGACGGCATTCGAAGGTTGGAAAGCTTGGACGTGCCGGAACGTGCTGTACTTCGTTTTGCCGTAACTTGGCGAGCACGAACGCTTACGGCCTTCTCCCCCAAGCCAATCAGAGCAAAGGAGGCAAAGCACGCGACTGTTTTTACCAAAAGGTGCAGGGGCGAGACGGCAAGTCTAGCAGTTGGAGGAGAGGGGAAGGAGGAACTCCTCTCTTACCTGGACCCTCTCTCGCATGTCCCAGACGTTGCTTTTGTCCCCCTATAGATGATTAGCCTGGTGCTCAAAATTGGTATAAAGACGGCTTTCCTCTTTCTCTCTCTCTCCTGCCTGTGGCTTTGACAGCACTGCGCACAACTGGTGAGGTACAGTCTAGTGGCAGGCCTTCCGATGCACCAACTGGCTCGGTGGGGCCGTAACATTCACCGTTTGCCAAGTTACGACGAGTCAGAGTGGGGTTGGAAACGCAACTCCACATCAGTCCCTTGCCAAGTGGTCAACTTCTCTTATTGATTGGGGAAAGGCTACCGCTAACTAGTTTTTTCCAGCTCAAAAAATCTAAAACTTGCTAAAGGAATCTTGAAAAACCGCCAGATTTAAGGCGCAGGCCAGGAATGACTGTTTTAACACCATGTTTCAATGTTTGCCTCCTTTTTATCTCAAAGGTATCGCGAGTGTTATTCCCACAGACAGCAATTTTGTCGAGAGTGAGTAAAAATAACGACACTGCGACTCTAGCTCAGCACAGAAATTAAGCCATTTACGACCGACAAACATAAATGGGAGCACATTTTAGTTGGCCAGAAAGCACACCAACACGACATGAAAACCGCCAGAAATCTCACTGACTGCAAAACCATAATTTCCCCCGCAAAACAACTCTGAAAGCCGCCAAATTTAGCGGGAAACCTGCTAAATTGGCCACACTGCTCTAGAGCGACTGAATTCTTAAATTCTAGGCTAGGTGCGCAAGCTACCGCTTGTTATAAAGGGTACAGCCATTACCATCCATGCATCCTTCCATCCATTCATCCAATCAGTTAGGCTTGGGCAGCTGCCCTTAATTCGCCCCGAATTTCTTCTCGGCACCGCCATTTTGGTGCCTAGTGCCGGGCGGGCGCAATCGGCGACAGTTAGGATTAGAAAGCCAAACTTTTTGAGCTTTGGACACTGCGTCGGGAGGCTTGGGCAACAGCGTCTCGCTCTGTCCCGATCTGTTTTAACGTCTTTGGAGGACGGAAAACCGTTTCCAGTGGTTTCAGGTAGAGCTTAGGGTGAACTGCCAGCCACGGTTTTAAGGACCAAGATGACTGAACTGTCGTTGCACCGAAGCGAAGCTTACTCAGTGGCTAGCTACCTCCATACATACTCCTAGTTCTCTTTCTTAGACAGGTAGTACTCCACTTAAAGGGCAACTCCGCTTCATTTTTGGTTTTGAAAAAACAATGCAGTCCTCTTTAGTATCGCCTAGGAAGACCACACGTCAAATATTACGACGCAGTTCTGTCTAAATGTTTCTTAAACGGTCCGGTAAACTTTGCAACTCGCCAAGTTGCCGAAATCGGCTGACTCGAGCGGGCGAATTCAGGCGCAACCAACAGCGCAGTCAAGGCTACGGCATAGGCGGAGCCAACATTGAGCTAAACGTCATCACCATGGCCCCCTTTTGCTTGTTTTTACTTCTCTGATCGAGCGTAGTGCATGACGTCAGCAACGTTGCCTCTCGGCGCTCAGCAGTGTCCACGTGATTGGCGTACGCGCCTGCGCAGCGCGCTTCTTGGGAGCAGACCAACCGCCCGCCGTGGTCCCGCCGTTACCGCCGTCTTCCTCATCACAACCACCGTCGTCGTCTCACCGTTTGTGATTATTGCCTCTCGGAGTTTCGTCCACACTATGGACACCACATGTGCAGAGTCGCAGACTTATGCCGCAGTTGTGCAGACATCGTCGAATGCCGTAGACACCAAAACGTGGCGAAGAGTGCGGTGCAGATGACACTCGCACCTGCCGCACGCGGCACGCCCTCCCCCATCCCGCCCATCGTTGGGCCGAGGATCACGTGACATCTCATACCACGTGATGGCCATGTACTTGGCGGCCCGAGGCCAATGTTGCCGGACGGAGCCGAAGTTTTGGTTTCGATTTCCGCTCGTGTTTAAAATTAGATTTAGAAATATATACCCCATTTTTCGCGTTATATACCCCACTTTTCGCGAAGCAAACGATGCAGTGTCTTTTACTAGGGCTTTTTAATTCGAAATCACTCATTATCCCGAAATCTTCATAATTGAGCGGAGTTGCCCTTTAAGAAATAGATTACCGTGGGAAACATTGCCAATAGGCGAGTGAGGTTTTTAGCTTTTTTGGCCCAATTCCCCCTCCCCCCCCCCCTTCCCAAAAGGTCATCCCGGCAATATCCCACACTGCCTGGTCGTGGTTAGAAAAATGCAGAAGGGCGAGCAAATTGACTTAGAAGGGAAAGGGGACGAATCACACTTTTGGTTTCTGGGCTAGGCGGTGCAAGCTTCCATCCGTTATAAAAGGCACAGCCATTAGCATCCATGCATCCCTCCTCTGTTATGTGGGTGACTGCCGATTGGCAATATTATTTTTAAATCTTTTAAACATAGAAAAATAGAAAAATTTGATGGGGAGTGGTGCACCATTTGGGGGGATCGGCGGTGAGTGTGTTGGTGCACCACAGCTCGGTGAGCGAAAGCTCGCGCTGTGGGACCCAATGATCCCGGGTTCGATCCCCATCCCTGCCAGTTTCGATCTGGGTGTGCTTCGTACCGGTGCGCATTTCTGTAATCACCACTGCATAACACACGTTAAAAACCTCCGGCTTGAAGACGTATTGCACGGGCTAAATTTGTCACCTACAGTGGAGACGCCCATTGGGACCAACTGATTTCCCGCTGTCTTAACAAGCGCACAGCAGAATCACTTCAGTAAACTTTGTCAAAAAACACTTTTGCAGAAAATAACAGTTTGGCCTGCATTGCTAATTTTGACGAGTGGCGCACAAACGCATGGAGTGTATGCGCCCTCCTGTAGCATCTCGGTTTTCGACTTGTTAATGGTTACTGTACTCTACCTCAGGATGCGCAAGAGTGGCGGTATTAATGGCCGCTACATTTCATGCAGACCATTTCCGAAGTGCAGAGGAACTATTCCCGCTTCACCGAAGAGCAACGTCAGAAGCTGTCCGTGGAGCTCACAGACATTTACTTCTGTTTCCTGTACCAGATTGGCATCATAATGGACGACAGTAAGTTTACATACTTTTATATCTCGCGGAGCAGAAAGGCTTATGCTGGGTCTTTCTGCGAAGGCTTTAAAAAATAATAGATCTAGGGCAGTGTTGCGGAATGGGCACCTCCATTCCATTCCATTTCCATTCTGGGGAATTAGAGTTTTCGATAATTCAATTCCTTTCAGCTCCTAGGAATGGGAGCAGTGGGCCCATTCCCACTCCTGGAATGGCTGAATCGTTCCATTTCATTCCTCTAATTCCTAAACGTAAAGATTGGCATTTGACAGCTACATTGTGTTGCCGGCATAAGCAGCATAAAGCTGACATTATCAACGCTATTGCAAAAAAATGCTAATGGCCTCAAAAAAGCACCGATTTGACTAAGCGGAGCGCTGGTGTACTAAAGTGTTTGTTTACATTGTACTGCAAACACCAAGAAGGCCCTTTGATATGTCGATGCTTGTTTAAGACATCGGGCTTTCGACCATGTGGCTCACAACGAACAGCAAAACTCAAATCCACTCATTTTCTTTCTTTTTTTTTTGCAATCTTTTTTTTTTTGCATTTGATTTTTAGGACATACGCGGCCAGCGTGTTTGTTTGGTATTACCTAAAAAATATTGAGTTTGTGCGTGGCACAGAAATCAGCTATATTACTGTATTCTTCAAATACACCAGCAACACGGCTAGTACGCTGCTGGAAGCGACTCCATGCACAGCGGCAAGAACACATCCTCTGAAAAAGTGCAACCTCTACAGTGCAGCATGAGGGACCGTGTAGACCATGTCACGAAACTGTCTTTCAGCAGGTCTAGTCAGTTTGGTCATGCAACAACAGCGGTGACGATTTTCTACTTCACCTTATGATGAGCTGCAGCAGACAGCATGAGTGCCTTCTAAGTGTCGTGTGACCCTGGGGCGCAGCAACGTGCCGTACATGTAGTCCTGCTCACGGTGCTGGATTGCCTGGGGTCACTCGTAGTGTCCGCAGCGGTCCATTGCAAGGTGAAACAAAGTATGCAGAGACTCAAGTCAAAGGAAATGAGTGGGAATCCGTTAGCTTGCTTGTAACCCTAACCCACTTCAATGTAAAACATAGAACACAGAAAACATGCATCGGAACAAAGATCAAGAGGCGGACTTACACATAAAAATTCAGTATAAAAAAACAAGCGTCGGAGCAATGTGCAAGAGAAGAAAAGAGAAGTGAGTCTCGCTTTGTTTTAATGCCGAAGCGAACCCACATTTTGCACTTCAAAGGAGTGTGCGCGAATGAACCTGGAAGGCAGCAGGGTTGGCCGCCTGCTAAACAATGCTCCTTGAACTATAAGAAAACAATAACTGATTATCTTTCGGCAGTGCGCGAGTCAACGAGTTATCAGAGCTGATGAGGAGCCGAGCAAGGCAGTTTCTTTCTTTGTCGCTCCCTTCGTTTCTTTTGCTTGGTGCTTGGTTTCTTACTTCGCTCTCGCGTAACGCCGGTGAAGCCCGTCGCCTGCGCCTCCGTGAAAGGTGCCACCGCCACACAACCCTCCCCCCCGACCCTGTGCTCTTTGCTCTGACGCTTGTTTTTTGTATTACATTTTCTTGCGTATAGGTTTGTGAGGGCTCCTCGCGGGCTAGCAGTTTCCCGCTCATTTTATTTCTGAGTAACTGACTTGCTGACCGGCTCGGTTTAGCTAACTGTAAACACAAAAAAAAAAAAAAGAACCGGGCCCATTCCATTCCCATTTCAGGCAAAAGGCATCTAATTCCATTCCCATTCCATTCCCCTCAACGTTGCTGCCATTCCATTCCCATTCCATTCCGGGGTCGCGAAAATGCGGAATGATTCCGGAATCATTCCAACTCCGGAATGGCAACTCCGCAACACTGATCTAGGGTGTTCTATAAGAAAGAGAAACTCTTTTCAAGAACAGACTGCCAGCCACAGCGGACCTTGGGGATGAAAAGAAGCACCGTAATTTCCTAAATAATTATCTTTAATTGGTGAATTACATGTTTACTTCGTCAAAATAAACAAAAGGTTTCAATTAGAAACTTCCTGAGCATCGTCGAAAACCCCTAAATCAGTGAATTTTCGATTGACAAAGTGTGAGGATGCGTTAAATTTACCACTTTAGCAGCAGGCACAAGGCCGGTGATGTGAAAACAAGAATGATATTAATATTATATGTGTTTTCGCATTGCCGGGCTTGCACTGGCGATTTTGAAGCGAATAGTAGTTTTGGCCAAACATTTCCGAATCATATATTGAATAGTTTAAGCTTTTAAATGAAAACCGAGCTAAACTCGTGAAGGTAATTCCCAAGCTTCGGCTTGTCTAGCCAAGTTTATTTTAATCCAACTATAGGGTGGTCGAAGTCACCAGGCTCAATCTAAAATGGACCGTAAAAATCAACGCCTGCACGTAGCAATCTAAACCTTTCGTCAGAGGTGTATTTCACAGGTTGGTTTTTCTTGTAAAATTACAATGCGTAGTTCTCTTTCTGTAAAAAATAAGGCCAAGAAACTTGCCAGTGTCTACGGCGGGCAGCGACGCAGACGACAGGGGTTCAGTAGCGGCTATGTTTGGCGTTCGTATTGATAGATGGCGACGGGAGCAGCGTCCGAAGGTGCAGCCAACCAGTGAAAGAGAGCAGACGGCATGCAGACGAGATCCGTTGGCAGCAAAGGCGCCGCCGTTATGCAGATGCTTTTTTTTACTTTCAGTTTTACTTTTATTGTCCGCACTTATGTTTTAACCGAAGGTACATTTCAAAAAGATTATGTTCATTTTAATAAACATTGGTGGTCGCGCGCCGTCTCGATAGGGAGGTAGTGCCATCTATCAATACAAACGCCAAACACACCCTGCTACTAAACCTATGTTGTCTGTGTCGCTGCCCGCCGTAGACCCTGGCAAGTTTCTTAGCCTTATTTTTTACGGAAAGAGAACTACGCATTGTAATTTTACAAGAAAAAAAGTGAAAGCCGTTTACAAATCCCTGTAACGCCGAATTGGAGCGCAGCTCTTGAGGAGGAGGAGTGAAGTGTACTGAGGGGAGGGTAGACCCCTCCTCCTTCTCCTCCTCCCCCCTCATTCTTTAATATGCTCCGGGGGGGGGGGTCACGTGACCTCGGGGGGGGGGGGGGGGGGTGTCACGTGACTTCGGGGAGGGGGGTCACGTGACCTCGGGGAGGCGTGACCTGGGGGTCACGTGACCTTGGGTGTCACATGGGGGTCACCTCAAGGTCACGTGACCTCAGAGGGGTCACGTGACCTCAGAGGGGTCACGTGACCTGGGGGGTCACGTGGGGGTCTCCTTGGGGTCCCGTGACCTTGAGATGACCTTCAGAGGGGTCACGTGACCTTGGGGGTCACGTGACCTCGGGGATCACGTGACCTTGGGGAGAAGACCACGTGACCTCGGAGGTCATGTGACCTCAGAGGGGTCACGTGACCTCAGAGGGGTCACGTGACTTGGGGGTCACGTGACCTTCAGAGGGTCACGTGACCTTGAGATGACCTTGGGAGGGGTCACGTGACCTGGAGGGGTCACGTGACCTTGGGATGACCTTGGTTACGCCGACGCCAACGGCGACGCCGCTCAAGCCGGGAACGGGCCCCTAAGAGCTGCGCTCTAAAACCGACCTGTGAAATACACCTTTGACGAAAGTTGGAATACATTTTAGCGCTCAAAAAACCGGGACAAAGAGGCGAGAAACAGACAGCACAGTGCGCTACTAACAACTGATTTTATTACGTGAAACGACACTTTTATACCATCAGAGTTTCTGATTTTGCTCCGTCACTAGCCAACCCGGTGCCAGGCCGCGTCATTGAGGAACGCACGCTCCTTGTCCAGTAAATCAATTGAGGCCACGCTGACACATGCTGCACCACCCTTCCTAATCTCATCTGCCTCGATTATCTCCCTCACAGTTTTTTCCTTGTGCCGTGCCAGAATCTTGCTCTCGGAAAACAACGGCATACACTTGCACCTTTCACAATGATCAGACAGATGACCGTCCCGATAATTTCCTACTTTAAGTTTGTGCTCCCTCAGCCTATCATTAACACACCTACCTGTCTGACCTATATACTTGTTTCCGCATGATAAGGGGATCTGATATACTACTCCCTCCGCACATTCAACGAAGGGATCCCTGTGTTTTACCGCGCAGCCAGAAGGGGCCTTACAAAAAGGATCTGTCATCCTACATAATCTACTAAGTTTGTTTGGTGCGGAAAACACTACTTTCACGTTTGATCTATTGGCCACCTTCCAAATTCCAAAACCAACTAGCCCAGCAATCGACTCTTTTGACGAAAGGTTTAGATTGCTATGTGCAATGTTTTACGGTCCATTTTAGATTGACCCTGGCGATATGGACCACCCCATATATATTTATTGTCTGTGGCCTCCGAAAATTTAATGCCTACATTATGATGGCAAGTAAATGAAGCAAGCGACATAAAATCCTATAGATATGTTCGTGCTACATCTTATCGATAGGATTTAAGAGTACTAGTCCTGTTATGCGCAAATATCTTTTCTTCACTTCCACCTGATTAACCCCAGTTGTCAAGCATCTCTCTTTCTCACATATACTGCTAGACCAGGCACGTAGCCAGAAGGGTGGCCCATGGCCGCCCCCCCCCTCCCCGAAATCTTCCATTTTGTTGGGGCCTTCTCTCCCCCCTCCCCTCATACAACATTTGGTCATGGGCGAGCCCCCCTGAAACAAAGTCCTGGCTACGTGCCTGTGCTAGACCATATGTTGCACGGCAAGATGTGGGTGACGTGATGCTGGGATTATGTTGGCAAGGTTAATTCTACCGTAAACCGGTTTTGGAGGTTCAGTGGAGACCGGAAACCGTCAAGTCAGTTGGTCTTTCCGTTCTTGCAGGGAACGACCAGAGGTTCGTCGAAGCAACCGTCGTCTACCATTACATGCCCGGTCTGGAAAGGATACGACAGTCACCTTCGCTGCCAGACGAGACCATGGAGCAGGTCCGGAGTAGGGTGCACGTCGCCAACTACAGGTGATGCCACTTTTTCTAGTTAAAAAGGCGACGATTACGGCATTGGCATTAGTCGCGAGCATGTTTCATGTCGAACCAAATTGCTCAAAGGTGTCCCAGCCCCTACACTGCTTAAAGACGATCCAAACTTGTTCGCAGACATGCTTTTGCTAGACGTGCTTTTTCAACTAACGCTGCACTACAGTTACCGACAGGGCAAAAATGGCAGGGAACCTCCTTCGAATGTCAGACTTCCAGCATGCGCACGTGCCCTCCACCATGCTTTGACTGTGTGTGCACGCTCGGAGGCGAGGTGGGGAGCTTGCACTGGTTGCGGGATGACTAAACTCCCCCCTGCCATGCCCATCCCATCTGCAACTGTAGTTCTTCGACGTCCAACATTTTTTCCAGTTGTCTCTTTTTTTTTCGCTATTTCTTACTTTTTCAGCATTGTTTTATTGTTTTAATTGTTTTATGGTCTAAATCATTAAAATTATGGGTAGCTCCGTTGGTTGGCTGTAACACAACAATCTGCTTGTTCCCAAAAGTAATACATTTTGTGCAAGTGACTCACAAATCTGTCTCTTATAAAAGGTGTGAAATAACTAAATGCTAGGTTTTTCCTTTTTTTTTTAAGCATGGAATGTATTTTATGGGTTGTTTTTTCACGAGAGATTCGTCATGAACAAGCACCATGAGGGGGTGACTCACTGGGAGCATTACACAATCCATTTTCCCCACTAATTTCAGCGAAGGAAATCAATGTCACGTGATCAATAAAAAAAAAAGTACTGTAATATCCAGAGAGATGGCCCACCTAAAAGCGAGAGCAAATTGGGTGAATACGAGGAGTGGGCTAACTCTCGGCGTGCAATCAAGAAACTTTGTAAGAGTGCCAAGCTTGCTTTCACATTGAGGGGCAATGGAGCGTAGAAAACTGTCCTTCCCAGTTTGCAATGTTCATTTATCTTCCGAAGTGACTGAATGACACCAGTTCTGCCGCGGTCACCGTGGGCCAAGGCCCCGCAATTATTAGAGGTGGGTCATCTTTTGGTGTTTTCTGAAAGAATAGCAAATCGTGCCAAAAATAGGGGGCAGGTTATCTTTCGGGGGTTGGGCACCTCTCGGAATATTACGATGGTTTGCTCGCTAAATTTAGCGGGCAAATTGATGTCACGCTACCTAAACACCAATTCTGGTGTTTAGGTAGCGTGACCCATTGAATTGAGAGGGGGGGGGGGTTCAACAATGCGTGACCCGGAAACGCTCAACTGACAGAATAATTCAAATTCTTCGTCGAATTTGGCGAAGAAAAAAAAAAATGAGTAAAACAAGTACACGGTTTTACATCCTGCACTCCCGGGTGTTTGTTGGCACGACGAAAAGTGCGCATTTGTTTTACGTCACACCTTCTTCGCGCGCAGGTTCATCCGCGAATACACCAAGGGTGTGCAAGGCGACTGGACGATCAACCAGCTGAATCACTTCAAGCTGGGACCGTGACCGCCCCCTGTACGCAGAACTTTGAACGCAGGTCGATAGCAGACCCGTTTTCTCCCATACCTACACGTAACCGCGGTGCCCCGAAGGCGTCTCCAGCCAGCGTGTTTAGCATCTTGTCCCGAGGCAGAAACCGACGATGTCGCAGAAGCCAGAGCGTCATGCCGTTGGACGTCGCGGTCCCGGCGGCAGGCCGTGAACGGTGAAAAGCACAAGCGAATGCATCCATTCGACGACAACGCTCCTGTCGTTGTCGTCGACGGGTGCTGCGGAGACAAGTGAACGCGCAAGCGTCGTTGCGCCGTCCCGACCTTTGGCTGCCGAAGCCTCCGTGGACTGTCCCAATGGAGAGAGAAACCTGCGTTGGAACGGATGTCTCCCACATCCAGCACCACCACTGAGACGCCGCCGGGACCACGACCGGTAACACTTCTAAGACGACGCCAAGCAGAAATTGAGGGACCGCTATTTTTGGACGCAGTAAACACGCCAGAGTCTGAGACGCATTCACGGCACTGCAACGTAACGGCGCCTGCGGCATAAATTGTCGGCAGGCTTTCTTCAGAGACACTGTAAATTGATGCACTCCGTCCGACGAATAAGCGTCGAATAAAAAAATTGAGTTGTCAAAAGAACAATGTTTTTTTCCAAAGAAAGAGAAATTATGCATACCAGTTACGCCCCTCGAAAGTATGCAGAGAGAAAGCCGTCTGCTTCTCGCGTGGGAGTTGCGGCGAAGTCAGGACGACGCCGAGCTCAGATTGGCCATGATTGAAAGGATAGTGGGTAAACTTGAATGCTAGATGCCTCGAAGTCTACCCACTATTTTTCAATTGGCCAATAGGTGCTTGGCATTTTGACATCATCGCTACCTCCTGTGCAAGATGCAGACAAACCTGCTCTCAGCTTTCCTGTCCAGACAACTTTTTTCGTTTGAACACATTTGCAAGTCTTCGACTGGCAGTCGTCGCAAACGTGTAGTTTGGCAATGTTTGCAACCACTTGACTCGCTCATTTCGTATACAACATTGGTTCGTGCGAGTACTACTGGGCAGTCGAATCGTCTCAGTCTACAGGCAAGATGTTCTTCCTGTTTAGGCACAATTTAAGCTTAGCTGGGACCATGTGCTGGAGGGGCATGCCTATATTAAAGACTTAATCATGTATTTAGTATTCATAATATTTCAATTGTATTAAATTTCTGTTTTCTTTTTGCCACTTAGCAAATACCTGTCAAAGTAATGACTAATCGGATAGATTATAATTGCTGCCAGCACGTTTCACAAGGGTAAAGATAAGCAGAAAAGGATCCTTTGCTGCTTAGAGTTCAGCCAGAAGTGCCAAAGCACAGGCACACTAAAGGGTATACGCCGAGCGGCAAAAACAAAATAACTGCATTGCAAAATGCCAGCGCACGAGTTTTTATGACAACAGCCGATAAAATTCATGGGTCTCGTTGCCTTTCAGAGGACATCAGGCTGGTTCAGACATCTGCAATCAGCGTGTTAGCTACGGCTGCGTCCGTTGCAACCGGAACGACCGCTCTGAATTACATTCACATTTGGTGTGAAATTATGTGGCATCAAGGAAGGAAACGGCAAATAAAAACATTAAACTAAACGTTCTGCAACAAATAAATATCTTAGAGCCCTTCCACTTCACGTGCAGATGGAGGACCAGCAAAGCTGTTTTTTTTTACGTCTAGGACAGTGCCTAGAGGACGACCTCTAGGACAACTTCTAGGATGACGCCTAGGACTACCTCGAGGACGATGCCTAGAGATGATAACAAGGGACCAGGACCTCACTATCTAATAATGCCAAGAAAGGCCGAGTCACGCTGGTTGCCCCCATCTTTGTTTTTATTTATTCATACTTGTCAGGACCAATAGGGAGTTTTTTTGTCAACATCCACGGACACATTTTTCCCCAGATCCTAGCGCATAACAGCTTTGCTTTAAACGAAAAGGTTTGAACGAGGCATTAAAACAACAGCGGTATCGTGCGACCGCTGTCAACACGCTCAGTCGGTCAAGGATTTTTTTTTTTTACATTGAAGCTGGGATATGTTAGGGTCTGGGAAGAACTGCGTCTCGCATGTCGACAGAAAACTCCCCATTGGTCGTGACAAGTATAAATAAATAAAAACAAAGATGGGGCAACCAGCGCGAGTCAGCCTTCCTTGGCATTAGTAGATAGTGAGGAACATCATCCCTTGTTATCATCTCTAGGCATCATCTTCAAGGTCGTCCTCTAGGAGTCGTCCTAGAGGTCGGCCTAGGCATCGTCCTTGAGCTTGTCCTAGAAGTCGTCCTTGAGGTTGTGTTAGTTGTCCTTGAGGTCGTCCTCGATGTCATGAAGATAACAGCTTCGCTGTTATCTTCTCTACAATTTTTGTAGAAATTATTTTTGAGGTTTTACAGTTTGGGTCACATCCTGACAAAAAAAAATCCCATCTTCTGGAAGAAAGAAACAACACCCCACCCCTGAAAGGAGCAGGCACACTATATATTCTTTTGTTTAGGAATTTTTGTTTGAGTAGAACAAGATGCCCGGAAACTACGCCGGAGGTTTGGGTAGTTCACTTGCTCAATAAAATCTGCTTCTTATTCCAGATACGCCGAGGAGCCAAAACATTAGGGCCACCCCTACGCTGTGGGAATGAGCGCGCCCAGCAGATGCGCCCATACGCATTACCTACTTGCCTGCCGATGCGGACGATAGTCAATGGCTGTCGGGGATATGTAAAGTGATCATTTTGTCCACTATGTGTGCATGTAGTACATTGAAAGGCTGCCCATTTAAGCAGCTGTGACGAAGGGCAGATTGTAACGACCCCAAGGCTCGGAGCAAGTATCTGGAAAACTGCAGAGCTCGGTGGGTGTTTATGAGCTGCCGCTGTTAGTACTCATCAAGAGTGGGAGGATGACTGTGAAACAGTTAATAGACGCTGAGGTGTTGCGCGTCCGCGCTTCATCAGAAAATCTGGACGTCGGAAGCAATATAGGGTAGTTGCCTATCTTGCTTGGTGAAGCAATACAGGCGACTACTTGTGGCTCAACTGACAGGTAGGTACAAGGCGGTTCCGAGGTATACGGCCGTGTCCAAGCACACAGTTCATCGAACTCTGTTGGATATGGAACGTGGAACTTCGCAGCAGACGACCCCTTCGGCTCTTTTGCATGCCAAAGGTGAACCAACACGTTATTAGGTAGGTGGTCATAATGTTTTGGCTGATCGGTGTTGTTTCGGAGGACTTCGAGTTCGCTTTATTTGAGGTTGGGCCCAAACTTACAAGGCTGAGTCTAAACGAGAGGCGATTTACTTTGTGGCATCGGCACAAGGGGGATTTCAGAGCTAAACTCTTCCCACTCTACAACCCAATCATAAAATAATCCCCCCATAGATTAAAATATTCCTGGCTATGCCTTTGGATTCACATGGTTCTCTTAGAGCCAGGTAAAGGCCAATTTCAATTGTGTTTACAAAAAGAGGTTGGCATTCAAAGTGTGCCGCAGAATCACCCTTTACTGTTATTTTCCCAACAATATTTTAGACAATTTTTTTTTTTTTCCAAATTAAGATTTGCTTGTTTTTTACATGTAGTTTCCGAGTGTCTGCTAGTTAAAACTACATCTTTTTTTCATGTCGGCTTTTTTGGGGCGATTTCAATGGAACTTTAAAGTAGCTACCATTTGTGCATTTCCCACTAAATTTAGCAGGAACACTGAACTGTTTAGGTCATGGGACATCAATTGACCTATTCACCAATTAAGTTTCCCCACTAAATTTAGCTGGAAATTCGGTGTCACAAGACCTATAGACATTTTTCGCTTACTCTCGTATGGGCAACGAGAAACCATTTCACCTTGCAAAGAGCAAAAAAATAAAGGGGAGACAAAACGGGAACGGGCGACGGTTACTCTTATATCCTAAATGTATTCTATTGGGGTGGCGACGGCAAAACAATGTTTTTGTCCATACTACAAGTGGCAATATTTCAAGTTGGCGGTGCCCTTGTGAAGTAGGTCTACAGTCGGTGACGGGCAGTGGCATAGGAACTTTTTTCGGGGGGGTGGGGGGGGGGGGGGGGGGGGGGGGGGGGGGGGGGGGGGGGGAGGCCGGGCTGGCTGGGGTGACGACTTGGGTTTTGGGTACGCAGAGGGGGAGGGGGGTTAAAATGCACATATTATAGGGTCGGCTGGACTTTTTTTTTTAGGGGGGGGGGGGCTAAAACCCTATAAGCGTTTCCCCTGGCTGAGACCCTTTAACCTGTTACCGACTGTACACACCAGTTCACTTTCTGCACTAAATTTAGAGGGAAATTTGATGTCACATCACCTTCACACCAATTCAGTTTCCCCGCCAAATTTGGTGAAGAAATCAATGTCGTGCGACCTAAACACCTTCCGTTTCCCCGCCCAGTTTAGCGGGAAAATTGAAGTGGCATAACCTGACTACATGTGGCACACACAATTTTCCCACTAAATCTAGCCGGAAAATTGATGCCACGCGACCTGTGCATCCAGTTTCCCCATTCAACGTAGCGGGGAAATTGAAAAAAATAAAGGTTCTTCACTCCCTGAAACAACGGTTTAAGGTCTTCTCAACAATTTTAAACGATTGCATTTTAGAATTTGCACTTCACGCATTACAGGACTGTGAAGATAAACGGTCAATGTCAATTTTCTTTTTATTACATGCATACCAAACACAAAACTAGGATTTCCCAATGTTAAGATATTTGTACACCCCTACCATAAAGCGAGCATCTTTATGCCGTTCCCCAACGTACATAACACAACCAAATTTAGCAACTTTTAAATCGGCTTGTGCACTTACCCCATTGCATTATGTTACATTAGAGCATGAAAAAGGCACCATTCTTTGGAAGGGCAGGGAAAAAAAAGACAGGGCAACCCTTCTCCAGCTCTCACTAAACGTTTATTTTAAGAGACTCCTAAACAAAAACAATAAGCCGCCACAAGTCAATCTCCCAAGCCACGATTCTCTGCTCTTTGCAAACAGATTCCGTCTGAAGGCAGCTGCAGATTTGGCCAAAGTCCACAAAAATTAGCTCTGGCGTGTAGACAGAAGAGCGTGCGCCGCTGTCACACTCTCCTCGGCAGCCTTCCTCAAACAAAATCACACATGCACACAAAACAAAAAAAACTCGTTTCGAAATGCCAAGTTTGGTTTTGCAAATGGACCGTGGGGGAATGATGTCTCTGCAGAAAGTCCGGGTAAAAAAAAAAAAAAATGGAATGCATTTTGCGAAATTTGAAGTCCACGGCAAAGACCCGACTATGGTCCGTCGGATCTTTCTTTGTGTCCTACTATTAAGTTCTAATAAAGAGTGGAACGGAACGTGGCGTTGTTACAGGAGTTGCTCGTGCGGGGAACATTGGGCTAAAAGAGGTTTGTTTGGCGCAAGATTAAATGGCCGTTAGCCGATTGCCCGAACCTGACACTAGGTACATGGAACTGCTCTCTGGAAGTTGGCATACCGAACTCTCGAGCAAATTCCGAAGGCAGTGGGAATAAAAACCACAAAAGAACCCTCGCGGAGCTCTATTTACAGTGCAGGACACACGGGAACTCGCTTCTGAGGATGCATAGATTAGGAATAAATTAAGAGAGCTTCGGGGCTAAGAAACACATTTTCACCGAGTTTCGTGCAAATGCTAGAACTGGATTCCGGTTAAGATTCTTCTCTGCTGCCTTCAAGATTGCGTGTAGTAGACCAGACGGCCAATGGAATTTTTCCGTATAAAGAAGACGTCGAGCGGCGAAAGCTCAAACTACGTTTGGTATCCGGAACGCGAATTGCCATTGCCTCTCCTGTTTCCTCCCGGAGTCGCCACTGAGGTAGGAAAGGTGGCTCAACTCCTCTACCGCCGGACGCCAACCGTAGTTCCAGTTTTGGCCGCTGCGTGGGGAGGGTCCACAGTCGTGCAGAACTCTCCCCAAGAAAGGTCCACAACCGCTTCGAGAAAGATGCAAACGCCGCTGAATCGAAAACGCTCGCGTTTAAAGGTGTACGAGGGAACCACGTCGAACGAACGGAACGCAAAGGCACTTTTAGGGACGTCTTTACAGCCTTCTTACTATGTGTAACCAAAAAAAAAAAAAAAAGTAAGGTAAGAGAAAGAAAAAAAAGCTGCACAGGCGTTGAACCTGAGGAAACTGAGAGAACTTGTTTGAAGGTCTCGCGCAAAATGACTAGACGACAAAGTCCAAATTGTGCTCGCCCCGCAAACATCCTCGCGCTTACAAACTGGACGCCGCGGGCCAGCTCGCAAACACGTTTCACGTCAAACATCCCGCACGGGCGTCCCGTCACATGACCGCTTCCCCGCGGCCACCTTGGACCTCGTAAACGCGAGTCTGCACGAGGCTTCCAAAGAATGAGTGCAACAACAACCAACAACAATAAAAAAAAAACTGGACTGGACCATTCATGCAGAACTCGTTCCTCTGCTTTCGCAAGGTGCTAAATTTGGGCAGACGTGACGAAACCCCTTTTCGACATTGCTGACGGCAACACGCCGACACGCTAGCGTTTTGACTGCGTCCAGTTGTTTTCAACCGAAAACGATCGACAAAGAGAGGTCTTCGACAGTGTGACGTTTTTCGACCAAAAAATATCAATGATGACCGTCTCGGACATGTCGTTATCCTAGACTGAAAACGATTGACAATGCAAAGTTTTCGACCACGTTCCTTCAATCTCGACCGAAGACGACCAACAACGCGACGTTTTCAACCGAAAACGGACGATGCGATACCTCGCACAGTGTTCCGTCGTTCTCGTACGAAAGCGATCGACAACGCAGTGTTTTTGACCGAAGACCAGCGACAATGCGAAGTCTTCGCACCACCGAAGGATCGACGGCGCGACAGTCTATGAATCCTGACTTCCTCCCCCTCAGCAAGCGCAATGACGCCATTTTCGATCGCTCGCCTCTCCCCGCCGTTGACCGGAAACGATTGACAGTGCGCACGGAAACGGAGAGCTGACTCCTCATGGGCGGGCGGCCTCTCGGGACTGCTAGACATTTCCTACCTACTATGTACAAGGCCCGTTTATGTACACGTATAAACAACAAGCGAGGACTACGCAGCAGTGTCGTACGAAGGGACGGGGGAGGGTGGTTTTGGTTGCTGCCACGTTTGCGCAGTTCCTCTGTCGCCTTTTCCGGGTTTTTCTTTTTGCTTCCCATTTCCGTTAAGACGGAGCTAAAACGTGGGTCTGGAAAGAAGGGGTGGGGGGGGGGGGGTTCCGCGTCGGGTCGATTAGCCGAAAGAAGTCTTGGCCATCCGCCAGGTCCGCTCCTCCTGTATCCGCTCGAAGCAGTCAAACATGAAGAGGAACTGCAAGATACAAGGAAAGATTTCTAAGGGGCGATGCAGGTCGAAAGATGGCAGCATTTTATTAAAAATGTTATTTCAAGCTTGAGCATCTTTTTATCTTTAAATCTTTGTATTTTATGTAAAGAAAAACAAAAAAGAGGACCGAGTATTGTTGTGAAATTAGTCAAGTTTGCATTTGAAGACAACCCCGCGACCTAGAAATGCATAAATGGAGGCCACAATTATTTTCAGAAGTAGGCCTGGCCATCTCCTCTCCATCACAATCTTTTGTAGCTTCAATTTTTCACAAAAAAATAATAACAAAGTTTTTTTTCCCTTGATGTGAAAGTGTGCCGCTACAAGTCTATGGTAATGTTTGAAAGCAATTTTCTCTTTTTGCAATTTTGTGACGTCTTTGCAGTTTGGCACAACAATGTTTGTTCTTGATATTGTCCTATGACAACCAAATTTGGTGTGCATAAGCTCGAGTATATGCGGAATGCAACTACAGTTGAATCTCGTTAATTCAAACTCTCTTAATTCAAACTAACATGAAGGTCCCATCCTATGCTCCTCTATGGGGGGAAACTCCCGGTAAATCAAACTTTGCTTTATTCAAACAAATTTTCGGTCCCCCTTGAGTTTGAATTAACGAGATTCGACTGTATCAAAGTTTAATTAGAATGCATTCATTTTATGTCTATGAAAACAAAAAAAAACTGAGCTGTTAAAAAAAAAGCATTTTTCCAATTTTAATTTATTTTAAAATCAAAGAGTTTTCGTACACAGCATTTTTGTTTCTGTTTGCATTCGGTGGTTTAAAGGAGTGTATTGGCCGATTTTACTAGTTAAGTGTGTTCACATGTCCCATGTGCATGCAAGAACATGTCTTTTTTTTTGTTTTATTTTGCGTGTGCATTGCATTTAGAATTAAAAGAAAAACAGGCTATATCAAAATTAATGCCAGATTTATGCAACAAGAGATCAAGCACTATAAACTTAAAATTTCATTCAGTTATCACAAAGAATTATGAAAAGGTTTCCCCTGGCACGTTTCCTAAGCCTAACAAGCAAAGTAATTGCATGTTTCAATTTACGAAAATTAGTAACCGTCTGTGCCGCTGGAACTGATCTCCGTGATGCACTCCATCACTTTCACAGAGTTGACATTGAGTTCTACGGCCGATAGTGGGTGAACAAATAACTGGTTAGCAAAACAACCCATTAGAGAATGAGACAATTTTCCTATGGTTGAAGGTCTTGTCACAAACACACCTATCAGAGGATGAGCCAATTTATCAATTTCGCCACGAACCCGGCAGAGTACAAGTAGACTATATGATTGCGTTTTGACGAGGCCCACATGTCCCATGTTCGGAAGGCTTTTCTCGCCTTAGTGGTTCCATAACTAAAGTTCGCTCAAACAAACGCAACTGGTTCTGCATCGGAAGTAAAAGTGCTCACAGGCAACGGATGCCAGCCTGCTTTTCTAAATATTACCTCAATACATAAAAGGTATCAATTTTTGAAATGAGGGCTGCCATTAATCGAGCTTCTGCTCACCGAACAGTCTTCGCATTTCATCGACTGACTCTCTTTAAAACGCACGTGGAATGGCAGTAAGGAAGGAAGGAAGCAGAGTAACTCACGTAAGGCGTGAAAATCTTGACCCAGCGCGGTTTCTTGTCGGGACGCGTGTACTGGAACGCAAAGGCCATCCCCTCCTCGTCCACCTCCCATTCTGCGACCGAGTCCCAGAGAAACTCTATCACTTGCGCCTGCACGAAAACGCCGAAAGGCAGCTTGACACCATCCGAGAGGGGATACTGCACAGAACGTGAGCACACGAAGAAGCAGGCGCCACCCCTAAATATCAACGGCGATTGAGTAAGTTACACACCCTGACTGCGGAAGACGCCGCAATGCTCAAATACTTACCTCGTTGAGACAGGTTGACGCTAGTTACGACATCGTTGCGATGTCCCAGCAAGGCATCCGGTCCAAATGGCTGCACTGTCCATCACCAGGAGGTGACGGAGAGTGATGGAAAGCTAGCAACATAAGGAGTGATGGGCACTCCTTATATTGGTAGCTTTAGGCATCTAGTCCAAACAACTGCACTGTTCATTATCATAAGAGGGGATGAACAGTGATGACACCCCTTATGTTGGAAGCCTGTCCAACCCCAAGAGGTGACGACGATCATGGACGCTCTTTATGTCGGTAGCTTCTACAATAAAATAGGATGTGTCAAGTACAGTAATCTCTCGTTATAACAAAGCCAACAGGATGCAAGAAAAATTCTATATACCAAGCGGTACCATATTTACACGATTGTAAGTCGTCCTCCCACATTGCACAACAGCAAAAAAAAAAAAAAAAAATCTTTAGAGGCGCATTTTACGGCGAACACGTGAGAACAACAGAATATCTCTTTCAAAAGCCCAGCCTCCGGCACGCGATTGGTGCTTTCTATCGTGCTTTGGCTGCGCATGCATGTGCGAGGCACATGAGATGCCTAGGAGTTGTCGAAATTACGAAGCTCACGCTGCCGGCGGGACAACTAAAGCGCGATCCAAACCAACGCTTCTTTTTGCGCCTGTAGGTCGTGCGGCTGCGGATGTGACGTATTTTCGTGACGTCGCGCCGCTTCTTCGCTCCTTCCGGGCGCGCACAAGAAAGTTGGATAATTTCAACTTCTTCTCAACGCGCACAAAAAAGCGGGGTGACGTAGTAGGGCGCTCCTGTGTGCCGGCCAATCGGTGGAGGGCGAGCTAGTTCCGGCTCCGCGTTTCTCGCCGTCTGGCTGCCCTCTCCTCCCCCCCTTTTATTCTCTTCCAACATGACAACGCGATCTCTCTCTCTCTTTCTCTCGCCATCTGGCCGGCCAGTCTGTCGCAGTTGCACCTTGCTTGTGCGCTCTTGCCTGCGTCCGCGCGTGCGCGCTCGCCCGAAGTTTTGCCCGTCCAAACCAAAGCGCACGGTTCTGACTCAGAAAGCGCGCCCGGAAACAGCCAAAACGTCACGAAATGCGTCACATCCGCAGCCGCACGACCTACAGGCGCAAAAAGAAGCGTTGGTTTGGATCGCGCTTAAAGCTGCTCCCTGCCCTTCTCACTCAGTCCGCGACTAGAGACTGATTCGTCCACACTGGTGATGTCAGTCCCGTCATGATCGCTGCCACGTTCTCAAAGCATGTCGTCGGCGTCGTCTAACGAATTCTCGCACTTCACAAATTACAGCATCAACAGTGTCTTCCGCGCTTGCCTGGCGAACGCGTTGCACGTCCCGGGCAGGGACTGATTGTGCGCTTCTGCGGCGTACATTGCGAGCCTGACCTCCCACTCCAAAAGGCGGCCCCAACTATCCAGACTTTGGCCTGCGGAAGGTTTTTAGTTTGCCGTCGCAGTTAGGACTCCGCGCCATTGCAGGCTCCACTGGAGCACCACCCGCGCCGACGGGTCGAACTTTCATCCAGTGGCGCAGTTAGTGGTTGCTTCTGGATGAAGAATGGCCAGAAACGAGCACCAAAAACCTAAACTGCCCGAACCACGCGTGTCAATACAAAAAAACATAGTTGGCGCTCCAGCATGATCTCAACACTCGATCGAACGACGTGCAATTGTGGATCTTGCTAAATACTGCGTAAAGAAGCACGAAGAGTGAGGCGCAAGGCAGGTACCAGCGGCCATCCCGGAGTGGCTCTTACAAAGTGCCGCCACCACCAAGAGTCGCGTGCGCCGTGCGCTGTTCACAGCCATACATTCAGGCTAATTTGCGAATTGCTATCATAATACTCGTTCGCAAAAAAAAAAAGAAAAAAAAAGAACTTGTAAATTGAGCGCACAGAATAACTCAATGCTCCAGGTACAGCCAACTGAATTTGTAACAAGTCGAGGTGTTCTTAAAGGGGCACTGACACCCCAAAGGTCGTATTTATTTTTATTGTCTAAAACGATGCAAGTTGCAGTCATAGACACGCAAAAAAAACCGCATCGCGAAAAAAAACTTTCCCGCGCGCGCGCGCGCCTTTTTATTTTTGGCGTTTGATTTTCCCGCCTCTCGCCTCCTCGCTTCTTTTGATCGGTGACGTCAAGAATCATGAAATTTAGAAGCTTTGTAGGCGACATCTCTATAACATTTATTAACGGCAATCCTAAAACATGTTTTTTAACGCAATTGCGAAAGCACTACGGCCCTTCTTTTTGAAATACCAAAAATCGGGAGTTCGTTGTGGTGCCGTCTCCTGGATTTGTATCCTCCAACGGAAAACGGGCGACACCGCTCAAAACCGGTCCGCCGGCGTTCGCTTGCGCTCACTCCTTTCCTCCTCGCTTTGGGTCGCCATGGCAACAGCAGGGAGTGGTGAAAGGAAGTCGACTCTCAGGTCTCCGCAATTTTTGACGTCAAGGCACCGGCGCCGATCGCGCGGGAACTTCGAATTCGGCATTTGGAAATTGTTTTTTTACTTCACAAATACTGAATTCCAAAATTTCAAATTTTGAGGGTAATGTCCCGGCATCGTTTTCAATTGTTTCGGATAATAAAAAAAATATGATTTTGATGTGTCAGTGCCCCTTTAATATCGCAATTGTTTTGTTTTTGTCTGCGGTGGAATGCTTTGGGTCAATTATAAGTCGACCTCCCCCCACCCCTTTAAGATTTTCAAAAACTGAAAGATGGGTCAACCCACATTTGTGAAAATATGGTGATGATACGGGTATGATAAAAGCAATAGAGCCATAAAAACAGCGCCAGCAGCCTTCAAGGGGGACGGGAACACTGCAGAACGCTCTGACCATATATTTAATTGAACAAACTTTGGTTATGAACATCTCGCGGCAGCTTTACCGAGTAAAAAACTAATTAAGTGGAGTTTGCCGTTAATTTCATACGAGAATTAGTTATCCTCGAATTGCTCCAGGCATCGCAAAAACGCAGTCATTGCCGCTGCACTCCACTTTGTTTCGAAGCAGCCATAGGATGTTTTGCATCTCCGCAGTCGTCGGCGTTTCTCGAGGTACCTCTCCGACGTCGCTTCGTGTTTACCCTGGCCGCACGCAAGGCCTATGATCGCAGCATCCGTGGCAGGAGCAACAACGAGAATGTCCGCATCGACAAGCACGAATGAGTCTAAGTTATCCTCAGTGACTTCGCCAACATGTTGTCACACTCCTGTAGAGATCGTTGCAGCTATGGAAATCGCATCCCGGCTTGGCAAGCATGCTCGCGAGAGAAACTCCGACATGCGCAAAGCAGTTGGCGATCTTTCATTTTCGGGTCGCGGGCGTCTTTCTCATGCGTGAGAAAATTCTCGAACCCATCCAATATGCCTAGATTATTCTACAAAATGGTGGACAATGTCGAACAGCCGGTGCCGGAATGTCAAATTCTTTGGCAATTTTGGACTTCGGCTGGCCACTTGTCTCAACCTCGCAGACCCAAGCGACTTTCGGTAAACACTCCCAGCCTCCCATACAACACATGTATGCGTGTAGTACACCGCAAGCGCGCCCGCACAGGCGTGTGCATTGGGAGATTCCAAAGGATGATCTCCTCCAGGCTCCATCGCTCCCTTGACCCGATTCCGACAGGAGTCTGGCAACGTCGGCTGCGGGTGCCGTGAATAGCGTGGGAACATTGACGCTACCCCTGCCCGCGTCCCCGCGTCTGTGCATTGGCATCGGAAGCGGCACTCTGCCAGCTCTGCGCGCTCCGCCCTCCGTCACCTGTTTGATTCCATTTTCCCAGTTTGCCATTTGCCTCGGTGCGGAAGGGGGAGGGAACGCAAGGGTCTCTGTACGCCTCCGTGTAGGCTTGCGTTCTTTCGGCATCATTGCTTCGTAATAAGCGTCGTTGGCCACCGATACACTTAGAATAATCCAATTCAAAACACATGCATTTCGGTCGGGACCCATGTTGAACTTTGATAAAAGCGATAATTCGAAAAAAGCGATTTTGTAATAACAAGGGATTACTGCGTATGTCACCGGAAGCGACGCAGTTCGTCGGGGTTCCCTGCAGAGTTGTACGGGCCGAACGCCTGTGGCGCGACCGGAAGTCCGGCCAACCGCACCCACCTCTAGAGTCCCGTCGTCCCTGCAGGCTTGGAGCTTGAGCCCGTCCATCCCGAGGGTGGAGACCACGTGGCCGTCCTTGCGGGCATCGCAGGTGCAGTGCGGGAAAGACAGCTCCCCGTAGCCCTCCAGCGTCCGGACCAACTCCAGGTACTGGACACGAAACCGAAACGTCAAAGGTCCGTCGGACTACTCTATCACAATGCGAGTTCCGCAACTGTCTGCTGAGAAGCACCGTACAGTCACCCCAAGAATAAATCACTTCATACTCTGCTCTACGTTCCCCAAAAATGAGGTAAACCAAATGGACTGTCGCATTTTTGCTAAATTATCGGAGCCCCCGAGGACCACGCCGTGAGCGTAGTTGCATGCACTGCACGTGTTCACATCTGCAGCAGTTGTAAATGTTCTAAGGAAAACCTAAAACAAAAGGAGCGTTGCATGTGCATTTGTCAACAGCTAGTTCCTATTAATCACTTTGAATCTCTTCTTTGCATGTGCATCTGTCAACAGCTAGTTTTTATTAATCACTTTGAATCTCTGGCATTGACAAGGCGAGTGTGTGCAGCTTGTATACCTGCATCCTTAACATTTATTCTGGATGCTCGAGTACTTTAGCGAAAAGGCCTATCTTGGCAAACAAAGAGCAAAAAGAGTCCCCAGAATCACACCTAAAACTGCCGACACACAAAATTTCGGCATTAGATCGGAACCAAACGATTTCGGGCTGCACACGCCGTCACGAGTCGAGGTCACGCAAATTACAGTCACCGCTGTGCCATTTCTCTGGCGACTCAAAAAAAGCGCCGCCATTTTGCTCCCAGCCTTTTAGGGGCAAAGCTCCTTAGGGTCTAGCCTCGTCCGTCTGTCCGGCGTCCGTGCTCACATAAAAAGAAAAAGTTTGCGCAGTCGACAGGATTCGAACCTGTGCGGGGAGACCCCAATGGATTTCTAGTTCATTGCCTTAACAACTCGACCACGACTGCGGGACGAGTCGGGGGCTCTGAGATGTGGTAGTAACTCAAGAGCTGGGGATGTCATGGATGAAACGTTGCATGTAGCCGCTCAAGGTCTATACAGGAGAGGGCGCTGCGGTCAAATGCGTATATAATCGCGATAAAATTTGCATGCATTGGCTCAACGTTTATAGACAAGAGGGCACTGCAGTCAAATGCTCAAATGCATATATAACCACGTTCCATACCACACATTCTCTTTCCGACATAGACCGTTGACTTAAGCGGTGGAGACGCGTTCCCACGGCTTCTAGCGGATCCAAGCTGATTTGCTAGAAGAACCACTGGCTCTGCATTTCACTAACCATAAAGCAGTAATAATGAAGTCGAAACGCAACCCGGAACTCAGCACTACCTAAGAGCAATAAAAAAAAAACCAGCACCATCATCTACCTATGAACAATAAAATCAGTATCATCAGAACCACCAGAGCTTCGCCCCAGTCAACATTATTCACCACGTGGAGATGCGGTCATTTTTTTGTGTTTTTCTGAGGGGCATTTTTCCCTTTCTGACGGCCATTTTCTGTTTCAGAGTTTGATACAGCCAATAGGTTGTCCGTCATAAAAGTACATTTTTCGTGCACTTTCGTTTAAAATATTTGGGCATTCATCATAGACAATAATTCGCTGAATCCGGATTTGTTATAAACAGAGGCGACTGCACTCAGCTTGAGGACGCAGTAAAAAAATGAAAGACGTTTACAACTCCCTGTAGTACCGAATTAGAGTGCAGCTTTTGAGGAGGAGGGGAGGGAACAGAGGGGAAGGCATGCCCCTCCCCTTCCTCCAGCCTGGTGCATAATGGGAAACGTCCCATAATGCAACACGTGCGTTGCCGCGGTGCATTATGGGACATTCCCTATAACGCACCGCATAATTACGCCACGGCGACGCCGCTCAAGCCGGAAACGGGCGCCCTAGAGCTGCGCTCTAAAAAATGGCAAAGGGCTCATAGTTTTAGATTTTTTGCATTCGTGTCCCCAGCTCGGGAAGCGCTCTAGCGAGAGTCTCCCGTTTCTTTTGCTCAGCGAGCACGGCGTTACTGCTCGCGATCGTGGCTCGTAAACGATCATTTCTGAACGTAAACAACGCTTTTCACCGTCCCAATGTAGTGCTGCAGCCGGCATAGGATTGTACCTTACTAGAGAGTTTTAGTATTGCGTATTGAAGCAAACGCAAGTGCTGTTTGCGGTAGAGGCGCGTGCTTTCTGCTGCGCATGCACATTGTTGCCACGCGCCAATCTATGACAAAGAAATTCGGGCTTCGTGCATGAGCAGTGTGGAACACGCAATGCTAAAAGGAAGCACACAGTGGTTGCGTTTGCTTGAATACGTGATACTAGAACTCACTACTGTTTTACTGGTTTTCCGACGCCAACAAAACGTGATGCAGTGAGCAGACGTCCAAGCGAGTAGGCCTTCCTTCGAATCGGAAAGGCTGAGATCGGCGAAAGACAGTGTGCAAAAATTACGGAATTCCTCATTTTGTATTTTGGGGCATTTGGTCTGGATTGATTGACGGCAAATTTTGAAGTTTTGCCCATTGCCAAAAGTCGCGACTCTGATAGCCTCGTATGCTTTACCCGCAATTAATATCATTTTTGGTGGATTTCTTAGACTAGCTAGAATGTTTTAATTGATTTGAGACTTTTTATTTTATAACTTGTTCATTAAAAATTTTGCAATTGGCACCAGTGATAATAATTTTTCAACTTTGCATTGCCACGGTTGTTTGCACGTTTGAAATTGGAAAATGAGTAACAAATTACATTAGAGCTTGAAAAACTATGTATTAAAATATCCTAATAGTATTACAATTCATAAACATTGTGGTAATGTAGGCCCCAATAAATGCCACAATCACGAAAATATGCTGCTTAACCGTAATAATCTTTAACATGCGTTGCCTTAAAAACCACACACACACTTCTGTTGTCCAACTCAGATTCTGTTTTTGGGTTTTGTGAGAACCGCATCTCTTAATTTACGTTTTTTGAACTCATTCCACCCCGGTGATATTTTGTAAAATTTTGATTGATTTTGTTATTCTCGTGCTGGGAATAAATGCTAAGCAATTAATCATCTAAATGCCCCAAAATCCATTAAAGGATATGCAGTTAATTATTTCACATGACAATTATCCGAGTAAAAAAACGCAGCAACAACACAAATATCAGCACCGATTTTTTACCAATACAATATTTTATGCTACGTCTAAGGTGTATGAAAGAACCGGTCTTTAAAGGAACAATGAACTTTCTAAAATACTTTAAAGTGTCTGGGTTGGACACATTTG
This sequence comes from Ixodes scapularis, assembly GCF_016920785.2. Taxonomy (NCBI): domain Eukaryota; kingdom Metazoa; phylum Arthropoda; class Arachnida; order Ixodida; family Ixodidae; genus Ixodes; species Ixodes scapularis. The sequence continues at coordinate 60,108,480 of NW_024609837.1, forward strand.
TCGCAAAATAAAGTTGGTGTGCTGGCACGCATCTCTGACCCTCACTATAACTGCCACGTAGGAAAGCGAGTGGCACCACCTATAGACGCTTTCAGCGAGTCAGTTACTCGAGCTGCCACCAGTCGGCGCGCCCTTCGCACGCTCTCCGGGCCGCCATGGCCGACCTTCAGTTTCTCGCCGTTGCTCCGCGTTGTGTGCTGCATAGGCGACTACCGGAGCTTCATTTTCGTCTTCTTTTACGTTCCGCGTTGAAATCTTGTATTTTCTTTAGGTCCTTTAAATATTTAAGACTTTCATTTAATCATTTGATATATATATATTTCGACATAGCTCTTGTATTTTCTTATTTATGGAATGGAATCGGACAGCGAATGGATCGACGATACAAGATTATGAGGCTCCAATGACCATGTAAGTTCATCCCATTCTTAAGTTTTTGTCACTAATAAAGGGCAGTCAACACTATTGCAACATATGTAAATTGCCACTGACGCAGTAAGGCTATCACAGTCGTGCTTCTCGCTGCATGTGCGCGCTCGTTTCCGTAAAGTCGACCCGCCATGTAAGCGATTTAGCGTGCGACAGACGAGCGACGGAGATTTCTCACTGTGCCCGTCGCATCGCTCTCTTTTTTTGGGATTTCTAGAAAACGTCGCTCACCGTCTTGGTCGCTTGCTCCGTCGCTTCCATGCAGTTTTCCTCGTCGCCGTCGCTTATCTGGCCGCTCGCCAAATAGCTTGCATGCGGTTTATACTCAATTTCCATGCACACACCATTGAACCATTGGCGCCTCGATATTAAGTATAAACCGCATGCAAGCTATTCGGCGAGCAACGAGACAAGCGACGGTGACCCGCTTCGCTGTCGCTCGGGCAGTCGGGCGATGAGGTAAACCGCACGGAAGCGACGCGAGAAAACGACCAAGACGGTGAGCGACGTTTTCTAGAAACTCAAAAAACCGAGCGATGCAACAGGCGACAGTGAGAAATCTTCGTCGCTGACTCTCGTCGTTGTCACCGTCGCTCGTCTCGTCGCACGCTAAATCGCTTGCATCAGGTCGGCTTTACGGAAACGAGCGCGCACATGCAGCGAGAAGCACGACTGGATAGCCTTATTGCGTCAGTAGAAATTCGCATATGTCGCAATGGTGTTGCTGCCCTTTATTAGCGAGAAAAACGTTAGAATGGGATGAGCTTACATGGTCTCTGAAGCCATAATCTTGTATCGCTGATCCATTCGCTGTCCGATTCCATTTCATAAAGAAGAAAATACAAGAGCTAAGTTGAAATATAGATATCAAATGATTAAATGAAAGCCCGAAATATCGAAAAGACCTAAAGAAAACACGCGATTTCAACGCGGAACGTAAAAGAACGTGAAAACAAAGCTCCGGTAGTGGCCAGTGCAGCACGCAACGCGGAGGAACGGCGAGAAACTGAAGGGCGGCTATGGCGGCAGGGTCACGTGACGTGAAGATGGCGGCGCCCATGAAAAGTTGCCTGAAAGGGTCTATAGACAGGGGGAGTCGCGAATATGCCGCACCAAACCGGGTACAGAAAACTGTCGACCTAAATTCCAGAGAGAGAAAAATGGAGAAAAAGGCGGACTTGCCTCCATCTTTCGTGAGCAATCCTGCAGTGCCTTCAGCTCGTACAACTTATTGCCAGGCTTGATTTGGCCCTTGTTCACGTCGTCGATTGCCTGCAACACGCCAACAAAACAGTTTGGCAAATCCTCGCGATGCAGAGGCTTTGAGTGCAAGCGTGCGTTCCAAAAGCTACGAGAGCAAACTCCGGTGTGTATTTAAGCAACCCTGCTGACGAGCGTCACATCGAGAGACACATAACCAAGTTTGACAGTTTAGACTGGTGGTTTTTAAGTGGAGGTCCATGGACCCTTCGAGGTCCCTGAAGGCTTTCTTAGGGTCTGCAAAGCCTTCAACTGTCAAACAAGTTAAGCAATTATTGATGTTGGTTATTTTACAGCACTAAATAAACCAAAGCAAATGCACCAAGTTACAGTTATATGCCAGTTTGTAAGAGGATGTACTGTCCAGTTCAAACTTTACCGAATAATGTAATGTAACACCGCAACGAAGTCCAAGCCATAAACATAATCTATGCTAAAAACAGAAAGACTTGGGGCAGAACCAACAATGTTGTTGTCTAATTAAAGGGGTACTCCGGCAGTTTTTTTGAGCTACCCAAACAAATTGCATTATCTGAATAACCTGACCTTAGTCTTCACGGTAGGCTATTTATTAATGCGAAAGCATTAACTGTTCCATGGAGCGAAGCCAGCGTTATTTGTAACTGTCGGCAGCAGAAAAACGGCACCCACAAGCAGAATTCCCACTGGCCGCGACGTGTCACATCAGATGCGTCGCAGAAGCCGGCCGGGCGCTCAAGGTCAAAGTGGACGCGCCTCAGAAATAATACAGAAAGAAAAGCACAACAACGCAGATGCGTCGTCACGGAAGTCGTGGAGCCGGCGGGGGGGCCGCGCCAGTGGAGTGGGGAACTGTGATGTCACCACCGGCGCGCCGTGTGAAAAAGGAAGATGTGGCGCGCTGCATTCGCAAAACATTCGGCAGACACACTTAGAACTGCTTACGTGTAGGAATGCTTTTGTATTCTTACACATAAGCAGTTTTAAGTGCATTCCTACATGTACGCAGTTTTAAGCGTCTCAGCCGAATTTTTTGTCTCGAAATTCAAAATAGCTATTAAGAACACCGTGCATGAAGATGATGCAGAAACCAAACTCCAAATTTCCGCGCACTATCCAGTGGTGTGACGTTGTAAATGGTACAGACTTTCAGGTCGCGCAGGTAAGTCTGACCTAATTAAGCTGAGCTTTTTTTTTTTTTTTTTTTTTTCTGCTTCTAAGTGAATAAGCTTCCAAGCATTCTTTCTCCACCATCAAACGTCTCGTAATCAGTTAGGAACATAGTGCACCGCACAAGTTGCACCATTTTTGTCGTCCCACTCCAGTGTTGCCAGTAGGGGCTCTCGGTTTAAGAAACACGATGAGAACGAAATTCAAAAATTCAATAACTTCACAAAATATACATTTTTTCCGCACAATACTTGTGGGCTGGTAGAACCGTGTCTATTGATGTGCTGAGAGAATTTTGAGGCAAATCACCAACCATAAAAAAATCACTGGAGTACCCCTTCAAGCGATTAGCTGCGGACCTAATTGAAAGAGCCGTGGCAGGTCGCATCTCAATTTTCCCGCTAAATTTAGCGGGTAAATTGAATTTGTGTACGTCGTGTGACATCAGAGCCATGGAACGCAAATTTTCACGCTAAATCTAGCAGGGAAACTGAGTATAGGTCTTGTGACATCATGCGAGGTCATTCTCTGGACTAAATTTAGTGCGGAAACTGAATTTGCGCATCAAGTCATTTTCACGAGACGTCAAGTCATGCAACGTCATATTTCCCGCTAAACTTAGCGGGGAAAATAAACGGCCAGAAATGTGTCTCAAAGTGGCCTGAAGAACCCAAGACAGCCAATCGCTTTAAAAAAACAAAACAACGGGGAGCACACTTACCTGCCAGAAGAAGAAGGTGGCGGCGATGGGGTGGGCGTCGGCCAGGCGCACCTCTGTCTCCCTGGTGAAGAGCCACTTGCGCACCAGCAGGCAGGTGGAGGTGGCCGTCGAGTAGTTCTGGATGTACAGGTTGTGCGGGAACTCCGACGGGCCCAGCCGCCTCTCGAACCCATACTCCACAATCTCAAACAGGGCGAAGTAGCGTGCCACCTCTGAAGGGATGGCCGCCTTCTCCACTACCGCCTGGTACACCTGCGAGATGGACAAATAACGCTCAAGTTTAACCTTTTCCTGACCACGAGGAAAAAACCTTTTTTATTACATTTCCTTTCCGAAGAAAACCGTTAGGTTTCCAGAACGATGCCATACGTAGAAATGAATCTAAATAAATGGGCTTCTGAATGATGCAAGCGAGACTTGAATGATAGCGCAATAATTAATTTGTCAAATGCAACATTTTTTTCAAAGCTTGGTCCAAACCAAATAAAATATGGCCATAGTACTTATAACGAAAACGAGAAAACACAAAAATTCAATGGTTATGACTGATTATTGTTGTATCAGCTTCTAGAGTTTCTAGACTAGAAACAATCAGTTTCTAGTCTAGAAACTGATCATTATAAGCAGTACATTGTTACATGTGGATTGCACTGTACCGAAAAAAAAAAAATGTGTAAAAAGTAATATATACCGTAAAATACCGAGCAATCACCCACTCAAAATTTAGAGATAATCGTGAAAAAATGGGGGATGGCCGCTTGTCTGGTCATCAATTTTACATATTAATGTACAGTGCATATTTTCTCAGATGTTACAAATTTGGGATTGGGCGCTTAAGGTGGAATGGTTGGATGCTCGGTATTCTATGGCATACATATGAAATGCTTTTCATATTCACAACGAAAAGTTCAGAAAAAGAAATCTAAAGCTCTAGCTCAAAAATATTTTCAGCTACCAAAAATCAATTCAACCCTCCCGACTGTCATGTCATTGGGCTACGCAGTCTATAAAGCAGTGATGTGCAGGTCATGGGAACTCGAAAATCGACAAAGGATTCGCGAGAACTGCCGCGCTTGAAAGTGCGTGCCGGACCCGTGGAAGCGGCCATGGCTGCCAACAACAACGCACCGCCGGTTTCACACTTGGCCTAAAAATCGCTGCCACGCAAAAAGAAAGAGTAACAGAGAAACCAAAGCGGCAGTTTTCAAGCTACCTACAAGAGTTCCGAAATTTCCTTAGGAGTTTTGGAATGGGCCCCCCATGGCCTTCGATCATGGGTGATTGACGCTCTACGAGCAGTCAGGAAAGAGCTAAACACGTGTCCTCCACGAGCAGTGGCCGTCATGAAATGCAGAGCACGACTACTGGAAGAATTGTCAACACCCACCGAGTCAATTTTCTTACGTTCCCAAGTCACTTGAACAAGAGAAAAAAAGCTTGCCTCCTCCGTCGAGCTGTTCTTCCGCACCTTGACGACCACGGTCGTCCGATCGGGCAGCAAGACCTTGAGGTCCACCAGACTGGAGCTCCCACCCTTGAAGGAGAAAAGAAAAATGATTAGTCACCCTTCGATCAAGGATTCCACTGAAACAGACTGTTGTTTACATCCTTAACAAAAGCTTCATGCAGTAGGCTCGAAATAATTCAAACTGATATTTCATACTTCTATTTAATTTAAACAGATTTTAAAATTTTGGTTGTTTCACCATGTTTTTAATGTATTCATAAGCCGCTTAATTCGATTGGGGTTTTCGTGTAGTTCCTACTTTTTGTTTTCACAGCCCCCGTAGAGCATGTTCCTCTCCGAACGCCGGTGCGCCGCGGAGAAACAACACCTGCAAAGCTTGCTTCCGCGGGTGTTGCTTCTCTGCGGTGCACCAGAGTTCGCTGAGAAGCACACTCAAAGGGGCTCCAGTGAGCACACAAGGGCTATGAAAACGGGCACTAGGCGAAAATTTTCATAACACCTTGTGCAGACACTGTGACATGGCGTAGGTTCACGTCAAGGCGTCTGCGCAAGTTGCTATGAAAGCTGCCGCGCAGTGACCGTTTTCATTGCCCATGTGTCCCCAGTCCACATTAGACAACAACTTCACCTGAACAAACTTTGTTTTGGTTGAGTTGTCATGTGCTGTCTAAACAGTCCAAAATAAACAACATTTTTTGAGGGATAAATAAACTGATGTCATGCATTTCACAAATGTTTCATGTGTGATCAATAGGCCTATGTAGAGGAAATCGTCAAATATCTGCTTTGTATGCATAGCCATTCATATGGCAAAGCATAATTTTAGCTTGCATTATAAGCAAATGATTTCTTGATAAATCAAACAAAATTCGTGGCTTCCTGGAGTTCGAATCAAAGAGTATGCTGTACATGAAAGAAAATTTGTTAAAAACGGTGCGATTGTGCTTTCACCGACTTGTACACCCGTACTGCATCGCGCATGTGACCCATGTGAGGTGTCGCAATACGCCATATAACGCGACACGTCACGGTACGTTACGTCAGATGACATGGTCGCATGCGTGGTGACACAGTCGTGCAACACCGACAGCAGAGCACCGACGACAGAACGCCGATGACGGAATGACGACGCCCCTTTCGTGTCGCTGTCTCGTGTCCATCTATTCCTTAAAAACCTCCCCTGTAGCCCGTCCACGTTACAAGGAAAAGTGAAGTAGCTCACGTGTTCGTCATCCATGTCGGTCAAGAAGTCCTGCATAGTGTCGCTCTCCGCTATGACTCGGATGGCACACACTGTGGAATGGAAAAATGCATGTGTTGGGCATTGACGTACTGTGGACTCTGGAAAGATGGGGGCACCTTTCTCGAGGTATTGCTCTAAGCCCCGACGCCGGGCGTCCAGTTGCTGGTCCGACAGCGAGAAGGGCCACTTCCCGGGCAGCTTGGGGAAGCTGAAGTCCGGGAACTCCTTCCTGAGGTTCACGTGCAGCACCGAGAACTCCCGGTACCGCCTGGAACACAGGTGCCTGCCTGCCATGTAGATGTTATATACCTGGGCAGAGCAAAAAGAATGCCGTTACAAACCTAGGGCAATGAACAGAAAGCGCGTCGGCGCAGCCAGCGGGCGAAGAGAGCAACTCCGGGCGGGACGTGACCCCGAGCAATCAGACGATAGCGCTGCGTCACACTTTGGCAGGGCACTCGGACATCTGAGAAAGAGATAAAGTCCGACAAATGCAGCTGCGGGGCATTCCGGGGTCACAATTAGGGATTGTGACCCCGTTGTGAACCCACAATTAGGGATTGTGGCAATTAGGGAACCACCCTAGGTTCAAATTCGAAAGATTTCTATATTTTCTAACCGAACTGATGTTCGATTTAGAAAAGTTTCTATATTTTCGACCGTAGGGAGGTTCGAATTCGAAAAATTCGCAACTTTCCAAAATAGTGGGGTTTCGAATTCGAAAAGTTTGAAGCTTTCACGGTTTCTAAAAGTTCGAATTCGATTATTTCGAATATTTGTTTACTTGAGGTTCGATAAAATTTGAAGATTTCGAACTTCCCTCATTTGAAATTCGAGAGATTCGAATGTTTCGAATTTCTTTCTACATAAAGTTAGAAAAGTTCAAAGGTTTCGATTCCTTTTTAAAACTAAATTCAAAAAAAAAAAAAAAAAAACTTTGGAGGTTTTAAATTTTTTTGAAGTCCAAGTGCGCAAAGTTTGAAGTCCGGTTCTCATGTTTCGCCGCAGTTTCAGTTCCAAATAACGTTTTCACGCCTCACTGGTTCTCACGAAATTAGGTTTAGAAAAGTTCGGGTGTGATATTTAGACTGCGCGAAGTTGGTCAGACAATTAAATGAGACGACGAGTGCCCCGGATGTGCTGGAATATTTGCCAGTGCAGTGACGTGTAACAATAGATCAGTAATTGTGACCGCCAGCCCGGGGTGGTCATTAACGTGCGTTACGAAGTAGTGATCCTACGAATGCACTGTTTAACGATACTCTGCCCCCCTACCCCCTTGCATGCTGGTAGTAATCCGATCGAACGCCGCCCGAGTGACGCTGGCATATAGTAAGTTTAGTTTGTACATGATGCAAAATCTTGAGACTGGGAATGAAATTTGAAAGAAAAAGTGTAAGAAGACAGAAAAAAAGGGACAGGACAACGTCTCAAACACAACTCAGCTGAAAACTCAGCTCAGGACGTCGTCTCAAACTCAACTCAGCTGAGTTTGAGACGTTGTCCTGTGCCCTTTTAGAGCGCAGCTCTTAGGGGCCCGTTTCCAGCCTGAGCAGCGTCGGCGTCGCCGTTGGCGTCGCCGTCGGCGTAACCGCGCCCCTCCCTCTCCTCCTCCTCCTCTTCCTCCCCCTCCTTCTCCTCCTCCCCTCATTGTGTAGTATGGTCCGGGCGGGTCACGTGACCTCGGGGGGAGGGGGTCACATGACCCGTTTCCAGCCTGTGCGGCGTCGGCGTCGGCGTTGGCGTCGGCGTCGCCCCTCCCCCCGAGTAAAGGAGAGGGAGGGGGAGCAGGAGGGGAGGAGGACTCGCAGGCATGATCACGAGGGAGGAGGAGGAATATACCCTCCACTCCTCCTCCTCAAGAGCTGCGCTCCAATTCGGCGTTACAGGAAGTTGTAAACGGCTCTCACTTTTTTTTCTTTCTTCTTACACTATTTCTTGCGAATTTCATTCCCAGTCTTGGGATTTTGCATCATGATCAACATACACCAGCTCGCCTGCACCTTGACAATTTTTTTGTTTGTAATTGCTTTGGAGGCTTATTTTCTGGGGCGGAAGAAACGCCGAGCAAAAAGCACGGAAGCTGACGCAACTTGAGGTCGAGGAGCGTCCTACCATACCAGTGGCGTCGGAAGAGGAAAAACGAGGGGGGGGGGGGGGGGGGGGAGCTCCAGTCTCCCCCCCCTCCCAGATATTTCGGATTGTTAAAGAAAACAATACGGGGAGGAGGGCATGGTCGAGCTTATTTTAATCTGAAATTATTTATGCATATCTATAGCCATTGTCGCTCTTCACTGCATAAAAGATAGCGTAGATGGTCATTGCAGCGAAGCGCTGATGTAACGCTGCTCACGTGCCATCAGGTACTTATCGCATGCCATGAGCGACAGTTTTGACGGTGCGATACAAAGCTGGTGGACGCTCCCGTCGGCACGTGCTTAGCACAAGTTAAAGCTATGCTTGTAGCACTCCGCTGCATGTGTGAACAGGCCTTTAGAAACTCGTTGTCAGGAGGCACTACTCGTCACATGCACGGTGGCTCGAGAGTTCAAAGCTATGTCTTTTCGACCTAAATAACTGTGCCATTGGTAAAAAATATTCAATAAATAAACATAACAATAAATTCAAAAATAAAAAGCCGGAGAAAAAAAAATCTAATAAGAACCCGCCGGAAGTGTTGTATTCTTGCATATTCAGAGGCCCAGAACTATGAAACAAGTTTCTCCTACTGAAATGTGTACAGGCCAAAAGAAACACGTCCCAAAAACGTAAAATGAGAAAAAAACTTTCTTTTATGACGCGCTGAACTTGAACAATTTTAGAATTCTTCCCCCATGAGTTAATTTATTCCTCAACGTGAAAAAAAACAAAAAAACAATAAATACATTATTTTGTATTCTGCAGATGGTAATGATATGTACTGTCTCTGGTGTTAATTTAAATGTGATACCCCAAACAATCTAGGCGAAAAAAATTACCAAGTTTAGGGCATAATTGTCCGTAGGTACATGTCTGGATATTTATTCGGAACTCGGTGTTGAACGATAATCATATCTTAAGATGACACCCACCTAGGCTATATATAGATCATTCTTAAAAAGTGTAACATCTCTACCATAAATAGCTTCGGCTATAGCGCGCTTGAAATATGGCACAAACGACAATCGTCAAAAACCCGTCGTCCTTCCTCGATCCTTCGGGAATCTATTTTTCTAAAACCAAGCATGCCAGATGATTGAAATAAACGGCATTGTCTTTTGCAAGGAATGCGGCACCCCATGTAAAATTGCGAAAAAAATTACGAATGTACCTCACTGCTTGAATCCAAATGAAACCGCCCGCCGGTCTTTCGAAGTTCGACGAACTTCGAACTTTTACCCTAAAAGTCCGAAGTTCGTCGAACTTTTGACTTTTCAGGAATTGAGAGTTTGACAATTTTCGAATTCTTTAGATTAATAAGTTGGAAAGTTCAAAAATTACCGAATTTCTTAGCGTAGGAAGTTCGAAAAGTTTCGAACTTTTTAGTGCAAGAAATTCGAAAGTTCGAAAATCATCGAATTTTTCGGTCTATCAAGTTTGAAAGTTCGACAAGCATCGAATTTTGCAGCGTAATAAGTTCGAAAATTCGAAAAGCATCGAACTTCTTAGTTTAATAAGTTCGAAAATTCAACTTCCGTCGAATTTCTCGATATGGAAAGTTCAAAAATTCGAAATCTTTCGAACCTTTCGAACCGCTTGATTCGATCATCGAAACTTCGATTCGAAAAAAGTTTGCGGCATCCCTAGTCACAATAACTTAAAGGGGCACTCCAGAGGTTTTGCGAGCTATACTGCCCCTCTATTATAACGTCTGACATCACGTCTTCAGTGCTGCCAGTAGGGTCTCTCAGACAAGACTAAGTTTCAACAACTTCGCGGGAAAAAAAAAATATGGTGACTCGTAATTTGCGAAACTAGTTCAGATGTGTCTGTTGATATGATGAACCAATTTTGAGGAAAATCAGCAACCTTCATAATTTTGCCAGAGCTTAACTTTTTCCTGAGTGCCCATAGGCAATCGCTCACAGGTGATCAATAAAAATTCCAAGCGCCGGCAAGAAATTAAATTTAGTGCGGAAAATTATGTTCCACAATCTCGTGGATAGCCGAAGAACTGTAGTTTCGGTTTTAACGTAGGGTTGAGCTTCATCACAAGCTGGTGTGCAGTCAAAAATAGACCCGGGAACGGTGGTTGCACTTGTATAACATGGCTAACGGCTTACATCAGTCTTTGAAACAAAGATGGCATTATTGACATAATTAAACTGTATTGTGGGATATTTTTTTAGACCTCAAAAGCTACGGAGACAATTTAGATAATGTTATAGGCGTCGCTTAGCAGATGGTTGTCGGTAAGCATCACTGTCATTTCCAATGCTGTCCCAAGTCGGCGTGCACGTTTTATGCTCGCAGCAAGGTGGACAAAAATGCTAAATATGAAGGGAATGCAATCAAAGCTATGACAAAACCCAGGTAGAACACAAAGAAAGCATATTCTGCTGGGGATGTGAGCTGTGTTTCACCAATATAAGCATTCCTTCATTGAAAAGCACACGTGTTACGGAAGCTAACTCTGACAAACCAGAAATAGACGTCAGTTAGAGTGTGCTAACTTTCAGAGGTAATAGCTAAGGGTGTGGGGCACATTTTGTGTATTCTGAATTAATTTTATTTGACATAGCTGTAAAAAATTTGGCCTTCATACGCGTTTTGCACATACATTGTACTTTCAAGAAATAAAATTTTCGAATATTTTTCCCATATCATGTTAACTTTCGTTTCTTGTGAAAGAACAACTAATAGGTCGCATTTTTATGGGTCATACTGCTCCAGACGCAAATCGGTTAGGAAAATAAAAGCGTGTGCACAGATCCTTTGAAAAATCCTACCGTCCCCGTGGTCAGGAAAGAGTTGACCTAAGATGGTGCTGCCTGTCAGACTATTGAAAGCCTGGTTGCAACGGTAAGAGAGGCTTCCGGCGAGGCAGACTAGAGGCACGATTTCATCGGCGTTACACAAAACACCCTGTACGTATGAACTACTTAACAATTCCAGCCTCTATGCGTACCAAGACTATTTCAAAACAGATAGGAAAGAAGCAGCCAGTGAGAAGGCACCCTTACCACAAACTTGTCGCCCGACCGCTCTAGCCAGTTGTAGTCCGGAATGGAGATTGGTAGGGAACGTTTTTCGCTGTAGTCGACGTAAGAAACACCAGAGGAATCGTCGCTGGGCTCCAGCCGTTCAGCTTCCTAGTGAGAACAGGGCACAGAACATGCTCGAAAGCGGCCCACCACGGAATGCAGAGCAGGCAAATTGCATCACCAAAGACACACCTGAGCTGTGACTGAAATGACCGTTAGCGTGAGCTTGTCGCCACCAGATTTGATAAGGTCCACGACCTGCTTGTGGGTTGCACCTTCGACATTGACTCCATTGCTGCAAAGCAAAATCACGAGCGAACTTAGCAATCGACACTTCAAGCGGCGGGCAAGTTCGTCTGCTTATTGAACAGATGTATGGCGACGTCACGGTGCCAAGCTCCAATTGGAGGACATAATAGGCAGACAGAAATCCTCTTTCTTTTTCTGCAAGCGGAGCGAGCAGGTACGTCTGCTCCTTGCACAGAAGGTGCGGCCGGAGGGTGCCGAGCTTTGGTGTTCTGTTCGTTGCAGCAATGGCTGCCTCACGATTCATTGCTTTCGGACATCCACCAGTTGTTTACAAACGAGGACTTGGCCTCTAAGAAAGGGGAGATTAAATAGTTTTAAGGTTATGTTGTTTTGTCAACTAGGAACTACCCGATGCACTACAATGAACTCAAGTCCAAGATGTTTGGTATCCTCCGAAGAGGGCAATGTCCACCGGGACTAAGCTTTGTCGCACAAACGACCCCACCCTCTCAACTTTTCACAGCTCCTCAATTCTGCACGTGGGACTTGTTTTGGTACACTTACTTGCCCCGTACACCCTGTCCGAACGTCCCGTGCCAATTTACCCTTTTCCGGAAACCCGGTTCGAGGGTTTTCCAATACGAAGCTACACGAGTCTGGCACAAGCGAGAGCAAACATTCACCCCAGTGAGGACACTAGATCTTGTCAGCTCCAGTGGGCTACGGTGACCTTGATTCAGATCCCAGACATTGCTTTTGTGACCATTGTGGCTTATCTTTTGCCTCCTAAGTAGTACAAAGAGGCATCGCCCCTCTCCTTGCTACTGGCATCTTTTCTTTAATCGAGTTTCCTACCAAGAAATCCTCGAACGAACCAAGTCTTTGACAGGGGGCACTTCCGCCGAAAGAGGTGGATTGATGAAAGGTAATCGCTAAATAATCGCGGTGCAGCCGACACTGAATAAACTGCTCAAAACTACAAGCGACAATAATAAAGCGCAAGTTGCAACACTTTGAAAAGTTGGTTGGCCTCATTCTTTACGGGTGGTTGGCTGACAGGCACTCTAGTGTACGGGCTCTCGCCTTTCTGTCTTCGCCTCGCAAGCCACCCGGGGTTACATTGCTCTTGCAAATAAAGATTATTATTATTATTATTAATTACACCTTGAAATTTCACAAGGTAAAACTGACCACCTTAATGCACATTCAGAAAAAGTTTGAGCTTTCTGCATGCAGGTGCCGAGTTTTCCGGCTCGTTTTACAGCCTACGATTCACTGTGCGCACCTCAAACTTTGTGCAGTGTGTGAACCGAGCATAAACCTTCTTTTCCTTTTTTCAGGAGGTGACAGACATCCAAAATCAACCAAATTTTTTTTTTTTTTTTTGTGAAACTTTACGAACATTTTTTAACGTCTGTTCCTCTGAATCTCGAAGTTCACGCACGAACCGAAGTCGTCCAGACTACAAATTATCCTACCCAAATCTTAAGAAGTAAAAAACAGAGAACTCCGTGATATCTCTAATTCGCGAGGTCTGCAGAAAAGATAAGCGTAGCGTCAAGGTCGCTGTTCACGTGAGTAATCCATCCGCGAACAAGTTTACTGAGTCGCCAATAAAAAATGATCGGACATCGAACATTTACTTTAAAAAACAAAAACAAAAATCTCGCTGTGACAACCACCGACGCGATTTCTGCGCGTCGATGCTACGATCACGGACGCCCAAAAAACGGGCTCGCGTCAGCACGGAACGCAGCTTAACAATCATGTCACGTAAAATTGGGTCGGAGAGGCGAACAGCTGACTGGGAACGGGGTAACCAAGCGGAAAAATACGGCACCGATTAGGCTTAATTAGAACTTTACGCACCAAACACCAACAAACGAGGTCTATCGACGGTTTCAAAAGGAAAAGCACACGGCTTCACCGCACAACGCTGGGTCACGGTCGGTTTCCCGCACACGCCGAACACGGGAGGAGAGAGTAGGAAGTGAATTGCGAAGGTATTAACACAGCTTACACTTCAAGGATTCTGTCACCGCGACGAATTCCAGCCTCTTCGGCGGCTCCCCCTTCGAGAACGGCGCTGACGTGCTGGAGAGGAGCGTAGAGCTCGCCGTTGATGCTCTTGAGCGGGCCACCTTCGCTCACTTGGCCGCGAACGTTGAAGCCGAACCCCGTTTCAGTCTTGCAGATGGTGACAACTCGGGGCCCCATGTGAAGCATCGGTGCTTTTTCATCGTTCGGAGGCGGACTTTTCTCCGAGTCGCTGTCAGCCATCTTGTTGGGGTGGCAACGCACGAAGAGCATTGTGGTCACGTGCTTTGACGGACGGTTCGCAAAAGAAAGGTCGCTTCAACACGGGGCAGCCAATCGGATTCTTGTATTTGGTTATTTTGCGAAGTAACCTGATTTTAGCGAACCACTCCGTTCCTGTGCGCCCTCTTTGCTTTTTTAGGGTTTCGGTTTCAACTGCACTCCTCGTTAAACTCGTGAAACTTCCTGAACAGCTGTCGTAATTGCAGCTTATTCAATGGGCAACTGATGTTTCGTGTCTCTAGGAAGTAGTGAACGACTGTTCGCACCTGTTGTTAGCCTAGTAGGTCGCCTTGAGGTAGCTAGTCGAGTACACGTCAAGTGTGTTGATTGAGCGGCGGTTTGTAATGCTGCTGCTAACTTTGTCTATGGAGTATCAAAATATCTCGAGGACAAATCCATTTTTGGACGTGCCAAACTGAGATCAACGGTATGGCGGATCGGCTCTCTGGAGTTGCAATTATTATCTGCATCGCGCTTGGTGTTCTGGTAAGAAAGCATCAAGCTTCTATGAAACTTCGTGCAATTAGTTGCTTTCCTTCTCAAGAGGAGCTCCTCTGCGCAGTGTTTAATGGGCGTTTTTCTTTCTTTTTTGTTTTGTTTCTCTAGACCTTTCTGCTACTATTTATATTTACAAAGAGACAGATCATGAGGTTTACGCTCAAGTCCAAGCACAGTCCACATGTCCCCATTGGTCATGGCGTGTCAAAGGTATGGGCTTTCTTGTTCGCCTGTGTAACATCAATATTTTTACTACTAGCTGTTCTCATGTAACGATCTCGTGCATTTTCCACAATTGTTTCCAGTCACTGAAAGATGAAGTGGATAGGAGACTGCTCATAATCAAGGACATAACATTCGAGCCAGTGCTCCTGAAGCGAAGTGAAAAGTCGTACTTTGACGAGGGAAACTGTCTGGCGTCAGGTACGGAAGTTTGTCGGCTTCAATTACCAGAAGGTTGACTGATCATCATTGCGTGTTATCACGATTGAAGGAAACAACACATTTTATGTCCACTTTAATATAAAGGCCAACCTGCAGCTTTTACATGGCACGGCATTGATGTATTTCACACTCCGAGTCTTCAGCAATGAAAGGAAAAGATTTTCATTTCGAAGGTAGTACACGTTGTCCTTCAAGCAATCCAGTCCAACTTATTTCACATTCAGCCAGCACGAAGGCACCACTTTCTATTATTTATGCAAAACCTTCAGTTTTTCATTGAATGAAATTTGTCAACAAGGTTCATGTATGTGCTTCATATTTATATGCAGAGTAGAATATATGCTACTCTGCATATAATGCTCTCATTTATATGTCATTCTGGCCAGCTCAGGTGCTAGGCACTTTTATCTTTTAACTTTTAAAATGTCAGCCAAACCAAACGGTGAAACTTTAATTGTGTGTGTGTCCGCATCCTGCATGCTTTGTCATGAGGTTATGTGCCTCCTTTTGTCAAATCGGTGAACATTGGAAAAAAAAAGAGCCAAAGTTAACTCTCGCCACTTCTTTTCATAGCACAGCCCCAGCATCTGTTTCGTATGGCCGTTGTGGACAGCTTGGCTGAACTAGGTAGGTTTTTCCATGGATAAACCCGTTTCTGCGAGAGTTAAGGATGTATCTGAAAGGTGTAATCCGTTCAATTTACTCCTTCAGAGGAGCTGCTCTGCTGTAAGGACAAGACAAAGACACGCAAGCCTGGGCAGGACGTTCGGGTGTTTCTTCTGCGTCAGGTGCATGGAGGCCCCTTTGCCGACTGCGACTTGCGCAGCATTCACAAGTTTCTTGATCTCTACGAACATGCCAGGCATGGTCCCAAGGTACAACAGAGAAGTTCTCATCAACCGCTATATCCCGAGATATAGCCCGCCTAAAAGCGGGAGAAATCGGATGAAAATGAAGAGGAGGCCTACTTCAATGTGCAATCAAAAGAACTTTTAAAAATGCCATTTTTGATTTGCCAAACTTGTTATTTCATTGAGGGACAATAAAGCGTAGAAAACTTACCAGTCAGTGGCCTTTGCATATCTCCTGCCTTGGCTCACTAACTCCCTTTTGACCGAGGTCACCGTTGGGCAGGGCAGTGCAATTACTAAAATTAAGCTATCTTTCGGTAATTTAAAAAAAAACAAAAAAAAAACAGAAAATTGTGCCAAGAATAGGGGTGGGTTATCTTTTGGGATATTATGGTAGTACATATTTTCACATTGTTAACAGTCAATTGCACATCAAGATACGACACAGCTTCACTTAAAATTGTTCTTTTTTATGGCTCTTTTGCGTGTGTCCATATGGCCATCCCCGACTTCACTCGTTTTTGATTTGGATACTGATCATGACCTCTTGTACCAACTGTATAGTCGCATCCTTTCCCATGTGTGAAAACGTCTCTTTATCGAACGTGGCCACTCTTGCATGATCCTTTGAGATCATCCTACTCAAGCCTGTTATCTCTTTTCTAGGAGTTTGGGCAGGAGCAATATCTTGCATTCATGGACATCCTTGAAGAGCTAAAGAAGAGGTAAGGACTCACCTGAGAAATGAAAACTGAAATATGTGTATTAAGTGTTGTGAGAAGTGAATGCCCAAAGCTTAGCCGAAAAATCTGAATTTTGACGAAGCGGTCGTGGACAAAGCAAACGCATATTATGCCAGCAGCGACAACGTCGCACTGAACACAGTGCCGACATGAATTGTCCATTTGAACACCGTTTGTTACCTACTGTTTACATAGTACGTACTTCTAAAATGAAAGCAAAAGTGTCATCTGAAAATAGCCATTAAATGTTGGTTTGAGCTACATTAAACGTTGCAAGCAGTTTTTTTAGAACTTCTTCTTTGCCTTGCTGTTAGCAATTAGTCACCTCGAATGAGCTTTGGTCATGAGTTCAAGGATGTAAAAATGACGCATGTTAGGGCTTGCAATTCTGTAAAAATTTATATAGAGGAAATTTACATCCCCAAGATGCGTACCAGGAGTTGTTTCTAACGAACCTCAGGTCCTATGCATGGTTCTATTTTTGCTTTAATGACAGTGAAATGTGGGACAGAACTGAATTCTTTCTATTATTGGTTCAGCAGAACTTGGGCTTCTTTGCAATCTTTTTAATGGCCATTGACGAAAAGAATATATGGGTTCACTTATGATACAAGATGAAAAAATTACACAAAATGGACACGAAACATATAGACCAGTGGTTCTCAACCCTTGATGTTTCGCGGACCCCTTGTGGATCGACAAATATGATGTAGGACCAAGTTCATGGTGAGGGAAATATAGAGTTACAGGTTAATTATGATAATAATTTAATAAATGGATATAACTAAGGGCTAGTGTGAATCAGACTTCTCTCATTGATATACACATGAGAAAACTCACCGAAAATAGGAACATTTCTTTTCAATCTGAAGAGAGACAACCTTTATTGCCGAGCTTGACTGATGATGCAGGACTTCACGGACCCCTAGAATGCCTTCGCAGACCCCAAAGGGTCCACGGCTTTGCAAAAAGAGCTCTCTGGCCGCCGCCATTTTGCGAACCGAGCGACCCCTATCAGCCAGAACTTTCTGCCACCTGCCTGAGCTGGGGAAACCCTGTCAGCGTGGCTCCCCACCTGCATTGTGCATTCGGAGTTCGCCGGCTTTTCTTGGAAGTTTTAGGGGCGAAGCTCCTTAGGATCTAGCCTTGTTCGTCTGGCGTCCGTGCTCACATCGATCTTGCTCGTGCTCACGTGCTCGTGTAAAGCAAAAAAAAAATGTTTGCACAGTCGACAAGATTCGAACCTATGCGGGGAGACCCCAACGGATTTCTAGTCCATCGCCTTAACCACTCGGCCACGACTGCAGGACGAGTAGGGGGCTCTGAGATGCGGTGGTACCACTCAAGAGCTGGGGATGTCATGGATGAAACGTTGCATGTAGCCACTCAACGTCTATACAGGAGAGGGTGCTGCGGTCAAATGCGTATATAACCAGAATAAAAATTGCATGCGTTCTCTCAACGTTTATAGACGAGAGGGCGCTGCGGTCAAATGCTCAAATGCGTATATAACCACGTTCCGTACCACACATTCTCTTTCTGACATGGATGAAAACAAACGAAAGGCTCGGCATGCTGCAGCTCAGCGTCTACGCAGACAAGCACCACCAGAGCTTTGCCCAATCAACATCATTCACCACGTGGAGATGCGGGCAATTTTTACCTTGTTTGCCTGCTTAGGATGCTTACCCTTTGTGTTTTTCTTCTACTGTGAGAACCAGAGAATGTCGGGGCTCGTTGGCTGAACAGCCTTCGCTAGAAACGAGCGAAGAGAGCGAACGTTAAGCAGCAAGCGACGCGGCTCGTTTGACATTCTTCAAGAAATATTTTCGTTGAGATAATCTCCAAAAAGCCTTCCCAGCTATGTTCCTGGTTTCGCAAAAAGTAGGTGATAGGGTTGGGTCTGGGGTGTGGTCAGACGTTCGTTCATTTGCTTCGAAGCTGTGCAAAAAAAGCAGCTCTCTTCAAAACGTCTCGAAACACGCTGGATTCCGTCCAATCGTCGACACTGTATATTGGATATGATTTGAGACCTTGCTCAAATCCTGTCTGGATGACGCGGCACCGTGGGGTACGTACAATACATGTTGTTCGATTGATGAAACTCATTGAATTACATGTGGGTAAGGAATATCCATGCAATGTGGATATCCTGTGTGGTCAAATATTTTTGTAGATTGTAGATTGACACGGCTGAGTGTATGGTGCCGTAGAAGGATCAACATAAAATGAAACAAACATTCCAGTTGCATTTCTTTTCGCGCATGGACTCACCAAAACAGCTTTCATTTCTTTGTTTTTGTTCCCAATAATAGTTCAAGGCGTTCTTAAAAACCGCAGGAAATTCTGTTCTCCATAGTAGAACAGAAAATAAAAAATAGAATGCGGCAATTTAGTCTCCACCGTCCACAAGTGCGCCTACGCAGGCTGCCACAGCCCACCGACTAGAAAATTCACAGCCCAGAGCAGTCGGGCGACGCTGACGTACCTACTCTCTCAAAACCAGGCACGCGCGCTGTAAATCGCTTCGTTCGAGACTACCGCTGGAAAGGTCTATACTATAGTACTTTTTTCACGGGGGGCCCCAGTACCAAAGATTTATGGGTGGCCTAAATAAATATATCTGCCATCCTTTCTTGGTGCATGCGAAATGCACCGTTTCTTAGAGTCGAGTTCTTGGAGATTGAATCCGAGATATTTTGTGAAAGTTGTGTGTTTTTCATCTGTTTACTTTCTTGAATATAGTATTGTTTGGAAGTTTGTTCTCGAGTCGTTAAGGCTAATTGTGTCCCCAAGTAAATTTCGGTGGACCGAATTGGACATGCTGTCATGCTCTATTGCAGCATTGCTTCCCACGACAAAGGCACGCCGGTGCACAAACCAGTGGCGCAAGACTGTCTGCCCAATCGGGACGCCGACGAATCGCGGCGAGTCGACTTCGACTCCACCCCAGCTGGCAACAATGGAAAAGCCGCCGCTGCCACGGAACCCTTGGCAAGCTGTCGACCGACAACCTTAGCCTTTGCGGAAGATGACAAGGGTCGCGACGCAGCCCTGGAAACGTCCGTCTGACCCCACCGTCGGTGTTAAGATTTTGTGACTGTGAACTACGGTGCTGTGTCGGTGTGACAGGTCGCCTCTCTGCTGCGAAGGGCATTTGTGCAAGAACAATCGCGGAAAGCGGACAAGCGAGGGAAGCTAAACTAAGCCTGTCGCGTGTTGCGACTTGTGCGATAGTTTCGGTAAAGTGAAACAAAAAGTGTGGTTGACTTTGTAAATCTGGCTCATCTTTGATCCCCTGTATGGCATATTACTGTTTGTGCACGACACTGGATTCAAGGATTATGTCAGTTGTACTTGACTTATTAGTTAGCCATGCTTAGACAAAAATAATAATAGTTTTGTACAAAAAAAAAAAAAATTTAGCGTGCAATTTGGTTTTAAAGAACCATATGGGGGCCACTCCTATTTTGCTGCTTTTCCACAATACAGCCAAGCATGCATAGGAAACCTGCTGCCTGCTCCTGGCTTTCCACGGATATCGATGCATATTACAAGAAAGCTTGGGCAACCTTGTGATACAAGTTCATTTGTCAGTGAAACCACCTCTAGTATGATAGCAATACTAAGGCCATCAAACTGCGAGATTGTGTTCATACGTCTGTCACAGCTTGATTGCCAAGTTTTGTATAAAGACCCGATTTTGTGTACGATTCACAGTGTCACTTCGCACTTTCACAACATTACACACATCTCGCGATGTTGCGTCGCATGTCGAGGTCACAAATGTCACAACATGACACTGATGTCGCGACGCTTCATTGCATGATGTTATGTCATGCGACACCATCAGATGAAAGATTGCCTCGACAGACGTCCGCAGCACACCAGGCAAAGGGTCCCGAGTGCTGTTGCACGACATCTTTTCTAACAACAGCAAGAGAAAAGGCATACATAATTCTTAAAGGGGCACCGATACCCCAGAGGTAGTATTGTTTTGTCGGTGTCAAAAATGATGCAAGTTGTAGTCATAAACATGCCAAAATAATTTCCACACGTGTGTGCACTTTTTTACTTTTGGTGCTTTTCTCTCCCGCTTTTTATTTATAGTGTAATCAATCATGAAATTTAGAAGCTTTGTAAGCAACATTTTTCTAATATTTAATAATGGCATCCGTAAAACATGTTTTTTAATGCAATTGCTGATGCACTACAACCTTTGCTTTTGAAATACAGAAAATCGGAGTCTGGAGTGATGTCGCCTCCCGGCTTTCTATCCTCCCTCAGAAAACACGGCGACGCTCGACACATGTAGCGCCGAGGATGATCGGCGAGTGGGGGAATCAAACAACCTCTCAGACTTCGAAAAAAAAAAAATCGTCAACCGGTCAAAACAACTGGGTTTGGTGTCTGTGTACTGTAGTTTCGGTTGTGACTCCACTGGGACAGCCTTTCACGCAGAACCGGTGCGTCGTGGTCCCTCACATCACTCACAAAAGTCCACTGCGTGTTTTCTCCGACCTCACACAGTTTCAGAGAGATTGAGATCGCTGAAAGGGCCCTAAAAGAACTTCAAACTTGAAAGCGAAGCGTCGTCTGCTCAAAGCAGACATGTATACGTTACCCAAAAAACTAACTAAATACCGTTACTCGTTATCGATTCTCAAAAGGAACGCGCGAGTTACGTTAAAGGTAACGAGTTACTTTTCACGTTACTTGGACGACCAAATACACAACTGTTTTTGTTTCATGGTTTCTTCTTTTCTTTTCAGTAGTCGTAGCACTTATGCAGTAGCTACCTCTCGAAGTTTTCACCAGTTATGTTTCCCCGCTCCTTAAAAATACATCTCCGGCGATACTGAAGAGTCGTTCTACCGACGCGCTCGAAGGAACGGCAGTGTTGTGCTTCAGGAAGAGCTGGTGAATCTTTAAGAACTGCGCCTTCATTGAGGACAGCGGGTAATGGGTTCTTTGCCTTCTCGTGTTCACAACCTCAGAATTTACATTCTGTCCGTACCCGGCTCTAGAAAGTTCAACCAATGAACCTTATTGCGTTCACTGGGTGAAGGACATTCCCAGCTGTACAGTTCAGTACAGCAACGTTTATCGCTGGACAGATTAGTCGAACTGTTCGACTTACGTGTTCAGCGATATACGTTCCTGTACTATCGTACAGTTTAGATGTTTTTCGGGTTGCCCACCTACCGTTCTCGCAATAGACGCATACTCAGGCTAGAATAAAAACAAGACCGTTTAAGCGGTGTTGTACACGTTACTCCTCAAAAGTAACGAAATACCATTACTCGTTACTTGGCCTTCAAAGTAACTAAATACGCGACTCGTTCCTTTTCTAAAAAGTAACTAAATACGTTACTCGTTACCGAAAATAGTAACTAGGTAGAATTAACTCGTTACTTGTAACGCGTTACATACATGTCTGGCTCACAGCAATAGCCGGCACGCAAGTGGTTGATAATGGGACGCAGGTGAACACAACACTCTGTTTGCAGGCGCAAGAGAAACTCGAGTTGCAGGACGACTCAATCATTGACGTCACTGCACTGGCGCTGATAGCAAGGGAACTTCAAATTCTGCTTAAAGAAATTGTTCTTTTTACTTGACAAATACTGAGTTTCGAATTTTGAGGGTAATGTCCAGGCACAGTTTTTAATCGTTTTACCTGCCAGCGCACCTCTAATGCGGCACTTCTCGCTCCTAGAAGAAAGAACAAGTTACACCATAAACACATCTTTATTTTAGGACACAATCGTCGACACATCTCGCAGTACTCTCCGTAATTCAGTTGCATCTAAAAAAAATCGGCGCTAAGTAGAACCCAGAAGGTGTAAGCCGAAAAAAATTCCACATTCATAAATACATTATGTACATACGCAACCCGGAGCTTTAGAACTCTGGCACACGCGCCACAGCACTGCACGTTGTCGTTTGCTAGAATCGCGTTTTCGCTCCGAATCGAAACGAGACATCGTAGCAGACGTTCGACGCCGCCGTCGAGGCGCGTTTCTCTCGGCTCTCCGCTTGCACGGAGTCCTTGCGTTCTCCGAAGACGCGACGAGTCTCGACTGCCATTTAAAAACATGACTAGCGACGAAAACGGACTGACACATAACTTGGCGGCATCCGCGACACCTCAACAGGTTCCGCGCTTGCATCGGCGGCCCACCATCGAGAATAAGTTTAATCAAAAACAAAACGTCTGACGCGAGCTTTTTTTTTTTTTTCTCTTCTTTTTCTGTTGCATAAGGCGATCCGACATTCCCCCTTTGTTCCCCGCACAACAGACGGCCGTGGCCGACGATGACGCGAAACTCCACAAGTGCACGTTTCGGGACGAGAATGGGTGCGGGTGGCCGTACCTAACGGGAGGGGGGGAGCAACTTATCACAGCTATAACCTCACGTCCAAGAACAAAGAACCGGCAAAAAAATAAAAAAGGAAAGGCGGCAGAGTCGCAGCTCGAGATCGGCCATCTTGCCTCCTTGACGGAAGAAAGCGAAGCGTTCGCTTCGATGCCGGCGTAACTCTCGTAAAACACCGGGGCACGTCTGTCAAGTTACCGTTCCGTTCGAACTGCGGAAAAAGCTAGATAAACTGACAACGCGGCGTACCGCAAACGTAAAAAAAGAAGAATGTGTCGGGAATGAAGTCGAACGGGGAAAACGAGCCCGGAGTTTTGGCGAAGCTTGCGACGAGGTTCCGGAGCGAGGTGTGAAGTGCGGCGAAGGCGGCGCGAACTTCTAGATGAAGCTCGCGACCACGGCGTCTCGGTCGGGGAGTTGGCGCAGCTTCATGGATCCGTCGGCTCCGCACGAGTAGAGGCGTCCGTGGGCGTCGGTCGACAGGTGCGTCACTCCCATGCCGATGTTACGGAACAGCGTGCTCCGCGAGTGCTCGTTGGGAAACGCGTACAGCAGCACGTGCACGGACAGGCCCCACACCTAAAATAAAAACGCAAAAAAACAACAACATTAAGTCTTTGCACCGTTTCTAGAGCACAGCTCTTAGGCGCCCGTTTCTGGCTTGAGCAGCATCGTTGGCGCCATCCCCGTCAGCGTAAGTGCACGTTGCATTATGGGACGTTTCGCATAATGACATCGCACGTGACATCACGAGGGTCACGAATGACGTCACGAAGGTCACTTGTGAAGGTCACGATGAAGGTCACAACCTTCACAGTGACCTTCATGACGTCACAAGGGGGAGGAGGAAGAGAGAATACCCTTCTCTCCATACCCTCCTTTCCTCCTCCTCAAAAGCTGCACTCTAATTTGGTATTACAGGGAATTGTTAATCTCTTTAATTTCTTGGTTTCTTCCACATTTTAACGTGGTTCTTGTGAAGCGCCCTCCATTGTAAACCGCAGAAGCGAGCGTTTTCTAAATGCCTTTCTTATGCGTGGTTGTCCTCAACCCCTGCGTTTTTACGGACCGTAATTTCACGCAAAAAAGACTTAAAAAGACGAGGAGCAGGTGCCTGACAAAGTTACGTTTGGTGGCATCCTATAACATCCCTATGCTCGTTTCTTTTTTTTTTTCTTCTTTTTTTTTTTCTGCAACTTTGTCAAAGTTGTTTATCCACCACTGCAGCCTTGCACATCTGCGAGAACCCGTGGCTTTGCCTTGCGTTCCATTCACACACACCCTCGTGTGAAAGAGATGCCAAACAAAACCGTGTTGCTTAGACCATTGAAAAGCTAACGCTTAGTACAAGTACTAGAAGGGCAAGCTTACATGGGGAATGCAAGTTCTTATTTTTCATCTTAAATCCCTAGAGGCCCTCAAGGTTGAATAAATGGTAATGATAATTGTAGTGTATTGAGATTATTTCATCGACAAATCGTTTCATCGACAGCTCAAATTAGCTTTATTCTGTAATAAGCTGCAGGAGGCTGTCGCCATGAAGCGGCGTGTACGGGTCGCTCAGGTGAGCTCAAATTTTTGTAATGAGCCGCCTCAGACTGTTGCCGCAAAGCGGCATGAATGCAGGTGGGGGGTAGGTTAACGTGCACCCCAGTGATACACGCGTGACGAAATGTCCATACACCGTGCAACTCGCGTAATGAGTGTCGACAAAACGAAAGTGTCGACGAATCGTGTGTTCATGAAAAGTTGTCCACGAAACATAATTCCACGAAACGAGTTTCGGCAAAATGATAGGGACCCGACAGACAGCCATGGAATACGGTGCCATGCCGGCTGGTTTAACCTTGCTAGTTAAATGAGGTTTTGTTCAAAGACAAAAACATAATAATGATGATGAACTGCACTGGCTAGTGTATCACTTGAAGTGAGATCCTAATCTTAAAAAGCAAAAATTATAAAACAAAAAAAATTCCTCGTTTATAGGTGCATTTACAACATATTTTCTAATTTCTACACTCAGGAAGTGCACATTTACATAGTTGCATCGATTCAAAATTTTTTACTTGAGCTGTTCACAAGCATGTCTTGGAAAGCTTTCTATGTTTTTTGGGGGTTTATTTTTTCACCCCAACAAAAATTGTTTTGCCACAGTATCTTTGGATCTAGAACTTTGATCTGAATATATTTCTTTTTAGGGTTGGATACTTTACAAATCAGATAGTGCAACAAAATTAATATTTCTGAAAAATGTTAACTTACAAAAATTTTCTAAGTGGCAAAGAGTTTAATGACTCCTTTCTAATCCTTAACAAAATAAATTTCAAATTGAGATAACATTTTTTTTTGCTTAAGCTAAAATTACAAGAATAGTTTTGTTTCACTGTCTACTGTTTCTAGGATATGCATAGTTTTTGATGGGGGTATTTTAGAAAAGTCGGACAGAAATGTATGTGACAAAGTTGAAATTTCCTCGGAAACTATAATACCTAGATAGGAAAACAATGAGCTAATGCTTGTGCTTCGCAAGAAATGCTGTAGTATATGTGACAATGTAATATAAATTGAATGGAATTGACAGAAAAATGATTGTGACCAGGACCTCCTCTTGAATGTTACCAGGCTTACCTTGATGTCTCCGTCTGCGGAGCCGGATATGTAATACTCTTCTCTCGGATCTACGGCCAAGCACTTGATGGCGGTATCGTGGGCCTGGAACTTGTGTCGGAGCTGCCGCTGACGCACATCAAAGATGACTGCGGTGCAGTGGTCAAGGCTCCACTCAAAACAACCGCCCAAATGACGGACGTTGTCAATCTCTCCTACCCACGAAACAACTAAACACTTAAGGAAACCATTTAGAAGAAAGCTGTAGAGCTCTCAACCGTAACCCACTGGCTTTGTGGTTGCTAAAAAAAAATTGAGCAGTCCACAGTACGGTTAGAGCGATAGCTGCGACGCGTTGCAGCAAGGTCGGTGGGCTCTCAAACCAAGAGCAAACTCTTGGCTTGAGAGCAAACCAAGAGTTTGCTCTCAAATACATAGAATCGGTGCACTTTCCTTTTAAAGTGCCGTGCATCACGTTTTGTCGTCGGTGTTCGCATTGCCCCTTCTCTCGTGAGAGTGGCCGGGAGTTCGACAATTGCTTACACATTTCTTTCTGTGCGCAAAAGAGCGTAATCAGCAGCTCTATATTTTATGGGAGTTCAGTGTCTTTTCAAGACGTCCCTTGTTTCGAGATACGGGCGACGCCGACACAAGAAAGGATACAGATGTCACCTTTCTTCCCCGCGGAGATGAGCAGCTGGTTCTGCGGCGCAAACACGACCGCCGAGCTGCCGTGCTCGTGGCAGGTGAACGCTGCCGAGAGAAACGATGACACCAAGCTCGAGTGACCCTTGTAGAGAGCACTACCTCCTTACAGGCTCAGTTACTTTCAAGAAAACAAAAACATCAATACTTTATCACCTTTTATCACCTCTGTACTGGTATTACAAGCACACTTCAAAACTGGATTACTATGTGCATCTCCATATCTTTACTATATATGAAAAAATTCTATGCATTATAATTGAGGAAAAGTTTTCAATCAGAATGACATGCAAAAAATCACCCGGAAAGCCATCTGGGTAGTAAGATATAAAATTATATTTAAACTCGCAAGTCATGAAACAGACAGGTACTCGCAGTCAAATTTTTTCTCTTCCAAAAGTACCAAAACCTCTTTATCCTCTGACAAAGGAAATTCATTCACTTTGTTAGAGACTCTGAGGGTTTTTCTTGTCAGAACCCCACTGGAAACGGGTGAACACTGCTGGAATCTGTGCAGAGCGCAAGTTTGTCTGCTCCTTGCATAAGGGTTGCGACGATGTCAAAACGCCGAGTTCTTATTGGCTGATGGAAAAAAATTGTGGGTAGGCCTTGAGGCATCTAGCATTGAGGTATACCCACCATCCTTTCAATCAAAGCCAATCGGAGCTCGGCATCGTACTGACCTCGACGAGGTCGACGCAATTTTTGCACGAAAAGCTGACAACTTGCTTTCCGTGTAACTATCAAAAAAGGTTAAACTTGTTTCTGTTGCTTAGGAGTTTGGTTACTTACCCCTAAACGAGGTTTGTAACATATTTCATTGAACCATATCCTACTGCAATACATTTCAAAGAGATTGTTTCCCATCAGCAGTTCGAGCACAGACATTCGAACCATTCCGCATCATTTCTTTCTTACGGGCCCCTTGCACAAAAAAGTTGTTCAGGTCCCCGCATCAAAAACAATACCTTAAAAAAAAAAAAAAAAAAAAACTACCCAGAAAAGAAAAAAAAATTCTGTGTTTGTTCTTTTGATGAAAAAATTTTTCATTTTCTGCACCACAGTCTCCGGTGTTAAACGACATGATTAGCCATCTGCCAACATATAAAAAATATTCCTAGAAAGTTTCATTTGGTAACGGGACGAAAGGAAAAGCTCACTCATTGTTTCTACTAACTGGAATCTAATGGGCAATGCAACTGTGGCATTGTTTTTTTACTTTGTGGACGTCTTTTATAGGAGATGTTAAAATTCTGTCGACAACATAGAAGGCGAAACGTTTATTAGATTTTTCAGTGCGACGTTAGCATAAAATATATTACTTTTTGGAAATTTTGTTTTCACAGGTGCACTGTCCAGGCATTCTGCTGTACATCTAGTCAAGAAACATTTTGGGTATTGCAAATTAGTTTTTTAATGATAGTTTCTCTAAACAATGTCAGTGTGTTCCAGTGTGTTCCTTTTTCACAATTGATGTAAAAAGATGAAGCTTTGCACTGCATTCTGCCTCACAACTATCAGTACATACGTAAATTTAATTCATATTAAGCCAGAGCTTCAAAAGCTGACCCTTCTAAGTAGCATATCCTCTTTGAAACAGCGAACTGGTTGAACATATAAATGTGAAGATAAGTTTAAAACTTTTACAAAGCTCAAAGAAGTGGAAGCTGCTACCTAAGAAGAGTTCAGAAAGGGACCCACTCAGGGAGACTCAACATAGAAGCCAACATTTCGCCAAGAATCCTATACTCTGCATCACTAGTTATGTGCAGTGCAGGCGAAGGCAACGTCAGGCGAGGGGAGAGAGGGAGAGCACTAGAAACGTCAGAAAGGAGACGAGGTTTCTCCTCTCCTCAGCCTTCCTAATGCTTGCCCTTTCTCCTCTCACCCAGTATTGCGTTCGCCTGTACTGCACGCAACTAGTGACACACAGCGTAGAGTGAAACGTTCTGGTCTCCCAGGAAATTCTTCTCCCGGATTCCAAGTTACAGTTTGGGAGGCCGTTGTCACGAAACGCGAGGGTCGCGGGGAGCTTCCTCACCGGAGACGAGGGCCTTGCGGTGGGGAAGGAGGGTGTCCCAAAGGCAGACGTTGCGGTTTTCATTGGAATGTCCCGCTGTGGCGATCAGACTGGACGAGCTCACAAAGGCAAAGTCACTCGCTTGTTTAGAGTGACACGACGCACTCTGCGGAAGGGAAGAAAGACACGGAGCAATGTGAGGTGTCCGCTGAAGCAGCTGCTGTGCCCGCTTCCCTAAAGTAATCAAGTTAAATCTCTACGAAGGCAGATCAACATTTCTCCGTGTTTCCGAGGCATGCACCTAATGTTGCTTTTAAGCTTAGCTAAAACTTTGTTGCTTCTTGCAGCTTTAGCACGAAGGTGGTACAAAAGTTGCAGAAAATTAATATTTACAGCTTCTTCCCTACTTTTAACGCAGAATGTGCCTATACACTCGTTTTCTATGAGAAAACCGTTACATTTTACACGTGGGACCCATGCCGCATGCATACAGGGTCTGTCCCAAAACTTCCCGGATTGATTTTTTGTGGTCGGCAACGCCGCCTGGCGGGGTGGGGCTTCAGGTGGAGAAGTTAGTGGGGGATATAAGCTTCCAAACGAGACCGGTCTCAGTTGTCTGCTATCAGTTGCTGAGGCAGGTCACGCTCCGCGCAGAGGCATCTACAGCACCCTCGTCGAGAAAAAAAATGGACCAGTTTTTGGAGAAACGTTATGCAATCAAGTTTTGTGTGCAACTAGGTAAAAACGGGGCGGAGACGCTCGAAATGCTTCGGAAAGCCTACGGCGACGACGCAATGAAAAAAAGCCAAACTTTCATGTGGCACAAGAGGTTCCGGGAAGGTCGGGAGTCCGTCAACGACGACGACCGCTCGGGACGCCCGTCGACATCACAAACGGATGACTCGGTGCAAAAAGTGTGTCACGTTTTGGACAAGGACCGGCGATTAAGCGTTCGAATGGTCGCAGATGAGTGTGGAATACCCAAAACAATCGTTCATCGCATTTTAACAGAGGATCTCCAAATGAGGAAAGTCTGCGCGAAAATGGTGCCAAAGGTCCTGACGAGTGAGATGAAGGAAGAGCGTTTGTTGAAATGTCAGGAATTGCACGAACGCTTCGAAACAGACCCAGAATTTTTGGACAGAGTGATCACAGGGGATGAGACGTGGATTTTCGAGTACGATCCCGAATCAAAGCGTCAGAGCAGCGAGTGGCACACCACGGAGTCTCCTCGCCCGAAAAAAGCAAGGATGAGCAAATCGCGAATCAAGGCAATGCTCATTGTGTTTTTTGACAGAAAAGGTGTGGTTCACAGTGAATTCGTGCCACAGGGACAAACAGTCAACAAGGAGTTTTACTGTGAAGTGCTCAAACGGTTGCGAAACAGGGTTCGACGAGTCCGAAAAGAAATTTGCGACAACTGGATCTTGCACCATGACAATGCATCAAGCCACACCGCGCTCATTGTCTCCGAGTTGCTGGCCAAAATATGTGTGCCAACGCTGCCCCAGCCACCGTACAGCCCCGATCTGGCACCACCGGACTTCTTTTTATTCCCAAGAATCAAAAGAACCCTGAAAGGAACTCGGCATGGGACGCTGGAGACGGTAAAAGCAGCTGCGACGACCTCACTGAAGGAGGTTCCTGTTGACGGCTTCCAGGGCGCCTTCAGTGATTGGGTTCAGCGTTGGCAACAGTGCATCGAAGCAGGGGGAGATTACTTTGAAAAGTTCTGAAAAGATTGTAAACTGATATTGAATAGATGATTTATAAAAAAAACTATTCCGGGAACTTTTGGGACAGACCCTGTATAGCCCCAGAGGAATGCCAGAATGTCATGTGATACCATGACGTCATGTGACATTCTGATGTCACGGTGCCACGTGATATGCTGATGTCCCATGATGTCAAGTGACACCCTGATGGCACGTGATATCATGATGTAACACGACTCTAACGTTACGGTGCATGCGACTCTGCGACGTCACATGATATACTGACATTAGGACGTCACGTGACTCTGTGACGTCATGTCACACTGCGATGTCACGTGACATTATGATGTAATGTGACTTTGACGTCACAGTGTCACACGTCTCTGTGACATCACATAACTGTGATGTCAGGTTGCACCATGACGTCACATAACAGCCTGCTGTCACGCAACACCCTGACGTCATGTAACATTATGATGTAACGTGACATTACAACGTCATAGAAGCAGGTGTGCCCGGCTCATTTGCAGCACATTCCATACATCTCCAGGTTCATAAAATATGATGAAGACATGCAGACTTTTTAAGTGCGTTTTATCGAGTTCAGGACATGCCCAAAGAGAGCAAATAAGTGTTTCACTCACAAAGAAAGGCTTGGCATTTGGTGATGTGACCCCCACTTGCCACAGGCTGAGGTTACCGTCACCGTCTGTGACGCCAAACTTGATGGAAGAGGGGCAAGAATAAGAGAGATTAGGAATTTGTTCGTTATAAAACAAGTAAAAAAAGAGATAGTAGTTTACATGTAAAACAGTTTAGAATCAGCAACTGGAAATGGTGAGCTCACATTTATCTCAAACGTGAATTTTACTGGTTCAAATGATTACAGTGATGTCTCATTAATATGGACACCTCCGTTCCCCCTAAAAATCGTTCATAAAGTGAACTGTACAAAATAACAAAACAAAAACGTGTGTATTTACCCAGTTCATCCTTGAAAATGTTGTCTATATAGTGGGGTATCCATATTAACGAGACATGACTGTATATCAAAATTTCAACGGGCCATTTTCATTATGTTGCGCTACCTTTAAAGAGGAATGAATCGAAAATATTCAATGAATGAACCATTATACAGCCAAAGATTTCTTCTTTTGGTGGCTTCATAACCTATATTCTATTCAATCATCACGGTTCATTCATCTACACATGTTCAATTATCAAAATTTAAATATTCAAATCACTCTTTATCAAACAATTTAAAAATGAACTGTTGCTATCCGTATACCATATGTTACAAGACACGCTCTAAAAATATGCTGGTATAGGCATTGCCCCAGAAGGTATTCTACCAGGTGTCTCAAAGAGTGGCCAGGCTCTTTAAATCAACCGCAAGAATCGGTTTCTTAACCCAGTGGTTCTCAAATGGGGGTCCGCGAAGGCATTCTAGGGGTCCGCGAAGCTCAGCCTCATCAGCTAAGCCCGGCAATAAAACTTCTATTTTCCCAGATTGAGAAGAAACGTTCCAATTTTTGGGTGAGTTTCCTCGTGCATGTGTCAATAAAAGAAGCCTACTTTACACCAGCCCTTAGTTTATTCATTTACTCAATCATTGCCATCATTTACCTATATTTTCCCCTTCCCCTCACCACGAACGAGGTCCCCCGTCATCTTCGCCGATCCACAAGGGGTCCGCGAAGTAACAACGGTTGAGAACCACTGTCTTAACCTATCAAGCTACAATTTTGTGTAGCGTTGCCCACAGGTGGTGCATTTTGTAGCGTTAGCTACACTGGTCGAGGTTGAGCAGTTTCGCGTGGCCCTCATAATGAGCCGTGCTCATTATGCGAGCCATGCTCATTATGCGGAGCGCACGGCAGCAGTGGCGGAGCTCCGAATAATGAGCATGGCTCGCATAACGAGCATGGCTCATTATGAGAGCCATGCGAAGCAGCCGCCGCGCGCTCCGCCGTTGCCTCGCCTGCCTCGCCGGTCTGCGCATTCCGGAGCAGTGACGTCATAGCCGCGGCAGACGCACTGGCGCCGCCGCGTGCCCAGCTGTGCGCCTCCGTTGCGCAGTAGCCAAGTCTGATGCTGCACCGGAGCCGCTTGATAGCGCCACTCATTTTGTGCGCATAAGCTCACGCTACGTATATCCTGGCACAGCCGAGCTAAGCCACTGCAAGTTTTTCTATAAAATTTGCAAAGAGCAAACTTAGCTGAGGAAAAAGTAAAAAGGACCGCATCTCCACGTGGTGAATGATGTTGATTGGGGCAAAGCTCTGGTGGTGCTGATGATACTGATTTTGTTCATAGGCAGTGCTGATGGTGCTGATTTTTTTTTTTATCGCTCATAGGTAGTGCTGACTTCCAGGTTGCATTTTGACTTCATTATTACTGCTTTATGGTCGGTGAAATGCAGAGCCAGTGGTTCTTCTAGCGGATCAGCTTGGATCCGCTAGAAGCCGTGGGAACGCATCTCCACCGCTTAAGTCAATGGTCCATGTCAGAAAGAGAATGTGTGGTATGGAACGTGGTTATATATGCATTTGAGCATTTGACTGCAGCGCCCTCTCGTCTATAAACGTTGAGCCAATGAATGCGAAGTTTAACGCGATTATATACGCATTTGACTGCAGCGCCCTCTCCTGTATAGACGTTGAGCGGCTACATGCAACGTTTCATCCGTGACATCCCCAGCTCTTGAGTTGCTATCACATCTCAGAACCCCCTACTCATCCCGCAGTCGTGGCCGAGTGGTTAAGGCGATGAACTAGAAATCCCTTGGGGTCTCCCCGCACAGGTTCAAATCCTGTCGACTGCGCAAACATTTTTTCTTTTCTTTCATCATTTTCTTTTTGCCCTACACGAGCACGAGCACCAGCAAGATCGATGAGAGCATGGACGCCAAACGGACAAGGCTAGACCCTAAGGAGCTTCGCCCGTAAAAATGCACCACCTGTGTGGAATGCTGCTCAAAATCATAGCACAATGGGGTTAAGAAACCGATTCTTGCGGTCGATTTAAAGAGCCTGGCCGCTATTTGAGACACTGGGTATTACTTAGTTGACTATGGTTTGTACCCTATGCTCCATATTTCAAAAATCCATGGAATTTAGACTGCCTTAAACTTACCCAAAGTTAGTACTTCTTTTTTTTTTCACAAAAACCTTCCTTACAAAAAAAAAATAATTCCAACTGCAAGAAAATTCTCCAGACACATGTCCAAATACCTTATTGCCTTGCTGGTTGAACAGAAGGCTGGTGACCTTGGCGAACGTTCCGGCCAGTCTAGGGGTGGACACCGGCTGCGTGTGTCCCCACTCCCACAGGCTCACCGAACCATCCTGGCAGCCAGACAAATCTGGGACGCAGAAAGAGTAGAAGAGTAAATTGACAGTGTAGCAAAACTTCCCGACGTAGCTGCAATGCAGCAGCTCCAACAGAACTTCCTCCCGTCATAACCACGGGACACCCTTCCATCGTACCTACGGAGTGGCTCCTGTTGTCACTAAGATGTCGCATTCTTTCATAGATCCCGAGGTTCGACCGATTCAGCAAACCTTAAAACTTTTGGCTGGATTCGACGAAGTTTGACTTATTAGCAGCGTTGCCCGACTTCCACACAAAAAGAACTAGAAAATTTGCAAAACCATAATTTATAAATTAGTTTATTTTCTATTTTATAAAACAATTACCAAATGCTACACAATATAAAAGCAAACATGCGCACATTCGATGCTTTCGTTAGTTTAAAAATGTGAAACAATAAAATACCCAACCAATATTGCACCCCTTGTCTACTAGGGGGCATCTGTCTGCATTTCAATTTTCGTTCGTGCGTATTAAAGCTGATCTTTGGTCGAACTTTACGTGAAGGCTGGTTCCCAAATTTGCGTTGACTGTGTTGCGCTACATTGCGTCATGCAATGCAGCGCCTCCCCATTGGCTGGTTGTAAGGGTCGCCATAGCAACAGCTTGACGCAAGCAATCTTAACGAAGTCAAACGCAGTCAAACGCAAATGCGTAAACGAGCCTCTAGAAGTTGGATCTGGTCGAAAGCAGACATTGGCAGGTTTGCGACATTCCCAGCCGTCGCCATGAAATTGGGGCTTTTTCCCGTCGTAACTACGGAACGTCTTCCCATCGTAACTATGGAGTTGCTCATGTTGTGATTACAAAGCTTCCGCCTGTTGTAGCTTCAACAGAAGCCGTTCCGTAAGGACGTTCGTAATGCAGTAACCAGACACTCACACAGCGGCAGCACGGGATGAGAGGTTAGCCGGCGAACGGAGTCCACCTTGTGTCGCTTCAGCTGAGGAGAAACGCAATTGCCAGAGTCAGGTATATGTCAAGCCACATATTACACCACTTCTGAGGCAACTAGAGGGACCAACACGTTGCAACATTCCTGATGCCGAAGCACCTTTATGACACACCTACCTGTTAGCAAGTAGTAGTGTGGTTCAGTAAAGACCAATGTTTGCATGTATGTTGTAACACTTGTATAGTTTTCTAGTATTAATATGTTGCAAAATGGGTTTCATAAACAAGATGTGCATATTATACATTATTCAGTGTAATGGGATTTACTATACACCATTCACAGTGTAATGATACATACTATATCCCTTAGTGGAATGTACAATACACCCTTCAGTGCAATGGCACATATTGTACACCATTCATTGTCTAATAATATACACCTTCCAGTTCTTATAAAAACTAATTAATAGGATGCATAACAAGCAAAAAAAAAGGGTCAGCCAAAAAGTTATGTTTGCAAAATGTTTGCCAAACCCAGCACCACAATGGACCTCTTCCACATACCGACGGCACCAGGCGGTGGCTGCACGAACTAAAAATCGAGGAAGTGACCTACCTGCGCTACCAAGCGATAATGGGAGCTACGCTAACAGTTTCTTCGCTCTCTGAGCAGCGGCGGCTGCCCAACGCGACTTTAAAGAGGAGCATCCGTGGCGTCCACCAAAACGTCGTGTTTTCCTCTCCGTCGTCGTTCTTTTTTCTGTGTAACACAATTATATATATATATGCTGCAGTTACGTGTTCTAATCGCTGATATACAGCCTCCTTCCGAATTTCCTCGATTTTTCGTTCAGACTTCCGCCGCTTGGCATCGAGTGCTCGCGCGTGCGCAGAACGCTTCTCGGAGAAGGTCCATTGAGAAGTAGAAAGCATGATGCAAGCATTGAGTTCTTAAGGGGTACTGGTGGCAGAACACTTACCCTAAAACAAAAAATGAAATGGCAAACAAGAAACACAGCGGCACATGCTGAGTCGTTCCAATGAAACACTGACGACAGCACAGTGACAGTGAAAGAAATGATAGCAAGCGAGGCAAAAATACAAAAGCGCCAAATACAGTGGAGGCAGAGGATTAGTTCAAAATCAAAGAACCTGCTCATCATAAGCACCTTAAATGTGTTTTTTTTATAACAGCCCTATTCTACATCTCCCAAAAATTTAAGACGTATAATGACACCCATGGCTTCTAACCACACCAGCACTAAATATTACTTTAATAGGCGGTGAACAAGAGAACAGAGGAATCTGATAATGCGTTCACCTCTTCCGTTAGTACTGCCTGATAGACATAGCACTAACTATGGTCTGCTTGGGGGATTGCATACGTGCCTAAAAACTTTCATAAGCACTGTTTAAGTCAACTGAGTAGGCTGGACGAGGAGTGTGTTCATGGATTTTTAACGATGAGCACGGACAAAGAGTGTAGTCGCGACAAAATGTATGTTTATGTCTTCTAGTGACAAAGAGCATCGTCGTGTTCTACAGGCAAAGAGCATGTTCATGTGTTTTAGCAACAAAGCATGATCATATGTTCTAGTGACAGAGGGCATGTTCATGCATTCTAATGACCAAGAGCATCCTCATGTGTTCTAGTGACAAAAAGCATCATCATGTGTTCTAGTGACAAAGAGCATGCTCGTCTGTTCTAGTGACAAAAAGCATCCTCGTGTGTTCAAGTGACAAACAGCATGTCCATTTGTTCAAGTGACAAAGAACATGTCCATTTGTTGTAGCAACAAAGAGCATGTTCATGTGTTTTAGCAACAAAGCATGATCATATGTTCTAGTGACAGAGGGCATGTTCATGCATTCTAGTGAAAAAGAGCATCTTCACGTGTTCTAGTGACAAAAAGCATCCTCATGTATTCTACAGTCAAACCCGTTGATATCGAACTCGCAAAAAAAATTCTAACAGTTCGATGTAGTGGGTACTTCGATATAAAAGTTTTCATAAAATTGACTCTCAAAAATCCACTTTTTGCTGACATATTACACAATAAAATAGTCTTGCATTTGCTGCTTTTTCTTTATTGCATCCACATAATATTTTTCTACGTTATCGACGGACTCCAAAATGCTGAGGCCGCTGCCTTTTATATTCGCGCATTAGCGCTAAACCATGCCGAGAGCACGGCGCACGTCCGAGCAGGAGCACCTTCTCCTGCAGAGCGCCGTTTTGCTCTGCAAGTTGGCTTTCCCCTAAGGCAGGCGGCAGCATTAGGGAAAAGCCAGCTAGCAGAGGAAGCTGACTTTTTTTTTTTCTTCTTTTGCAGACGGAGCAGTGAAAGGGAGCACGGAGAGCCTCTCCCCGCTCCCCCCGCAAAAGATTTTTTTTCCTCCAAACAATCAATGCGGTTGCCAAAAAAAAAAAAAAAGTCAGCGTACTTTGCAATCTGGCTTTCCCCCAATGCGACCGCTCGCATTGGGGAAAGCCAGCTTGCAGAGCAAAACGGCACTCTCGGCAGTTCGATATATCGGTAGCGGCTGCTATTTTTGTTCAATGCAACAATAGTTTTTGCTATATATTATCACTACTAATATTACTCTGCACAAAAATTGTTCGATTTGAGGGATAAATCGGTGTAAACGGATTCGATATAGTCGGGTTTGACTGTAGTGACAAAGAGCATATTCATTTGTTCTAAAGACAAAGAGCATGTTCATGTGCTTTTGGTGACAAAGGGAATCCTCATCTGTTCTAGTGACAGAGAGCACGTTCATGTGTTCTAGTGACTAAGAGCATGTTCATGTGTTCTAGCGACAAAGACCATCTTGATGGGATCCAGCAACAAAGACCATATTTTGTGTCTTCTAGCTCGCTTTGGTTCATGACTATACTTATGCTGCCGCAACACTCCTGCAGGCATTGCTCTATCATACAGAAATACAAAGTTCTCCGTTATGAAAGATGTTGGCTCACAGCAATGCCTATACGAGGACAACAAAATATGCAGTAGGGTAGGATTAAGGCCCATGTCTAATTTGGCACCATTCTTTCTTCAGCTTCCCTTATGACAGTACTTCTATTCTAAGTGTTATCTGCAAAAAAAGAAATGGGTTCTGTTTCAATCTATCTCGACTTCCGGCTACCATTTCAAGTGATTCCTCCTCCACATCATTTGGCGGCACCAGAGACATGATTGAGGCCACTATTTTGTTCGAAGGCACTCACCGGTTTGATCATGTGACGGCTTCGCTCGAGCACAAACTGACAGAAGTGGGGGTTTGAGCTCCCGGGGAAATTGAGCCCTTTCATCTTTTTTTGGGGGGTGGGGCATGGTTTTATGCAGCACCAAGAGAGGAAAGGAGGTTATTATGGGAGTAGGGGGGTAGACAGGGGGTTAAGAAAAGAGAAGAGAGAGAGTACCACGCCTCAATGTTAGTGGGTAAGATCGGGAAGAGTTAATAAGAGCAGAGCGGAAACTATGAATCAAGTGTGAGAGTGAAAACCTTGTTCAGAATCGGTTTGTGAGGTTCTGGCAGGGTTGCACATATCGCCTCGGGTGCTAAAGGTGCTATGCCGTCTCATGTGTTCACGTCAAGAGCATGATGTTACATCCTTAGACTTTGTGAAATAAGTTTTTGAACCTGATGAAAGTGCTTTCATGAAGCTCAAATTTGTCAAACTTGGCCCTCGATAAGCCCGTAACGTTTAAGCCCAACTTTTCGAAAAAGCGCACGACATTCAAGGCGGTCGACTTTGAGTAAGGTCTAAAATATTTAAACATTTTCGAACTCAAACCTCGAGAGGTTTGTGAGATCTCTCAGAAACGTCTGGCATCTCCTCGACACGCCAGAACTCCACAAACCAGTTTCTTCACATTCAATAAAAAAATTTATGAGATAAAAATTGCAAGTACGCACACTGCACGAAACGGTTAGCATGGCATCCATAGTTTTTCACGCTTTACACGGTCGGACAGATTGATGAGATCCGAATGTTACCGCTTAAGTTGGGTCTCCGAACGAGCATTCCCCACCACACAAATGCCTCAATGGACGCCTTTCAAGAAGAGTCGACCGCTCGTCCGCACTAAGCGTGCCACACCCTTACCTGGTCTCTTGTCGTTTCAGATTTGTCTTTGGGGTCAACCAGAGCCGCCAACTAATCTACGCTTCAGAGTAACGACAGTTTTGCCATCTGGGTGCTTAGAATCACTGTTAAAGGTGATAATATGAGGCATATTTCTTAAATTGCAGAAAACTGTTTTCCCTCAAACAGAAATGTAGAAAAACTGCTTGCAACAAGGCAAGACAGTACCGCCCCAGCTTGCCGGACCCATACCTGAAGCTCGAGAAGTGACATTTTCAAATCTTTACCAATCGCCAATAACACTGCATTAGTCATGTACGAATGATGAATTTTGAGTTTCAATTGACTTCAAAGCAAATAATAGTGGTTTTGGTCGAATATTTTCAAATCAAATAGTTTCCCAAAGTATTTCAGTGCCGTGCACCATGCTCAGAACGAAAATTCTGCTTAACTCGTGAAGGTTGTTCCTTACCTTCCACTTGTCCAATTCTAAACTCGGTTATTTAAATATAACTACAATATGAACTGTGGCATGTAAACGACAGATTTGTCACAGTTACCCTAATCGAGGGGATTTATAGATCTGCTTGCTATATGCAAATATTCTTTCTTCAATTTCAAATTTGACAAAAAGAGAAAGCACTAATGATGAAAGCGGGTTGTCAAGACATTGCTGCCTAACATATACTTTTGCATAAACGCGGCGGGTTAGCCCCGATGACCGATGAGTGCGCTTCTCACCGAGCACCGGTGCACTGCGGGGAAGCAATACTCGCAGAGCTCGTGGGCTCAGCGGGCATTGCTTCCCCACACTGCACGATGGGAAGCGCACTCAACGGAGCTAACTCGCCACAATCAACATTTCGGAAAGCATGAATATTGCAGTTCACCTCGAAGCGAATACCAAATAGCGTGTTGTTCGAAACTACAATTATAAAATTTGAATCTTCGCACAACACTACTCCGCACTAAACATAAAAATGGCAACACATACAAAAAAAAAAATGGGGAAGGTAGGAGTACAGCTTATTCAGTGGCTTTAGGTGTAACTAAACAATGCATTAAACAAATACCAAATAGTGTGTTGTTCGAAACTACAGTTATAAAATTTGAATATTTGCACAACACTACTCTGCACTAAACATAAAAATAACAACACACACAAAAAAAAAATCGGGGAAGGTAGGAGTGTAGCTTATTCAGTGGCTTTAGGTTTAACTAAACAATGTAACAAACGGGTCTCACTTCGATGCCAATCAGTGAGACGCAACGTAAATTCCGCCATCAACATACCATGGTTGTTCCTCGACCTGTCTGTGCCGAAAGACTGGGTGGATTGGCGCTGGTCGGACTGTTGAAGGTCGAAGCGCCGCCCAGACCACCCGCGCCCGGTGCCGCGTTGAACCGATCCAACGGATGTTGCACTACCAGGAAGTCCAATGACTGGGCAACTGCCTGATCAGGAGGCCTGTTCCGGAAAAAAATTTCTTTGTTATGTGTAGGAAAGTGTTTGGGCACCTAAGGACTTCTTACGTTTCCTTCCTATGCTAGCAGTTCCCTGTTCCAACTTAAGGCACTCCCTTTGCCACACTTTACTTGAAGTGTGAGCGTAGCAGAGGCTATGTGAGCGAGCACTGAGCTTTCCGCATGACTGCTCATACAGTGCAAGCATCGTTCGAGGCAACGTGATCATGCTTGTAGCTTCGGCTTTGCTCGCACATAAAGTGAACCAAACTATGATAGCGCTGTCTATTTACAGGGCCTTAATTATACCATGCCCTCTCGTTCACATGGCCGTCAAAAGCACACATTTTAAGATCACTTGCTTCCCTCTTTTCTAAGGTTATCAACCACACCTTAATGGAACCGAAGAGAATTCTTGTGTTAGCTAGGGCTATATAATTTGAAAGTAGAGTGTTACAAGCAGTGTGACATTAAATGAACCTCACTCAATTAAAAGAAAGCTTAGTATACCTAGAAACTGCAGCCCACATCTTTTTTTTTCAGCCTCAATTGCCTCCAGCCGACTCCTGATCTTGCGCACACAAAAAAAGACATTTATAAGCAGTTCCTGCATAGGGTTTCGACACCAAGCTCAGTATGGTGGTAGTATTAAAGCCCCAGATACTAATTACTACTTTTATTTCTTCACAACACTAGTATTGACTGGCAGCAAGAAATCCCCTCCTGCTTTCCTTACGGTGCTGCTGCTCGGTAAGCACTAATGCCACAGGTCAAGATCCCCACCTTCCCCAGCCCAACGTTATTACATTAGCTCAGTTACGGAACTGCTCATAGACCCTGCCTGCATGAGCAGTACCCCCCTCACTCACCACGCCTTGCCTCTTGCTGCTCGACGCGCCGGACGGCTGCCATACTAACTACAGCGTATTCTATGGGATACGTATGTTTTGAAGCACAGCGTCCAGATGGCGTTCCATTATACTCTAAGGAAAAAAACAGTTTTCGAACGGAAACCTAGATGGCGCTTCAAATGACGGAAGGTAGACAGAAGTGAATGACGGGGGGTACCACCTTCCACGGGAGTTCCACACCCGACCTAATCAAGCGACGTTGCCCTAGATGCGAGGCAGCGCCAAGTCAGGGTAATCTCCGGTGGAACTACATAGTTAACCCCCCCAAAGGTTTATGCGTCGAACCAACTTGAGGCATCCGGTAGGCCCCCGTGAGAGACTAAGGACTAATTTACACCATTCGGAGTCCATAATAAGCAACAGGAATCTCGTGTAACAGCTGTCGGAGTAGAATCTTTGCCACCTGGAACACGAGGCCTGTGCACTACGCCACTGTTAGTGGATCCTAACTCGCCACGAGCGGTAAACACGCTAAGGGGGCCAATCACGCGGTGTCAGAAGTGCAAGTCAATGGGCCTTTTCTGTTTACGATTGGTTCAGCCAGGATAGAACACATGTACCATCACGGCGTGACAAATGCCGTGATGGTGCACTTTCGGTGCCGTCTGAAGTATAAGTGGTATTGGCGGGACACGATACCGGTTCAGGTTGAGGATGTCAAACTCTGCCTCGTCGTCCAGCCAGGGAGCTGGTTCCAGCAGCACCGTGATGTCGAGTTCCTGGAGCTCTTTGGGCGTGGCCAGCGCTAGGATGCCGTCGTTCACCTGAAGGAGTGCACCAAGCACCGCAAAAGCTCGTTCTTCTCGGACTGAGACGATGAAGGAACAAAATCCGGACACCGGAGTCTCCCAAAGCTCCCACGCTTTACCGTTCTAAACCCGTGCCTGTTAATTAACCACGAGCGGCAGTTGTCCACCGCACCGAGACGTGACCACGAGCCTGTCTCGAGTTTTGGTCGTGACTTGTTTCGTGTACTCTATGTCAGATGGCGGCACTGTCGAACTTCGGGTCGATGGTGTCACCATCCGAGTAAGTACCTTCGGATAAAGGTTAAGTACCCTCAGGTCTCTCGACTGCGTGTGGTTCGATTTTGCCTAAAGTAAGTGTGTCCGTGTCCCCCCAAAAAAGTATTTATGTCAATCCTATGGATAAAGAAGATCAGCACACCTCTGTCATCTGTACACAACCTGATCACATCATCATTAGATGCAGCGCCAGAGACCTTCGTGGTATGGGCCACTTGCCTTTCTGCGGGCGCTGTGGTTCTCCTGAACCAAAATATTAATTGTTATTATTAGTAGTAGTAGTATATTGGCTATACACAAAATGTGTTTCTGTGGACCTCTTTGAAGCTAGTAGCAAACTTTTTAGGAGATGAGAGTACACGGGGATGTCTTACTGACGAGCTCTGGTTGGCAGAAGCTCGCCACCCTTGTCTCAACAATGAACGAACGCAAACGCTGAACACCGGTGTCCGGCATTAGGCATTTGAATGGTGCTTCCTTTTTGTAAGTGTCCTTTATGGCACAGCGGTTGAGCGTTAGGCTCATGATCGTGGGGTCATCGGTTGGATTCCCGTTGGGTCCTGTTTAGAATTTTGCTCCTTTTTCTCAACTAATGACTATTTCTTCTCAATTACCTATTCTTTAGCCCAAATAGTTCTCTGAAGTACAGATTCCTCGGGGATCCTGGTCCTTACAGAGATTCTGTGTTAAAAAGAAATACGCAAAAGAAAGAAAATGGTTTGCCTCAATGCACATAAAGATCGAGATGGCTCGGAAGTGGAGGTCAGACTTGGATACTGAAGGAACGCAAAAACATTTATTGCAACTGACAAAAAGCTCTACTATTTCTAATAAATTGTTTCTCCTGTACACCGTGCTTTTTGAACATATGACGGGAGTAAAGAGCTTTGCACGGTTGGCACGAACGTGCAACTTCCAATTTTTTCCATTTTAGGTAGTCAGGGTCGTGTTAATTGCAAACCTGAGCTAGTAAATTGTAAAATTATCGATGTACTCGTCCTCAGATGTTACCTTAGGGCCTACTTATCACACGGCATCTGTAAACTCCGCCAGTATTTTCTCGCACGTCTCGCACAAATTGCAAAGTCAGGAATGAACACCGTTTGTGTGCAAACACTCGCAAGTGTCAACCTTTGAACCAACAATCTTGCTTCTTCGTGCCCCAAAAGGATCTCCTAGCTTTCCAAGCAGCCAAATTGTCATTTTAAACCGTTCAACACAAAAAAACACAAAAGCAATACAGACTGCCCCTCTTGAGATCTACTTTGAGCGCTGGCACGGCACCACTCCTGCCTCTAAGTCTACCTGCGGCCTCACCTGGCTGACGCAAAAGGCCGATATGCTCTCCTGGTCCTTGTGGATGATGCGGACTGGA
Organism: Ixodes scapularis; assembly: GCF_016920785.2. Taxonomy (NCBI): domain Eukaryota; kingdom Metazoa; phylum Arthropoda; class Arachnida; order Ixodida; family Ixodidae; genus Ixodes; species Ixodes scapularis. The sequence continues at coordinate 60,151,598 of NW_024609837.1, forward strand.
TCCGGCAAGGCACCATCCATGGAGCGGTCGTCTCCGGCGTCGCTCGCCGGCACGGCGGCAACAGTTGCAACGTCCTGAGTGAAACATTCACTGATGCTCAGTTCAGGCCAACAAGAATACAAAAAAAAGTGCCTAAAACAAAAGACTGCACGTCTCCTTGGTATATTCCAGAGGCGCTCTAAATGCATAGCACTTAAGTGTCCTCTGCAAAATCGTGGTGTAATGTGACGTGACGAGATGTTAGATCGTGTCACGCGATGTCGCAACGTCCCAGACACAACAGTGCTAAGAGCTGGCCCTATAAATGCTGAGTGCGCAAAAAGTTATTAGAAAGATTGTGAAGTGCGTAATGCGCTCTCTAGAGATTCCGTCGAGGCAAGCCTCTCGGTAATTCGGAGTACCAAGCCGCTCTAAAACTATGGGTGTTCTTTGGCAGCCTCACCTCTGTTGGTGGCGCCACCTTGTGCGAGAAGAGGTAACGGATGAACAACTCCTGGACCTCTTCTTGTCGCACCAGGTAGTTCCAGAGTCGCCGAGCCGGCAGGGCAGCCGGGTGCCTGCTTCGGCTGTTGCGATAAAAGGGGGATTGGTTAATGCAGGAACCAGTGGAATTTTGAACAATTCGAGGAAACATCGCCCAAAACACTGAATTGGCCGCGCGATACAGCTGCAATGCGGAAATTGAGCCCTTCAAACTGCACAATCTAAGGACTTCTTTCATAATTTGTACATAAAAAATAAGCCATGTCCAACACCAAAGTTCATCACCAAGGTCGGCACCCCATATAAATGTGAAACGTTCACTAACAGTGTGATAGTAAAAACCTGGAATACAGGTCAAACCCTCAATTTACAAAGTGTTGAAAAAAAAGAAAAGCTTTTATTACGAAGTACAATCATAGCTAGGAAGAAAATCTGACGAATACAGCCCAGCAAGAGATTACAGCACATTTATTTTCTTTGCAGTGCTTTGCATTTACATACAATATGACACACGTGAGCGAGCGTTGCTCCGATTCTTCAAAACCTTCGTCTGTGACAAGCGTTTGTTGCCGTCCGCGTCTCAGAACATGTCGTCTCCTCTGCCGTCAATCGCCATGCTGATGCTGCACTTGCGGAAGGACTTGCACGCCATTTCGTCCAAGAGCGACTTCTATGCCGGTCGAAAGTGGCAGTCACTGCAAGTGGCCAGTGGGTGTCAGACTGCCATGCGTTTCTACATATGCGAGTGCTTTTCCCTTGAAGGCAGTAAATTGGCGTCTACTTCTGCTGATTCTCGCTCGGGAAGCAGCAATGATGATCGTTACAAGAAGCAGAAGTAGCACAAAAATCCATTGGTGGATCCTCAGGAAATGCATTGGCATGACCCTTGAGAAATACGACGCATGTCCCCTTTTGGAGAACGCTAACACTGACCCGTTCACTTTTGTGTTTTGGCCCTCTCTTTGAACTTTCTTTTGCTTCCTCTTTTTTTTGCTGCCTCTTTTTGGCTTCATAACAGGGTCAGTGTTAGCGTTTCCCAAAGGATGACGTGTGTGGTGTTTCCCAAGGGTCATGCCAACGCATTTCCCAAGAATCCACCAATGGATCTTCCTTTAATAATTTTCCAGCAAAGCGGGCCTGCCGAGCCCGCCTCTCCCCAGCCTCTGCTGCACGTAGACCGGCGTCAGCTTGCTGCTTCTTGCGCCGTATTTCGACCAGCCGAGCTAGGTGCCGCTTCCACTCCCCTTTCTCGTTCACCCGCCTTGCACGCTTTGACGCTGCTTTCGCCGTTCACCGGTTTCCCGCGCGCGCATTGGTTTTCGCCTTCTGACGTCCTCCCTCTCGCCTTTGTCCTTCACTACTCACCTCCCCTCCATGCGGTGCACTTCTCTTTAAACTGTTTTGTCCGCAGACGAATGCAATCAGCTTTTCGCTGTCATTTAGGTACTGATGCTAACGCATTAAAAAATAAAATGGTGGCATCAGGCACCCACAGTTGCCAGGCTTTTTTTATCCTTTCTGCCGATGACCGGTTACACGACGAGGGTCAACTTTTTCCAGTGCATTTCCAAAAATAATTTGACCTTTATTCCGGTTTATACATACTTATCTACGAAGGGATCATGAACAAGACACGCTCATGGTGCAATATGCATTGGAGCAGTGATGGGGAAGTGAGAAAAAAAGGACCACGCAAAGTGTGCTGCGATTGACAGCGGTAGATGCTGCATTGTGGAAAAGCACGTCGAAGGAGATTTACCTACAGCCAATGTGCTGTACAATGTCTGCAGTGGGTTCTTTGCTTTCGGCGGAATCGATGCAGGAGACACGTGCGAGGATCGATCTATGCTTTGGTGGAACGATTCTGCGAAATGTTGCGCGTGTTAGAAGGGAACACAGTGAAGTGCTTCTTCTTTTTTTTTTTTTGCTTACACGCTTTTTTAGAATTGCCTGTGAAGTGGAAGAAGCGAAAGTATGTATGTGAGCTGTTCTGTAGAGGTGCAAAAAGCACATGAGAACGAAACCTGGGCGGCGGCACTAAGGAGGTGAGAGAGCATGTCTGCACAAAGCAACCATGTGAATATTCTGCAACAGCAGCAGCCAGAAGGGGGGGGAGGAGTGGAAGAAGAGACAGCGTTGCCAGAGGGTATTTGGATGTAGTAGGAACGATGGGGAAGCAAAGAGCGCTCTAACCGTGGTGACGTGGGATTTTCAGAACAGTCGAGGCTACAGGGGGGAAGGGTGGGGGATTTGGGGGCGGGGGGGAGCAAGAGAGAGCCTTGTTGTAGTTTGCATGTATATGTCTGAGGAACGCCAGGGAGTGGGGTTTCGCATTCGCACATGAGCAGTTTTCACCGGGAATGAGCACTAGCTGCTATTGCTGTAGAAGCATACTGAAATGTTCTGATTCGATAGTCAAAGCCGAAACGCCCCCTACTTCACTTTGAGGCCAAATTTGGAATTCCCCCCCAAGAACACAAAAAACCTTGCACCGATCCATCAAATTTGGCTGTTCCAGAAAGTCCAAGCAGAAAAATATAAAGAGACATACTTTGTTCAAGGACACTCAATTTCTTTCCAGAATTCACAAATATTGCAGGTGTTCCACGGGCTTTGCCGCACGGCGTGCGGGAAAACCGATCAGCTGAAAGCTTGCAAATCAGTATGTATTTGCAAATGTCCAGGGTAACTAACTGTGGAAGATTTTAATCACAGAAATTTTACATTCTGATCTTCGATGTAGAGTTACTTCACATTCATGTAAGTACAACATTTGCCGAAAAGACTCGAGCATGCCCCCTGACGACAAAACTGATGATGAAAGTAATGCTGGCATTCAGCTGATAATCAGTGCCACGTTTGTCTGTCTTTTTAATGCGAAATCATTAACTGGTCCCATAGAGTGAGCAGACGTCACCAGCTTTGAAGCCGCGCCAAACGGCATCTTAAATCCTTTCCCCAAGTGAAGCCAGCTCCCGGCTATGAAACGACGCAAAAAGCCTAGCCAAATGGCACCTAGTTTCCCCGATCCCAAAGCAGTGGAGTGAAGCTGATGGATTTCGGCTTCAGTCCCATTGGCTGGCACGCGTCGTAGTTTCAAGGAACCAGGCTCCCATTGGCTGCTGCGCGTCAGTTTCAACGACCGCCATCCCATGGCTCTGCGTGTCCGTCAGCACACCGGTAATACGAAGTGTCCAAGATCAGAGCGGCGAGGAGAGGGCATGCTCTGCCGTCGACGCATACGCTGCCGTCGAAATAAGGGAGCGGAAGAATGACGTGCATGCTTTTGCATTCAAAACTCATAAGAAGTGCTTAGGTGTACCTTGAGCCTTTTTTTACTAGCCCTTACATGTTTCGAGCTGTCCTTTTTTCATCGTCAAGCGCCTCACCTGAAAGGGGTGTTGTCCAGTTCGAGGAGGACCTTGTACTTGAGGATCGGGGGGCCTTGTGTCGGGGCCCCTTGGGGCGCGCCGGCACCTTCCACGTAACTGTTGGGAAGCAGCCCCGGTGGAGGACCCCCGTGAGCCTCCAGGGCCTCCCGCAGGTGGCGCAGCCAGTGGTCCAGGGAACGCAGGGAAGCGTGTAGCAAGGGGCTCGTCACTGGAAGCTCTGCAAGTTCGCCGGTTTGAACATCTCAGCCAAAACGTCCTACTGTGCATACTTAGTGCACATTAGGAGACCAGATACCAGACAGACAGAAATCTGCAATCAGTAGCTTCATGATGCTATTGCATTAAAACGTGATGAAAAGTCGGGACCAGGGTGTAAGGTAGACAGGTGGGGAAACGGCCCATAGAAGCCTGCCGCAGTGCCGTGACCGGATTGTGTACTCGTCTGCTTGCGGGTACCCCCGATTTGCGACAGATGGCGCTGCGGCGAGAGGAAAAAAATTGGAATCGGATTCGCATGGAACTCTATGGGAGAGTGCACAAATAAACCGAGAGCACGACAGTCCTCCATTGAAAATCCACGAGAAACCATCTCCGTCAGTTTAGCCGGTCGCCAGCGGTCGCCCACCCGGAGTGAGAGTTCGCAGTGCTCCACATAGATGGCACCACAGAAAAAGAGAAAACCGAGGGGGACACCATCCGGTCGCTCATTCGGCTCTCGTTTCCCCACCTGTCTATCTTACACCCTGGTCAGGACACACCAGTCTCTGAACCATTTTTCCGCACAGGAAAGACGGGGCATATCCCAGTAGCGGTGTCAGCACGGCGACAATGGGCGCCCGTCAACCAATTGCAAGCCACCTCTCTATGCCCCGCCTTTAACAAGTGGTAAAATTGGATCAGAAAGTGCTGTGTCCCGACCTTTCTTTACGTTTTTAATAGAGAAATCGGCGTCTGTGATTGTAATTTTTAGGCATTAGGATGCATAGGGCCCGTAGAATCTGTTACGACCAAGAAGAGACGATCGCAGGATCCTCTTAAGTGCCCCTTTAAGCATTTTACAGTATTTGATTATTTCCTTACATAGGCCTACTGATTGTGCCACACGTGAACCATTTGTGAAATGTATGACATATTCATTTAAGTAGAGGACACATGAACAATGAAAAGTAGCACCGCGCAGCAGTTTTCACAGCAACTTCTGCAGATGCTGTCACATAGACCTATGCCGTGCTACCATGTCACAGCGTCCGCACAAGTTGCCATAGAAATTTTCACGTGCTGCCCTTTTTCACAGTTCATGTACTATGTAGAGCCCTGCATATCCGCGGATCATGCACGTATATCCGCCGTAAACTGGCAGATGCGGATAAAAATGAATCAGATTTGGCGGAGTGCAAATCGGATGCGGGTCCGGATCTACATTTTTGCCGAGGCGGCCCAGAAACGTGTGTGACCGCACCGTGTAGAGTGAATAAGTGCGTGACACTATGAAGTGCATCATCGAATGTATTGCGGGATCAAGCTAATCTCTTAGATAAAGGGTGTTAATTGGGAAGAAAATTGTTCTTTACGTCAAGAAAGATTTGATTCTCACCAAAGGTCGCCTTAGAACATTCTATATCGCCAAAAATGCTGCCCATAGAAAAAGTAAAAAATGCAAGAGTATCAGTTGTCCCGGGAAAGCATGTTCTTGTTTGGCAGGGAAAGAGCGGAAAACATTCTTTGGGGCAAAGAAAACCCAAAACATACAAGCCAGAAGAAAGTAGAAGCAGCCCGTAAGTGGCTTCTTCACCTATAAGTAGATCGAGGAGACTGAATTCAATCCTTTGGAGTGGCAGAACTTGCGCCAGCACGAGTTCCCGCACCTCATTCTTGTAGTGTAGGCTGTGCATGCCATCCCACCACCAAGTGCACTAATGGAGAGAGACTTATTATTAGTGGGTCTTAATTTCAGAGAGGCGAACCAGTCTGAATCCGTCCATGTTGGCGATAATCTGTTTCTTCTACACAGCCACCTCGACAAGTGAAATGTTGCGTGTGGGCGCGTTTTCTTTTTCTCGACAGTTGGCACCGAGTTGTTATTAAGTATATGGTTCCAAGCATGCAGTTGAGGATTCGTGTTTAAAACGGAAACTGATAGCAGTTGTTGCCACTATTGAATATTGTTATATTTCCCCAGTGGTGTACTTGCACCTCATTACATATACACAAGTACTTTGCTGCAATGAGTGAGCGCCTTTCTTCTCTCACTTTTTTATTGTTTAGCCTAAACAAAATGACATAAAGTTATTAGCCTGTCCTTTGTTCATTTTCATGCTTATAAAAAATGCATCTGCTTGGAGTGGGTTTTACAAACAAAAAGGGAAACTAAATGTTAGATTTTTCTTCCTTTCGAGTGCATCTTCTGGACAGAGTGTCAGTGTCATGGACCCCTAAGACGATCTCACCTCATAACTGCCATTATCTTTCCAGCGATTCGAAGTTTCTCTGGAACAATGATCGCTTATTTTATAGGTACGATAAAACAGAATACGATAATATTACTTTCATCGTATTCCGAGATGAAGAGTTCTTTGTACAAAGGTAAGCAGACAGCTTATTGGATACAATTCAGATGCTTTTTTATTTTTATTAACACTTGATTTCATAATAAAAAGAAATGTGCAGATTGAAGGTCAGCTGCTCTGCAAATGCGGATGCAATGATTAAAAACACTGCAAATGCGGTTTGGATGTGGATACAAAGTTTGCGGATGACCAGGCTCTTATTTGCACAGGGCTCTTGATGTATGCCCTGTTTGAGCCCCGTTGAGTGCGCTTCTCACCGCACACCGGTGCACTGCAGAGAAGCAACACTCACGGAAGCAAGCTCCGCGGATATTGCTTCTCTGCAGTGTGCTAAAAAAGACGCGCACTCAACGAGGCCGCGGGAACAAAAAGTATGAATTACACGAAAATGTCATTTGAATTGAGCGGCTTATGAATACATTAAAAACGTGGCCAGACAACCGAAATTTCGAAATTCGTTTGAAATAACCAGTTGCTTGAAATATCAGAGTTTTAATTATCGCGAGCCTACTGCACTTGTGTTGTATTTTATCTTAAGTTATAATGCAACAGGGACTCCTGTCGGCACCTTCGTCCACACCGGTGACACCCGTGCCAGTCACCAACGAAATTCACTCACCCTGAAGCTCGATTCCCGCAACCGCAAGGAAGTCCCTCAGGCTATGCTGTGCCAGCTTGAGGGTGGCGTAGCGCATCAGGGCCCACGCGTATGACCCGGGGTCTAGCTGCTCCAGCCGAGACGCCTGAGACGCACGTCTGCGATCCGCCGTCAGGTCCCCGAACACGTCGTCTTCGTCGTGGTCTTCATCTTCATCCTCACCGGCTTCCTCTTCGTCGCTCGGCACTGATTCCGCCGAGTCGTAGTCCAGGGGTCCCCACTGGTCTGGCAAAGATGGCTGCGGCAAAACAATAGGTTCTTCATCCAAACCCTTCGCTCGTGATGGCATTCAAATAGAAGAAACTTGTTCGAAAAAAACACTCCACTTTTGGAACTTGGTCTTCTACGTGCTGGGTTACGAGCTAGGGATGTGCGAATAATCATTTTTCAGTTCGAAGCAAATACGAAGCGAATAGTTTCTTTGTGTGAGTAAATACGGTTAGACACGTTGCAAAACGTGCGGAGCAACAACAGCAGGAAATTTTGGGAACCCTCGGTACAAATTAAGCACTTTCTCGTTGCGCCTACGTGACTGTGCGCAAGTCGCGGCAGCTACCGCCAGCAGCCATCTGCCAGAACGTTGTACGTCCTTGGCAGCATACTGGATTTGTGGCAGCGTAAAGGCATCACGACAGGTGAAGTTATTCACTTATTTGCATACGTTATTCGTCGTAACTTACCCTCATGTCTTGCAGCGTCACCGAATCCACTTATTTTGCATCGCAACCGTGGTAGGGTTCAACTAGGTTAAACAAAGCATTGGTGCAGCAGACGACAGAGCTGGTACAAAGGAGAGGGATGAGAAAAGGACAGCCTCGCAAGATAGCTAACGCTATACCCTCTCTCCCGTTTCCGTGCGCTCGTCGGCTCGTCGCTGGTATGACTCGGCTCTCAAATGTTTCGAACGTTGTTGCCATGGCAACCTGCGCCTGTTCACGTATGCCGCGTGGAAGCGGGAGGAAAGATGATGGGAGGGGCATATTGAGGACTACCCTTTTTTGTCGCGTGGCGCGCACGGGCTTTTGGGATTTTTGCAAAGGGCCTATTGAATCAAATAATTTTGAAGCGAAGCAAATAGTTTGCAGCCGTCCATTGTCATGGCAGAAAACCCTTGAGACACAAAAAAAAAAGGAAAAGCACAACAAGGTCGGGGGATTCTCTAGCGATCGTCCACCAGGTCGCCCGCACAATTACTCTTATTTCAATAAAGTCATATCTCATTAATATGGACACTTTCATTTCCCCAAATAATCATCCATAATGTGTATCATCCATAATCAGGGTCCCAATCACAACTAATGAACAATCGTGGCACCAGAAGACACGGATTATTAGGGGAAAAAATGCTGAGACTTGTTTGCACAGACACTTTGATGTAAGCTCTTATAAACGCAATCCGCAATAGATTTGTGGGGGTCAGGAAAGACGTCTGTCGATGCAAATCAACAAACTTATCTTTATCACCACACAAAAACTGAAAAGAACATAAAAAAGGGTGCTCCCCTGAGACCGCCCTGCTACATCGTCGAACGCTGCCAGGCTCGTGATGTTCTCTTCGAACCCGGAGCTCGGTGCCGTCGGTGCTGCTCGTGCCGCGCGCTTGAAACGTCATTAGCTGCTGACGTTGTGTGAGTCACTGCTCTAAGTCTCGCGCTTTGGCGCCACCGCTGTAAGTCTCGCGGTTTGACGCCACCGCTCTAAGTCTCGCGCTTTGGCGCTACAAGGGCTCCCCCCCTAGAGGAGTCGCCAGGGCGATGTTGTGCCCAAGAGACGGAGCGATGATGCTGATGCTCAGTGGCTTGTAAGGATGCTGCCGACGGCTGGCATGAAGGCGGCCAATGTAGAGGGTGTAGGCTGGATGCGGACGATAGTTCAATGTGAGCAGGCTTCAGGCGGTCGACGCAGATGGTGTCATGCCGCCCGTTCAAATCCAGAACGAAATACTTGTCGCGCCTTTCGAGGACCTTGAAAGGGCCATCGTAAGGTTGTTGCAGAGGCTTCCGGACTGCATCTCGACGCAAGAAAACGTGTGTGGCCGAGGTTAACTCGTCGCATACGTACGTCGGATGACGGTCGTGCTGCCTTGTTGGTGTGGCACGCAGGTTCCGCATAACTTCTCGAAGCTGGGTGGCATAGCTGAAAGGATCGGGCACGGTAGAAGTAGGAGACGTCACAAACATTTCTCCAGGGAGGCGAAGTGACTGCCCATAGACTAGGTCTGTGGCAGTGCATCCCAAGTCTGGCTTAAGTGTTGTGCGGAGGCCTAGAAGCACGATGGGAAGAAGTGTGCTCCAGTTGTTCGGGTCATTGTGTGCTCTTAGTGCGGCCTTTAGGGTACGATGAAATCTTTCCACAAGGTCGTTAGCAGCGGGATGGTAGGCTGTTGTTAGAATTCGGGAGGACCCGATAAGAGTCATGATCTCGTTAAACAAACGAGATTCGAATTGTGCGCCTCTGTCGGTGGAAATAGATAACGGAACTCCAAATCGTGAAATCCAACCACTGACGATTGTCTTCGCAATGGTTTCCGCGCGGATGTCTGCGATAGGGACAACTTCTGGCCAGCGGGTGAATCTGTCTATGCAAGTGAGCATGTAGATGGCTCCGTCGGATGGTGGCAAAGGACCGACGATGTCCACGTGGATGTTGTCGAAGCGAGCGGTGGGTGTCTGTACTGTGGCGAAAGGTGCAAAGGTATGTCGATGAACCTTAGACAGCTGACAATGCAGACAAGTGCGAGCCCATTCACGCACATCTTTGTTAAACTCTTGCCAAACGAAGCGTTGGGCGATGAGATGTTGGGTCGCCCGAATGCCGGGATGAGAAAGGTTGTGCAGTGAGTTGAAAATGGATCGCCGAAACGTTGGAGGTACCACCGGTCGGGGTGATCCCGTGGACATGTCACAAATTATTGTTGTGTCGCAGCCTGGCAGCAACACGTCACGCAGGTCAAGGTTGCTAGATGCGGATCGTAGCTTCGGCATATCTTGGTCGCCTTGCTGTGCTGCTGCTAGAGCGGCGAAATCCACAGCGGTGGGAATGGCATTGCAGCAAGGTATCCGTGACAACGCATCAGCAGCCCAGTTGCCTGTGCCTTTGATGTGGCGGATGTCACTTGTGAACTCCGCAATATATGACAGGTGCCGACTCTCTCGAGGAGAGAGACGGTTGCTGGTTGTTTGAAGTGCGTAAGTTGTCGGCTTATGGTCGGTGAGGATGTGAAATTGCCGACCCTCTAAATAATGCCGAAAATGTTTGATGGTGAGGTATATGCCTAGTAGTTCTCGTCCAAAAGTGCTGTACCGGGACTCGGCTGGTGCCAACTTCTTGGAAAAGAACCCAAGGGGCTGCCAGTTTCCGTCAGTGAACTGCTGCAGTACTCCTCCTACAGCGACGTCCGAGGCATCCGTCATGATCGAGAGAGGTGCACCAGCGAGCGGGTGCGCCAACATTGATGCTTCTGCGAGCGATGACTTGATGGTTAGGAATGCCTCCGCTGCATCTGGAGACCATGGTAGAGGTGTGGTGTCCCGCTGAGTTCCCTTTAGGAGATCAGTCAGGGGTTGGAGGACAGTGGCGCAATGCGGCAGAAAACGGCGATAGAAATTCACGAGGCCAAGGAACTCGCGCAGCTTCCTGCGTGATGTAGGCGTTGGGAAGTTCTTGACTACGTCGACTTTGGATGGAAGAGGGCGAACACCCTTGGAGTCGACCCTGTGGCCAACAAAATCCAGTTGTGAAACGCCGAACTCGCACTTGGCCTTGTTGATGATGAGCCCGTATTCCGCCATGCGCTGGAAAAGGATCTCCAGGTGTTCGAGATGTTGTTCGGCGTTAGCGCTGGACACCAGGATGTCGTCGACATAGGCAAAACAAAAAGGTAAACCCACTGGTGACGCTGTCGACAAACCGTTGAAATGTCTGGGCCGCGTTACGAAGGCCGAAGGCCATCCTCACGTACTCGAAAAGTCCAAAAGGTGTTGTGATGGCTGTTTTCGGTATGTCACCTGGTTCCATGGGGATCTGATGGTACGCTTTGACCAGGTCAATTTTCGAAAAGATGGTAGCTCCCTCCAGGGACGCTGAGAAGTCCGTGATGTAGGGTAGGGGATAGCGGTCTGGAACGGTGGTGTTGTTCAGAGCGCGGTAGTCTCCGCAGGGCCGCCAATCACCCGGGGGTTTCTTTTGCACCATATGGAGGGGTGATGCCCATGGGCTGGACGATGGTCTGATGATGCCGAGTTCAAGCATGTGCTCGAACTCGGCTTTCGCTATCTTCAATCGTTCGTCTAGAAGGCATCGTGGACGAGCATGAGTGGGAGGTCCGGACGTTACGATGTGATGTGTCACATCATGCTTTACTGGTTGCAGAAAGTTGGCGGGACGTGTAAGCGACGGGAACTGCTGGAGTAGGTCTTCAAACTTTGTAGTGATTGGAATGCAACGTACTGGGAGTGGTGAGATGGATGCTATGCCTTGGACGGCTAGGTGAGTCGTGGCATCTACAAGGCGTAACCATTGCATGTCCACTAGCAGGTTATACTTGTGGAGAAAATCTGCTCCAGGGATCGGGTCTGTCACGTCGGCAACCAGGAAAATCCATCTTAGCGGTCTTCTTAACCCGATGTTGAGGGTCAGTGCTCGTTCACCATACGTCGCGATAGCGGACTTGTTTGCGGCCTGCAAGGTGACGTTAGCGCGCTGCGGCTTGGTTGACATGGCCGTCACGGGTAGGACGCTTACTGCGGCGCCGGTGTCGACTAAGAACCGAAGACCAGTATTCTTGTCTAGTACAAAAAACAGACGGCTGGTTTCGGAACCGGCACCACTCGCCACCTCTAGTGGTGGGTCTTGGCGTTTTCCAAGGCCGTGCATGGTGAAACGCATTTCTTAGCTTGCGCGCCGAAAGTGCAATGGTACCAGCACGTACCTTGGGAGGGCAAGGGATGTCGAGGCCTACACTGTCGGGAAGATGACCGTGGTCGTTGGCCTGCTGGAATGCGATCGGTGAGAGCGGCGATCTGTGCAGAGAGTCGTCCAATCTCCTTGTGGAACTCCTCTCAAATGTTGTTGACGTCACATGGAGGTGTCACCACTTCGGCCGAAGGAGTCGTGGGAAGCGATAGTCCGGACTGGTTTTGGACGTGTGCGATGGTGGGCACTGCGACTTCCATGACAGAGTCCGCGAGCTTTGCCAGATCCTCAAGGTTGAGTCCAGCGGCAGCGGCGAGAACCATGCGGACACCTGCCGGGAGCCGTTGCAGAAAAAGTTCTCGCAGCAGCGCTACATCGAATGTCGGCGCCTTCTCACCCAACAGTTGTTGAAGGCGACGCAGTAGTTGTGTTGGCTTGCGGTCGCCCAGCTCCTCTGAAGTAAGGAGCTGTTGTAGTCGCCGCTGTTCCGACAACGTGGTCTTCCGTATGAGCTCCGCCTTGAGGATGTCGTAAGGGGAGTCTGCCGGCAGTGTCAGGACCAGATCCCGAATTTCCGCTGCGATGTTTGGCGGAAGCGCTGCGATGATGTGGTGGAACCTCTGGACTTGTGATGTTATCCGGGCCGTGGCGAACTGGCTCTCCACCTGCGCGAACCAGATCTGAGGGTCCGCTGGCCAGAACTGAGGCAGTCGAAGGTGTAAAGCTGAAAGTCCACCAGTGGTAGGTTCACCAGACTGCGCCATGACGACTGGAAGCGGTTGATGAGCTTGGCGCAGCAGGGAAAGGGCTTCAGAGGTGCGGCGTTCCTCAGGTCACCAATTTGTGGGGGTCAGGAAAGACGTCCGTCGAATCAAATCAACAAACTTATCTTTATCACCACACAAAAACTGAAAAGACATAAAAAGGGGCTCTGCTGAGACCGCCCTGCGACATCGTCGAACGCTGCCAGGCTCGTGCTGTTCTCTTCGAAATGGAGCTCGGTGCCGTCGGTGCTGCTCGTTCCGCGCGCTTGAAACGTCATTAGCTGCTGACGTTGCATGAGTCACCGCTCTAAGTCTCGCGCTTTGGCGCCACCGCTGTAAGTCTTGCGCTTTGACGCCACCGCTTTAAGTCTCGCGCTTTGGTGCAACAGATTCAAGAGTAGACTTGTTGCTCCTACTTTTATGGCTGTTTGCATTCCAGCCTTGGATGGTAAACTCATTTCAAGTACACACTGGATACTGTTTTCGTTCATTTATTTTTTGTCCGAGTTGAGGTAATTTACGCAGCACTTCAGACTTCGAAATACTTAGAAAATATTCTAAAGTGATGACTAGCCCCATTCAATTAAAAGTTTGAGTCAAATATAACATTATTCGCTTCAATTTTCGAAAGTTTCGCATATTCGCACAACCCTATTACTAACAATGCGTTCCAAATGCATGGCAAACACCTCTGCTCAAGTTTGTGAAGCCTGCTAGCAAGAGCATTCATAGTATGTGTTGTTGGTTTTTCTGCCGCCGAGTGTACACTGGGGAAAGCTCCTACTCCAAGAGCAATCGCCGACTGCACACGAGCGGCATGCTTTGCCATGCATACTTCAAGCTCTATCGGTGCTACATCTGCACATGTGAAAGCGAATCGCGGCGGTTAAGCGCTCAACTGCCAACGTGTGATGAGCAACCGCTGACGTTCACACAGCAAGCGACCGGCGAATTACTTCTCAGAAGCTCTCGGGAGCCAGCGTCGATTCCATCGTCCCCGCCACAGCTCGGGTTAACGTTTTCATTGCTATCACATGTGTCGTTGTTGCCGTATGAAAAAATTGCTGGGCGATTGCACGTGGAAATTTCTAGCGTCACAAACGTTTCACAATGCTCCAAGTTTCCCGATGCCAGATGCCTACGTTCACGGTGCTCTTCATCAGGTCGTTTAACGCATACTGTGCGTACACTTGACGGTTGTTCCTAGAATGAAGCAATGCTACCGCTAATCGGGATGACCAGCCTGGTGATCTTCCGGAGCCTTCCATACTCTCGAGCTCCTCTCCCTCAGTGCGCTGAGGGGTCGAGCTCCACCTTGCCTAGCCCTCTGGTCACATGACCTCCCCATTTACCAATCGGCTTTGAGTACCCCACTCCTCCTCTCCCACCGGTCAACCAATCAGTGTAGAGCCTTGCAGCCACGCTTTTAGCCAGGCTTCGTTTTTAGGCTTCACAAAAAAACTCGTTACGTTGGCCCGGGTCCTTTGGAACCATACGACGAAGCATGATCGCCGCATCGTCACGAGCTCGCTCAAGCTATCGCGGCGAAGTACGTACATGCCCGTCCGGCCAAAAGTTACGCAGATTTGCTGCCGGGCCAAGTTTTAGGGGCGAAGCACCTTAGGGTCTAGCCTTGTCCGTCCGGCGTCCATACTCACATCGATCTTGCTGGTGCTCGCGATCGTGCTCATGAGCTCACATGCTCCCGTGCTCGTGTAAGGCAAAAAAAAAGTGTCGCAGTTGACAGGATTTGAACCTGTGCGGGGAGACCCCAATGGATTTCTAGTCCATCGCCTTAACCACTCGGCCACGACTGCGGAACGAGTAGGGGGCTCTGAGATGTGGTAGTAACTCAAGAGCTGGGGATGTCATGGATGAAACATTGCATGTAGCCGCTCAACGTCTATAAAGGAGAGGGCGCTGCAGTCAAATGCGTATATAATTGCGTTAAACTTTGCATGCATTGGCTCACCATTTATAGACGAGAGGGCGCTGCGCTCAAATGCTGAAATGCGTATATAACCACGTTCCATACCACACACTCTCTTTCTGACATGAATGAAAACGAACAAAAGGCTCGGCATGCTGTGGCTCAGCGTCTACGCAGACAAGCACCACCAGAGCTTCGCCCCAATCAACATCATTCACCACGTGGAGATGTTTTCTGGGGGCACTTGTTCAAATTGGTGTGCTGCTTTCGTGGCTCTATATCCATGGCAGCTGCTGTGAACCGGGGCGACGGACGGACATGTCGGTTGCTTCTCCCGCCAAAGTGCGGCGTGCTGGGCGTAAACAAATGGGAAGCGCACCACGCGTCACTTTCGAGGTGCTGCCCATTGGTTTAGCTGCCGGGCGACTCAGTGACCGTACCGAAAATTCAGTCTGGAAGCGACTGCGACTGTTGCGACTTGAAAGTGTGATTGCGCCTTGAGAGCTGGGCCTTAAAACGCTACGAATTTAAAAAGATGCACCCGAATTTAAGCACTTGCGGTCCAGACCAGACGCAAAAGTTTCAGAGCTTGCCATTATACGATTCGAAGGTTATAAGCGACCTTCAGAAATTTTCAATGGGAAAATGGCGGCCGGCAAAGCCTCCAAAATACATGGAGACAAAGGGTGCCGGCTACCGAGAATGGGCCCCAATTCCTTGTTAAAAATTTTCGAAAGTCGCTCGTAATTTTTGTGGCATCTGGTCCAGACCATCAGCGCTACATTTGGGCATAGACAAAGTGCTCAGCAAAGCATACCTTAGAATACCGCACATCCCCCATTCCACATTAAGCACCCATATCCAAATTTCCAACATTTGAAAAAATATGCACAGTACATTTATATGTAAAATTGATGACCGGACAAGCGCCCATCCCCCATTTTTTTTGCAATTATCTCTAAATTTTGAGTAACCGCTCGCCCGGCATTTTACTGTAGTTTAATATTGCATTAAAACAAATGCTGTATATTGTTTTCCCGGATACTCCGTTTGTGCAGATCAATCTGTTTCTGACTTATTGCAGAATGAGACTATCATCCAAAAGTTGGAGATAATTTTTAAAAAATTGGAGAAGTAACACTTGTAACCACAATGAGCAAAAATGCGGAAGGGCCAAGAAAGGGGGCGCAGTCGTTGCACGCCATCGGGGCGCGCAATAACTGCACCCCCGAAAGATTGGGCTTTACCACTTTAGACATGTGCACTCACAGCAAGCTTCGTTGCACTGCACAGGCACGCTGGGAGAAGCAGCCGACGTGTAGAAGTACCTTGGTTAGACAAGCGTGATCGGAAGTCTGGGTTGGGTGCTTGATCTGTCTTTTGCTTATTAAACACGTCAGCACTTATTGCCCTGGTACATGCAGCCGTCTTTCGTTAGGACAGTCGTGGCTTGGACCAGATCCGGGCAGAACCGGTTTCGTGAATCCACGGCACAGTTCCCGCCTTGCTCTTTCGCTTCGTTTGTTCGCTTGTTACGTCCACTTTTCCTCTTACGTAAGAGAGAAAGTGGCACACTTTCGCTCTTACATTTTCTGGCACACTTCCAATGATGAGCCATGGGAGTGGGAGAGGAGGGGATCAAGTGGCCGTGGCACAGCGTAAGCGACAACGTAAAACCGAGGCGCAGCAACAACTTCGTTTGCGCGAAAACGCCGACACCCGGGAGAAAAAATTGTCTCTTCGAAGACAACAAACAGTCTACGGACCGTGGGCGGCGACTGAGGGAAGACGCGGTGGCTGAATCCGAAACTGCCGCTGCCCAAGAGAACGGACTGGCTCTCCGAAGACAACGGTATGCAAACCGTTGCGAGGTTGGGATTCCCATCCTACGCAAAGTCGGAAACCCTGCGCTAGATGCTAACGCATTTCGTCAAGAACCGGCGTGGCAACAGCTACAATTTCGGTGTCACACTTTTTTTATGTTTCACGAGTAGCGCATAAAAGACGAGGACAGAGTAAGAAACACAAACGACGGACGAGCGCTCTCCGTCGTTTGTGTTTCTTACTCTGTCCTCGTCTTTTGTGCGCTTTTAAAACCAAGATGAATAACTACCAACTAGCCCAACTTTCCACTCTACTAGCACATAGGCTCTTATTGTGACATGGGTGCATGCTCGGCATTTTACGGCGAGTAGGAAAAATCCCCGTCGCTATCGGAGGGATCGTAATCGAGACCTCACACTCATACAAATGCAATGTGACGGCAGCCTGCCCACCTTGGACATGAGGCACGACATCATGGACAGGACGGGTGGCACGAAGAGCTCCCTGTAGGTGGGTCGGTCCTCCCTCTCCTTGGTTTGTGGGGCCTCGGTCTTGAGCTGGGGCAGGATCTTCATGTTCCACTTGACCCTTTGCCGCGTCAGCGCGTCAAAGATGCCCGTCTCTACCGTCGCTGTGGCCTCCTCTGAAAAGCATGATCGACACAGCAGCGACGTTCGACAAGAACATTAAATGAGAGGCTAATGAAACGAATACAGTCGGACGCCTTTATAATGAATGCCCGTTTAATAAAGTACAGTCGCTGACCGATTTTTCGGACTTCGCAGGGAACGAAACAATGTCCGAATAATAGAGCAGTTTGAAAAAGCCGAGCAGCTGGCAGATTTACCCAGTCGGCAAACGCGTGTCATTTGTTGAGTGATCGGAGGTCGATGCCGGTGGTATAGCGATTGTTCAGATTCATATTTTGATAAGTCAGTTAACATTGTTGCGCAGAAGTTTGGACGGTGGGAAATTAGTCTACAGTAAGGAGCGCCTGGCGTCCCGGCAAACTTTGCCAGTGGCGGTACCGGCGGTAGGACCGCTAGCTAAAGGTCTTTAACTTGCGTTGTGAATGATGAGTACTAAAATGTGTGCCAGTACAATTTTCATTTAGAAAAAAAAAAGTGGTAATCCAGCTTAAGATGCCTGACTTCTGCAGAGCGAGCGTTCGCCCCACATGCTACAAGCTGTCATGTGCTAGCAGACTCGGCCACCGTTCTCCCTTTCGACAAATCAGTTGTCCACGTAGTAAACCTCGTTTCTGATGTCGCTCACGCTATATATGACGCTATACTTTTTCCTAAAACACCTCAAATGTTGCGGAGGTATGTCAATATGCGATAGCACAAATTCGGCTTCACGTGGTTCAGTTCTTGCGCTCAACTACTACAACAAAGTTACCTGCACTTGGAAAAATTTCAAAGGTACCACAGACTTCGCCGTAAAGGTGTCTGACTGTACAATTTTTAAGCAACTTAGTTTCTTTCTTTCTTGATAATTTTGATATATTATTACTGTGACCCATAAACTAAATCCCATAAATTTCCAAAAAAGTGAAAAGGTAAACAATTGGATGGTAGGCAAGCTTAGTTTAGGTTAGGCAAGGTTGGTTTAGGCAAGGTAAGGTTCGCTACAAGGTTAAACAAAGTTAGGTTAGGCGAGATTAGGTCAGGCTAGGCAAGATTAAATCAGATCAGGTTAGGTTAGGTTAGCTGCAAGGCTAGGCAAGGTTAGGTTAGGTTAGGTTAGCTGCAAGTTTTGGTGAGGTTAGGCAAGGTTAGGTCAGGCTAGGCAAGGTTAGACAAGGTTAGGAAAATTTAGGTTAGGCAGGGTCAGGTTAGGCTATACAAGATAGGCAAGGTTACGCTACGCAAATTTAGCTTAGGTAAGATTAGGCAAAGATAGGTTAGGCAATCTTATCCCTTCAACACCTCACACACAACCTCCACGCGCAGCCCAGCGCAAAGCGTACTCACTCTCGGGGGCCACGCTCGGCGTCGTGCCACCGCTGGTGCCGGACGTTGTGACCCTGAGGAGCTTCTTGGCCCCTCCCCCGAAGAGCATGCCCCAGGTCTGCTTGGTGATCCGCTGCCCGACCAGGCGGAACAGCACGTGGCAGTCGCACGAGGCCAGCGCGTGAATCAGCTGGCTCAGGAACACCGCCACGAAGGACTCGCACAGCAGCGTGTGGAGCCGGGGGCCGTCCTCATCCTTGTCGCGCGCCATCAGGGCGCGCAACGACTGCACCCCTGAGAGAGCGTCGTGCCCAAACCGCCGAAAATTGGTATCGCGGACGACTGCCGGGCTCCAAGAAAGTGGCCCGTCTAAGACGAGACTGAACCAAGGGGCACAAGAAAGAACACGAGGATAGGAGGAAGACGCAGACAAACACGGCGCTGACTTTCGACTGCAGTTTCCTTTCAAAACAAAATGCATTGACGCGAAAGGTGACACAGAGAGAACAAGACAGGGTGTCCCTCCATCAAAGAAGAGATGTACCAGACTTATTAATCGGTGGCAATTCACTCTCGAAGAGAGCTACGGATTTCACACTAATACAAACAAAACTGTACGGCCAAAAAAAAAGATTAGTTTGGCACACATACTTTATGGTTTAATGGAGAGATGCCATCTTGGTTCCCTCATATCTTCTTTTGTGTCAATGCGTTTTGTTATGAAAACAAACGACAGTCCAGAGTCAGCGCCGTGTTTGTGTATGTCTCACCTTGTCTCCGTGTCTTATTTTGTACTGCTTTAGTTATTCTCGTCATCCACCAACTTACCCAACTATACACCTGGTCACATCTAAAATGAGCGGTGAATCTCAAACAGAAGACAGCAGCTCAAAAAGGTCCTTCTTAAAAAGATGCTTCCTTTGAAAATAAATCAAATTCTTAGAAGATTGAACGGCCAAAATATCCCAAAAGATGGCCCACCCTAAAAGATGGACCATCCTTGTTTTACATGGGGTCTGAAGATTTGTGCCATGGGGTAGAGGTCACACAAGTTTTAAAAATAGTTTCATTTGACAACTTAGAAGGCAATTGATCTAACAGAGTTTATCACTGCTCTTCAAATAAAATGACACCCGCAGTGAAGGCTATGGCAGCTGATGCTGGCACGAAAGGAAGAGCAAACAAGTACAGCACATTTTTTGCAACTTCTTTTTGGGTCGTACACCAAAAGTTAGCCCACCCACAATTCTCTCTCAGATGGCTCTCGTGGGGCAGTGGTCATCTTTTAGAGTATCACGGAACATCTCTCCTAGCATTCTCGCCTGTATGCCATTTTCAATTGGGTGCACTGAAAATATCGCACAATTAAAAAGTTTTTTTTTATTTTGCATCAACCCAATGGAAGGACAACCCATACTTATAAACTACAGTAGGCTCGCGATAATTCAAACTCAAATGTTTCATACTGCTGGTTAATTTAAACAAATCTCAAAATTTGAGGCTTTCCCGCAATGTTTTCTATGCATTTATAAGTTGCTTAATTCGAACGGCGTTTTCGTGCAATTCATATGTTTTGTTCTCGCGGCCCCATTGAGTGCACTTCTTTCCGAACGTTGATCTACTGCGGAGAAGCAACACCCTCGGAGCTCGCTTCCGTGGATGTTGCTTCTCCTCAATGCATTGGTGCGCTGCAAGAAGCACGGTCTATGGGGCTAATAGTTCACAATAGAAAACTTTTAGAGTGCAGCTCTTAGGGGCCCGTTTCCGGCTTGAGCGGCGTCAGCGTCGGCGTCGCCGTACCTGCGAGGTCACGTGACCCCGCCCTCCCCCCGAAGTCAGGTGACCCCCCCCCCCCCCCGGAGGAGATTGAAGAATGAGGGGAGGAGGAGGAGAAGGAGGAGGGGTATACCCTTTCCTCCTCCTCCTCCTCCTCCTCAAGAGCTGCACTCTAATTCAGTGTTACAGGGAGTTGTAAATGCCTTTCATTTTTTTGTTGGATGAACAAACTTAATTTTGTTTTGAGCAGTAACGTTCTGTCTAAACAGTCCTGGATAGACAATATTTCTTAAGGTGGATATACTTATCTCATTTCATCAATGTTTCATGTGTGGAATATGCCTGCTTATGATTAGCCATCCATATAGCAAATCATAATATTTAAGGGGGGAGGCTGGTTTTTAACTTATGGTTTTTTATTTTTCATTTATCGTGCTGGAATTTTGTATAATGATGTATTTCTCTGTGGTGATTTCAAATATGCAATTTGTTATCAGATAGCTCTACTAAATCTTGAGTTATTAATAAATTTGTTATTTTAATTAGGTCCTCCTTACGGGTCGTTACCATAAAATTGGTAAAAATATATCAGAAATTTTTATAGAATTGCATTCTCCAAGATATGTTTTGTGCGGTGATGCTATTTTAAGACTGATTTAATGATATTTCATCGGTAAAAAACATTCGCAATCAAGTTGCATAAAACGGGAAGCTATATCTTTTTGAGACTAATTAATTAAAATTATTGTATGATATATAAAGCAGCAAAAATAGCATCACCGCACAAAACATGTCTTGGTGAATGCAATTCTATAAACATTTTTGATATATTCGGAAAACTTTTACGCTAATGACCCGTAAAGAGGACCTAATTAAAATGACAAATTTACTGGTAACTCAAGATCTAGTAAAGCTATCTGAAAACTAATTGCATATTTGAAATCAGCACTGAGAAATACATCACTATACTAAATTTCAGTACGATAAATGAAAAATAAAAAACAAAAAGTTAAAGACCAGCCTCCCCCCTTAAATTAATTTCTGATAATTCAAACAAAATTTGTGGCTTCCTGAAGTTTGAATTATTTAAAGTCTACTGTATTGACCAAGTGAAAGATAACCTATCTTCTGGGACATTTAGTTGCACAAATTTTCGAGATACGCTCTTACACTCAAATCCTCCCACATGATGAAAACTTTTGCATGAGAAAGGATGTGCTATCTTTCGTTTCTGGTACACACCATTAATGATCACTAATCGTTAACTAATTATTGAATTAATTACGGCGCACTTACCCGGCCACTTGCTCGGAAGGGTGGTCGGTGTAAGGGGCTCCTCGCTGCTGCTGAGCCGTGGTCGCCGGTGAGCATGACCAGCCAAGAGGTGGCTGTTCTGGTACACGACACTCAGGCTGCAAGCAAACGGTCCATAGCTGTAGAGCAGTATTAATGCAATATAGGAGCAGTCGTGCAGTATAGGAGCAGTAATGCAGCAGTCGTGCCACTCTCGTTAAGTCTGCTTTGCGCCCGCACTCTCGCATCAAGCATTATCCCTTCACACTCTCGCATGCGTTAGGCCACACCGTGCATTTACGAGGGTGCCCATCAAACCTCTGGCATCGTGGCCGCGAGGCGGCTATGCAGTTGCCTCGCCTCAGACACGATCACATGATCATGTCACCGCAAGGTCGATCGGGATCTCGAATTCGGCTCCCGACGTGCCGCTTTCTCTCCTAGCCACTGGATGGCGCTGCAGGTGCCCCAGGGCGGGCAAGGAGAAATTTCTTCGCCCATCGTAATATAGACAATGAACCGGGGGGCGAACGGCCTCTTAGGACTCTGGGCGGTACCGAGAACAGGCAAGTGTGTGCGACCGGATCTCGGGTAATCGCGGGACACGAGGCCTGGGGGCCCTCTTTGTGTTTAGCTTTGGCTTTACGGGCGAGTGCGAATATTGGTGTAATGTCACGTGTCTTTGTATTTTAGATTGAGTGCTTTGAGCGTTCTGTTGGATGAACCAGTAAAAGGGAGCAGAATCCTGCTCCCGTGAAAGATCCAGGCTGGACTTGGGTTGTTTGACGGACCACGTGGGATCTGGCGTATCGGCGGCAGTACGCGATTTCATACAAATGGCGCCCAACGTAGGGCGTATGCTCGTAAGCACCGGGACTGGGATCTGCACTTGGATTCGATTCATCAAACAGAACGCTCAAAACACTCCAATCTAAACCTTCACTGCCTTGCACCAGCTTCTCGGAGAAGCAGCTTATGCAGAGGAACACCTCGGTTAAGTCAGTAGGCTCAGAAAATTACCGGCGTGGACGCTCAATAAGTTCTTTGCTCCCGATGTTTCAAAAGAATGGCTAAACACTTATTCCTGCAGGGAGTCACGCTTGGTATTTTACGGCAAGTTCAATTAAGAATCCATGTTAGTTTAGGACAGGTTACATTGGTTAGCTTAGTTGAGGTCATGTTACGCTACAGGGAATCTAGGTAAGCCAGGCAAAACGTGTCGAGCACAAGGGGCCAAGAAAGACGGTTCACCTGAGGCAGTCCTCAACGTCCAGCCCCCTGTTGGTGCCTTGCACCTTGCCCCCAAAGCTGTCGCTGTCACACAGGGCCTGGTAGATGCAGGCGGACAGGGAGGTGCCCAGGTCCCAGAGCACCGAGACCCTCGAGAAGGTGCTGGCACTGGTAGCAGCCCCAGGGGGCTCCTGGAACTCCACCACGGTCTGCAGGATGTCTTGGGCCATCAGCTGCGGGGTGGGACAGACGGCGGAGGAAGTTTGAGGGGTGACGACCACGTGATGAGTCTTGTGTTTTGCTTCTACGGGGCAGTTTCACACGACCTACTTCCGGCTTGTCGACGTTGCAGGACGCCACGTTGACAAACTTTGTCCCCATGTCTTTCTATGCTCAGAAGAATTGTGTTCGAGATCGCTCGATTTCATATATGTCGTAATCGACCACTCCAGCCAGAGCAGTAAGGAACATGAAACGGCATAGGACGATACTAAATTTAGTTTACAGCGGAGCTGTTAAGGGCTAGGTTTCCCAGGGTCGTGTTCAGTACCAAAGAAATGTCGACACAAACCTACACGAATCTCTGGACAGCTATCGCCATCTATAAGCGACGGCAGCAACCTTTCCAGCTATCATAGAAGAATGGATAGTTGGGCGAATTGGTGGGAATTCATTGTAGGAAACAGCGCAAAAAAGAGACGAGGGCGAAGAAGAAACACACGTGACGACCGCAGCGCACGTCACGTGTGTTTCTTGTTCATCCTTGTCTGTTTTACACGCTGTTTCCTACGCACTTATCAGCTTCGGTTTGGACTCACGATGGGTTGGCTGCATGCCCTTTCTTCGGGGAAAGAAGACCGGGTGCGGAAAAAGCGGTGACGTATGCAGCAGCGCGAATGGGTCCGCAACCGCCGAGTGCGTCGAACGCGTCAGATTCTTTTGCGAAAGAAGAGCAGATCGCTCGCCTGGAAAGCCACCGCCGAGAACAGAAGCTACAGCTCCGCTGCTCTTCCTTGTTCACCAGAGTGAAAAGGCTGAAAGTTTGAAAATTCCAGTCTTTATTTAAAGGGGTTGTGCAACAATGTTTGGACTTCAGTCAAATAATTGTGGTAAATGTTCCCAGTCACGTCTAAATAAAAAAAAGATGCTTTCAGCCTTTCCATTTTGGTGAAGAAGGAGGAGCAGCGGAGCTGTTGCTCCTGTTCTCGGCGGTAGCTTTCCAGGCAAGCGACCTGCTCTTCTTTCGCAAAGGAATTTGAAGCGCTCGAAGCACGCGGCGGTTGAGGACCCATTCGCGCTGCTGCGTACGTCGCCGCTACTTCCGCACTCGGTCTTCTTTCCCCGAAGAAAGGACACGCGGCCCACCCATCGTGAGTCCAAACCGAAACTGATCAGAGCATAGAAAACAGCGCGCAAAACAGACGAGGACGAAGAAGAAACACACGTGACATGCACTGCGCTCGTCACGTGCGTTTCTTCTTCGTCCCTCATCTGTTTTTCGAGCTGTTTCCTACGATGAATTCCCACCAACTCGCTCAACTATCCATTCTTCTATAATAGCTGAAAAGGTTGCCGCCATCTGTGAGCGACGGCGGCAACCACACTGGTTGCTTGGTTGCCGCCATCGCTTATAGATAGATGGCTTTAGCTATCCAGAGCACAGTGGTTCAGAGGTTCGTGAAGGTTTGTGTCGACAGTTCTTTGGTACCAAACACGATCCTGGGGAACCTAGCTCTTAACAGCTCCGCTGTAAAAAAAAAAATTTGCTTATGTGCGTTAGTTTAGAAAACAAAAGTCAAACAATTGACATCTTCGGTGCCTCCAAACCACCCTCAACTCGTATAGTCAAGACCGGTTATAACAAAGTCGGTTATAACGAAAAAGCGGCTACAGCGAAGCGATCACGATTTCCCATTCCCTCTTTTGCCCTTCAATGACCGAAGTCGGTTACATAGCGAAGTGATTTCCGATTCCTGTTGACTTCCTTATAACCGGCCTCAAT
The DNA here is from genome assembly GCF_016920785.2 of Ixodes scapularis. Classification (NCBI taxonomy): domain Eukaryota; kingdom Metazoa; phylum Arthropoda; class Arachnida; order Ixodida; family Ixodidae; genus Ixodes; species Ixodes scapularis. Next base: position 60,176,386 of record NW_024609837.1, read on the forward strand.
AGTACACCGTCTTCCAAGTTACATGTGCAGTGACGCACAAGGGGGATAGGAAGTATCCAGTTGGGTTCTCTTTCCGAGCCTCCAGCACGCGCGGCCTCTGACCGTATTTGAAAGTAGGTCTGAGCGATGTGGAAATGAAGAGAGGGGGGAGAGCAAAGAGTTTGCTATTCTCCAAACAAGTTTAAATGGTGTAGTAGCAAAACGAGGTGAGGCTCAAGGGAGGAATAGTTCCTTTCACCTCGGGCAGATGGCACCACTAATAATGCACTTAGGGGGGCGCTACATGAGATAGAGAGCAGCTCTTATACAATGGTTTATTTTATGGGCAATTACAGAACTGTTGAGGACTAAGACATGTTCACAAAAGTGCGTAATATCCGCCTGTTGCTTCAAATTATTGTTAAGCAGTAATAGTAGTTTCTCCAGGAGCCGCAGTCCTCTCTCACTCTCCGCACAGTCGAGAACATTTACGCAGCAGCGCAAGGTGTCCAACGCAACGATCGCGTCCGCAAACGTGGGTGCAGCTTAATCGTTTGTTTCTTGCTCGACATCTTCATCACTTTCTTCGTTGTCGGCAGTAGTGAGGTCGGCCACGGTGACCGCTATGCTCTGCGGTTCAGAGGTAACGCCTCGATCTCCTTTCGTTTGGCGACGATGCTGTTTAAGGTTGACGGCGCGAGTCCGAGGTCTCTTGCGACGTCAGATCTCTTCCGGCTGGGACTGCAATCCACCGTCCGAAGTATATCTCTTTAAAAAAAGACACCTTCCTTTTTTGCAATGCCATGACCGTCGTCAGTGGGCGCAAAGCGCACGTACTCCGAAACACCACGGTTCACGCGATCGAGTGGAACAGAAACTAGAAGCGCAGCGTGCATGCAGGTGCACCTCGTGCAGAGAAAGAAAAGGACAGACGAAAGAGAGAGCAAGAAAGGACGAGCGTTTGCCGCCTCGCCAGCCTTGCTCCCCGTCCAAGCAGTGCTCCAAGGTCACACCCGGGCAAGATGGGAAGCTGTCGCAGAGCTCAGCAAAGCACAACGAGGAGACAGAGAGACAGAAAAGAGGGGAAAAGGACCGAAGGGAGGACAGGCATCTTCTGCGTGCCCGTGCATGCCCTGCGACCCGCATTGCATGGTTTGGCTTTGCTCCGCTAGCTTCGCTTCAAAGCCACCGCGGCGCCCGGCGCGCTGAGGCACCGCGATGCCGACATTTTTGGACGTAACAACTGGGAAAGCAAACGTAACAGGCATGAAACTAATACATGTATCTCTTTGGAAGTAAACGGGATTGGCGTTTTTGAACGCAGCAGCCAAGAAAACGCATTAACCGAAAACGTATCAACAAGGTTCTACTGTACCGAGCTTTGTAGTTGATGCAGCTAGGCAAACATACTCTTAATGAGCAGATCCCCAAAGTTTCCCATCTGCCTGTACTTGATCGCCCTCCTTACAAACTTAGTCATCATGACCTTTATATAACCTCAAAACAAGCTAAAGTCACGTCAAAGAGACGGTGATCTTCAGATTGATTCAAGCTTATGGCCAATTCGTCTGGGCCCGCATCGCACCGGTGCAGTGTGGTTCGTGGTACACAGAAGGCTAGAGGGGAGAGGGGAGCTTCTTTCTCTCCCCGCCAGTCTTTCCTGTACTAAAGTGGGAAGAGTTTGCTGCACTGGACGGGTGCGGCGTGCCCCAGACGAATAGGCCATTAAGTTTCATAGAGTGTTTATTCTATGACAACCGGGCGGGCACACTCTCAACGAACAAAGTCGACATATGGATTAGTTGGTACACATTCACTTTGAATGTATATGACCTTGAACGAAGCTGAAGGTTACCTGAAGAAGACGAACAGGGTCGGCCACCACTGTCTTTTGACAGGCCACGCTGGCAGCCAGCAAGGGAAGCGTGGTTGGGAATGGAAGCGGCGACAGGAGCTGCTGCTGTGATCGGTCCTGTTGCAATTCCTGCGAGACAAAAAAGAAAATACAACTTGAGACGTATCCTTGAAGAAAAATGTAGCTCTTGGCCTCAGAAACACTAGAGAAATTGGTTTCCACCGAAGCTCATTACAGAATTTAAAAAATATTAGTTTTTGTTGTATTGCAGGCTGAATTTACAAACTAGCCTCTAAGACAAGGGAGAAGACACTCGCACTAAATGTAGAAATTAATACCATTAGTCAAAAGTCACCCCTGAACTACTGTTCACAGTAGCCAGGTTGTAACAAATCTAGAGGTGAAGTCACATTTCTATTAGTACTATGGTTGTCATATTCCAAATTAATGTGCCATTGATTTGGCACATTAATTTGGAATGTGAGCAAAGTCTCGTCAGAGGCACTGTAGGTTCTCAATATGTGGTGCCCAGAAACAGGAGCACTTAGACGGTAACCGAGAGATATTTTCTCAAGATGCCAAATTGGTTTCAAAAGGGCACCTTTTCAAAGTTTCAGAAGGCCAGCTGACATTTTGTTGCTAAGGAACTTACCTAGTTTCTACACGGACTACAGTCAAACCCGGATATATCGAATTCAAAGGGGATTGTACAATAGTTCGATATATCAATAATTTGATATACAAAAATATGTTAACATCAGCTCCCAGTTGAAATTTCCGCGCGTCTCTGCTAATACTGAAGGCCGCGACAAATGAGACCTTACCAAATAGAGCCACTAAGAGTCGCTAAATACAGTAGAGCTTACGGTAGTTGGGGAAGACCACAAACACCGCGGCGTTTATGCGACCGACAATGTTTGCGATCGTTTACGCGCGCGCGACCTGCGCCCACCAACAAAAGAACTCGAATTTTAAAAAAAAAAATTAAAAAACGGGAAAAGCGAGTTGCATAAAAACAAACAAAAACGCTCAATTCATACAATAAAATCTAGCAAGCAACAAAAAAAACCTCACTAAATTCAGGCAGCAAAAAAAGAAAGGCAAAAAGAAAAAACGCGCAAGGCAAAAACGGCAAAAGGAAAAGGTAAACAAAGATGAGGCGTTCAAAGTGCGATTGCTCAACCATTGTTGTCGACACACTCAACAATTGACAAAGACTTTTTTAGAGGCGAAGCTCCTTAGGGTCTAGCCTTGTCTGTCCGGCGTCCGTGCTCACATAGATTGCCATCCCATCTGTCTTCTTAAAAAAAGAAAAAATGTTTGTGCAGTTGACAGGGTTCGAACCTGTTCGGGGAGACCCCAATGGATTTCTAGTCCATCGCCTTAACCACTCGACCACGAGTGCGGGACAAGTAGGGGGCTCTGAGATGTGGTAGTAACTCAAGAGCTGGGGATGTCATGGATGAAACGTTGCATGTAGTTGCTCAACGTCTATACAGGAGGGGGCGCTGCGGTCAAATGCGTATATACCGTATTTACTCGCAGAATGAACACACTTTTTTTCCCGAAAAATCGATGCAAAGTTAGGGGGGGCGTTCATTACGCGAAGTAAAATTTTTGTGTCCATATTTACTTGCATAATGAAGGGACCTTTTATCCTGAAAAATCGAAGTAACTTCTTATCTCTGCGCGCAGCGCCCGACCCCCTAACCAAACTAAACTGTGCAAAAAAAAAAAAAAACTCTTGCTTTCTTTTTTTCTTGGTTCCTTTTTTTTTTTGCCGCCTTTGGCAAGCTGTTTTGTTTGCTTAGGTGAAGGCTCTCCGCTTATCTTTCTTATCTCCTTGCCCCCGGCGCGCGCAGGACCCCCTAACCAAACTGCGCTGTACAAAGAAAAAAAAAGCTCCTCTTTTTCTTCTGTTTTTTTCTCAGTTCCATGTTTGTTTGTTTTTTTCTTTTTTTGTTTGCCACCTTTTGCAAGCTGTTTCGTTTGCTTAGAGTGCTTCTCCGCTTCTCTTTCTTACCTCCTTGCACGCGGCGGCGCGCGAACCCAAAGTCCAGACTGCAGTGTGCAAAAAAAAAAAAAGCTCCTCTCCATGTTTTTTTTTTTTTTCTTGCTTCCGTTGGATCTTTGCGAATTTCTTTTAACGCCTTTTGCAAGGTGTTTTGTTCGCCCACGCTGCCCATACATTCGCGACCTCGCTGCACCAGGATAAAAAAGTGTGTTCACTTCGCGCGTGTGGGGGGAGGGGGTCAAAATTTTGACTTCCGAGTTGGGGGTGCGTTTATTACGTGAGTGAAAAAAAAGTAGAAATTTTGAGAGCCGACTTGGGGGGTGCGTTCATTACGCGAGTGCGTTCATTGTGCGAGTAAATACGATAATCGTGTAAACTTTGCATGAATTGGCTCAACGTTTATAGACAAAAAAAATATCAGCACCATCAGCACTACCTATGAACAAAATCAGTGTCATCAGCACCACCAGAGCTTCGCCCCAATCAACATCATTCACCACGTGGAGATACGGTCATTCTTTTTTTGCTTATTAATTTTGGGGCTAAGGGGCACACCCTGCCCTCCCTACGTGCCCACGTGCCCTTCCCTTTGTTTTTGCCATCCCCCACTTTCTTTTTTTATAATTGCTCTTTTTTTTACATATGTTTTTTTTTTTTGAGTGTTCCCGTGCACGTATGCTGGCTTGGCGGTCTGCCATCCCGGCAACGCAAGCTATGTGCTTCATGGGCGTAATCTGACCGCAGGAGAAGCGATGGGCCGCTGTGCTTCGTTCGCTATGCGGAGGCAAGTTCGTCTGCTTCTCGCGCAGGGGGTAGCGGTGACGTCAGAACGCCAAGCCCTGATTGGCTGATCGCGCCCCCCTATCTGAGCGTCGTCTGCTCCTTTGCAACGTCGTCTGCTCGCTACGTCGTCTGCGTCTGTCTTACCTTTCCTGCGACTTTCGGAAGTGCAGAGGCCAGATTCACGAAACGATCTCACGCCAAAAATGTGCGTAAGACAAAACTTAAGAACAAATTCGTATTCACGAAACGAAATTTTCTTAAGTTTTGCGCAGGTTACGACGAAATTCTGCGACAGCTCCGAAGCTGTCTTACGCACTTCTTACGATCAAATCAGCATGGCCGACAGCGTCGCGGTCGCGACGACCCGCGGACGTTTATTTTTTTACGTGCGCTTCTGACGCGTCCCGACTTCAAGCAGCAAGAAAAAAGTAAAAAGTACTTGAAACAGACCACGACGAACAAGAACGCTGGATCCACAAACACCCGGGAAAAGCTCCCACGGCCACGATCCCACCGAACGCGACCAAACGAGCTGGGCAGTTAGGCCTAGCAGGCACTCCGCGACTCGGCGACCGTATGCCCACGACCGGCTGGCGTGCTGAGTGGAATATGCCCGCGCGACCCTTGTGAACCCTTCCCATATCATACTTTGATCGCTGACCTCAATTTTAGATTAAGGGGTCAATTTCTTCCTCTTGCTATCTCCTTGTTTCCCGAGGCAACGGTGACTCTCACCGATGAAAAAGCGGTGAATCTCCGACAGACGCAGCAAAGGTAAAGCAGCCACCGCTTTGACCGCTTTGACTAGCAGACGTAAAGTAGACGACGTTAACTGCGCCAACCCGCCGACGCCGTTAAAGAGTGAGGGGTCTCGCCGCACACGAATGGAGGGGAAAAGTATTTGGGAGGGAACTTGTCTCGGTTCTAAGCAAAGAAACCTCGGCGCCCCGGGACACCTCGCCAGTGAGTCCTTTGATTTCCCTCCTTGATGCGCGTCTGCTAGTTGTTAGACAAAAACAACGTACCGCTCAAGTTATTTCGTCTGCCCTCTCTTAAAGGCGAGGTCAAGTTCGCTCCGAAAGTCGCAGGAAAGGTAAGACAGACGCAGACGATGTTGCGAGCAGACGACGTTTCAAAGGAGCAGACGATGCTGAGATAGGGGGTTGCGATCAGCCAATCAGGGTTCGGCGTTCTGACGTCACCGCTACTTTCTTTCTTATGCGCAGAAGACGAAAATGAGCCCACTTGCGAGGCGTATATCGAGTGCCCCTGCCATGGGAGTTCGATACAAAAAGACAACGCTCTATACTATTACATGTGACTTTTCAAGGGGATGATTGGACTGTTCGATATAAACAATAATTCAAAATACCCGGGTGTGATATAACCAAGCTAGACTGCATAGCTGTGAGTGTTCACCTCTTTAAAGATTTAGCTATGAGACTTCACATCTTCATAAACTTCACAGACTTCAGAAACCTTGCAATAAGACCATTTTTTCAACAAGTTAGCTATGAGACTGCTTCCTCAGAGACTCATAGCTCCGAGACTTCTTCAAAGACTTAGGTACGAGACTTTGCTTCTTAATAAACTTGGCTATGAGATTTCACTTCTTAACAAACTTACCTATGAGACCTAGAAAAGCTAAATCTCAACGAAATGTGAACTGCCACTCTGAGGCTTCCAGGAGATGTTGGCTCTTCTTACCAGCGTGGACTACCCTCGCATCTTGTCTAGACGTACCAAGATAGTCGACGACCAAACGAAAAGCTTGAAATACAGAAGGGTGCACGGCCGTTCGCACACATCTGCCAACCCACCCACCTGAAGCAGAAGGTTCAGCTCCATGCGCACGGCCGCCAAGCCCCCTCCATGAGCACCGTGGAGCCCAGTGTAGGAAAGGAGGGTCCGGAGCAGTGCCTCGTTGGCCTTGAGCCACAGCTTGCGCCTTGCCGCGCGCACCAGCTTCGCCTCAAAGTCCTGCTTGTCCGCCACCAAGATGGCGTGCAGCGTCGGAACGGGCCCGCCACCCGCCAACCCTAGCTGGCCGTCGGCGGAAGGTCGGTTCGCGCCGTCAACCGAACTGGCCTCGCCCACGGCGTCCGGATGCAGGGAGGTCTCGGACGCTGGAACGGAGGACGTGGATGGGACGAAAGGCAAGAATGAAACTGAATCGCGTTCATATGCAGTAATCGAGAAGATTGCAACGAGGAAAGATACCAGCGTGGCAAAGGCAGGGCTGATGCAGAATGTGATGCGTTAGTGTGAAGAAACAGTGCACATGTGTAGGAACCAGATGGCGCGAAGCAGGCCCCGTGTCGTGCGAGGTAAGCGCACAAGCGGCCCCTGGATGTCTCGCTCGTGGGAGTCATCTGTTGCGGTGCAAATGCAACTTTCTCAGAGCCTGTTGGAGCGTGAGACGCAGTAGATGGAACGTGCAGAAAATAAAACAATTGAATGTGGCGGCGCCGACCAGCGTCCTCGAACCAGCCCGCTACGTCAACCCATTGTGAAAAAGGAGTCTGCTTTTTCTTTTTTACAGCAATAGCTATTATGGGTTTTTCCCACCACTGAAAATGATGTCCGTTGTTGATGTTGTGGTCGCAGTAGTGGCTGTTGATGTAGTAGTTATGGTTGTTGTCACGGTTGAGGTTGTAGTTGGCGGTGCAGGGCGTCCGTCGTCCACGTTGCCAAAGCATCGAAAAAGATTGCCCGCCACCCGCGGAAATCGAACCCGGGTCCGCTGTGTGCGAAGTGGAGGAGTTACTGCTGATATGCGCCACGGCGTTAACAAGCCGCTTTAAACCTGAAGGTTTTGTAGCACCCGACGCCCACTGCATGAGCTCTATGGAAAAAAAAATAGCCAATAACAAAATGCCCTAGTAGCACTGTCAATACCAAAAGCTCGTGCCGGAAGACGCGCTTTTAAAGGGGCGGTGCAACAATTTGCGGACTTTGGCTAATTAATTGCGGGAATTGATCCCGGCCACATATAAACGAAGGACCGAAAACTATTCTTTCCTACTTGCCCTAATTTTCATTAAAAAAAATAAAAGAAATTGGTATCTCTGGCACCCCTCAACTCAACATTGAAGCGGCACCAGCTTCGCCTGTGACATCATTCGGAGTGGCGTTGGTTTCCGGTTGGGTTCTTCTGGCTTCCGTTTCCCCAGCGCTCGCCGCTCTCCCGCTCTCCCGTCGATTCCCGACCAACATGGCGGCGCGGCGGGCAGTCGAAGTCAAAGTCGAGGTCGAGACACCAGGAACAATAACGATTCCACGATACTACGGACCACGACCAACGCACTCCGTCGAGCGAGGGAAAGACAAAACGTCCGGGTTGCTCGTGTAGCCGCCGCAGGCGCCACGGGCGTCGACGGATGACGGCGATGGCAGGTTCTGTTGACTTGCGGTAGATGGCGCCACAAATAATTCATACCCTTTTAGCGGCAATATTAGGCTTTTGAAGCGTTTCTGCGTGCCTAAACAACAAGATTTTTTAAACTTAACCTTAAATCAAGCTTACAATTGCCTAACACTATCACTTACAAAAACCACTCCGAATGACGTCAAACCACAGGTTCCATTTGCGGCCACCATGTGGCCGCAGGTTGGGAAAAAAAGGGTTTTTTCTTTGCGATTACGCAGCGAAATATATTTTGGGGTATGGTGGCACTTTTTCTCTTATGCCGAAGTAAACAATATAAAAAATACAAGCTGCACATTCATTCACTGTTAAAATCATTGCACCGCCCCTTTAAGCTCTCCAGAACAAAAAAAAAAAAAAAAAGTGTTATGAACAAAATAGTAAGATGTCTTTTTTGTTCCGAACGCTTTTGTTCACACACCCCACGGTGTGTGAATGCGACGCCAGTGCTCAAAAATTTCGCCCTGAGTTGTCGCAGCTATCATTGTAAATGTACTGTAAATTAACATAGGACTGGTAAATTTTGTTTCCTCTGCTTTTCTGTCGCTCTTTCTTGTGCTCTTTCTCAGGGGAAGACCGGGCACGCTCGTTTCACGGAGTGGAGCACCGCTGTATGTCTGAACACATGATCTTTTACCCCCACTCGGGGTAACATGGAGGCAGGTTCCACTGGCACGGGTGTTCAATCGGTAAGGAGAAGAGAGCTGCGCCAGCGTTTGGCTGGTAGTCCGCCTGTTGACTTCCGTTGCTGGCACCTAACCGAAAACACTCTTGCAAAGTAATGGCACATGAACCTTCCCTATTATGACATTCCGACTGAAATTAGGCTACGTTCTTAATCCAACTACAGCCGGAGTTCGATTATGAAACTAGTTCCATATGGGTCCAGCTTCTTGTATAGAATTGTATAGTTTGTCAAAAATGTATTTAAGTTACAGTTACAGTTAGATACTTTGAAGATACTTTTTTAAATTTAACTATGAAGACATTGATGACAATGCACAATGACTGCAATTAATATTTATTACCTTCCTCTTTCACTTAAGAGCTCTATTATTCCACTTTTTCAGCTGACAGGAGAAAATACCGATGAACAGGAAGGTTCATTTGAATATTAGGGGGGGGCGCAGAAGGATGAACCTTTTGGAACTGAATAAAGTGGAAAAGGCCGTTAGTATCAAACAAGGTAAAGAAAAGAGTGAACGTAAACAACACAAGGTCGTCCTGGAAGGCGTTCTGCTTTGCTTTTTAATTTCATCCGTGCAACGCAGAACAAGACTCGACCGTGGATCACGAGCTCACAGCCCCTGGAAAGGGCAGGTCGACCAGTAGAAGCATAGTCTGTGTCCCCGGTCAGACAGTGTCTACCGGCGGCGATTCGCTTCCGCAAAGAAAGCTATCAAATCAAAGTCAAATTTGGGGGTTTTACGTGCCAAACCTACGACGGGCATCTGGCACGCCCCAGCGGAGGACTGAGGATTAATTTGGACCACCTGGGGATCTTTTGACGTGCAACCGAAAGCTCGGTTACACGGCGCCTTCTCCGCAACAAGCCTCCGTCATATTGCGGGCACCTCGGTCGGGATTCGAACAAAGAAAGCTATCACCGCAACTGCTGCGGCACAGACGACAGGCTCTCGTTCAGCATTAAAAAGTTCACCGTTAAGGCTCTGCTATAGAATGACGTTGAGTGTAGCCAAAGCGGCGTAATGCAGCGCACACAGATACTGACTGGTCGTAGATATCGAGTTTCTGCTCGCCAGACAATGAAACGCGCGTTCTGCACTATGCTGCATTCTTTGCACTCAACGTCGGAGTAAAACAGAGCCTTAGGTGTCTATGCCTTGCGTATTTCCGGGAGGTGACTCTGTCGCTTGGCTGAAGAGGCGTCAATGTTCGATGAGGCCGGGAAGGGTGAAGACGGGGCAAGAAAGCCATGCACAAAAAAGTTAAAGTAAAGCAAATGATAAATGCACTTTTCCGCTCGATGAAAAAAAAAAACAGAAGTAGAAAATTTTCTGCCCTCTGGGCCGGCCCTTTGCTCCGACGAAAAAGTTTCGAGTTCTTGTTTTATTTTGTTGTGTTTAAAGTGCGGCCCAACCTAAGCACAAGGTCAAACTTGCTGTAGTGCTCACAAAATAGGGCCATTTTTTTACGAAAAGTATCTGTATCTTTAAAGATACTTTTTAGCTACGGTTCCAAAAAAGTATAAGTTATCGTTATAGTTACTTAAAAAAATGTATAGCGTTACAGTTAAAAGTTACAAAAAAAAAAAGCTCGAGGTACACCTAAGCACTTCTTATGAGTTGTGAATGCGAAAGCATGCACGCCGCTTTTCACTCCCTTCTTTAATCTGCGGCGTACAACGCACTGACGTTAGACGTGGAACGGTGGAGCCGCTGCCTCGCAGACATGCAGCGCCATCGGGTGAGCGATTGTTCAAACTGTCGTGTGCCTTGCAGCGCAAGGAAGGCACAGACAGCAACATAGTTCCCAGCAGAACGAACCCCTCGGTTTATTCCATGGGCCGTATATATTGCCACGCGCCATATAACTGATGAGAGGCGAGCGAAAGCGGTGGTCAGTGATAACACGACAGTGTGATAAGACAGTCAGGACGACACCACACAAACTGATGCGCAGCGGCCAATGGGAGCCTCTTACCACTGGGACCGAAGTGTAAAAGGTGCCGTTGGCTAGCTTTGAGCATGGTTTCATTAAGGTGCCGTTTTGCATGGTTTCAAAGCTGATGACATCAGCTTGCTCCATGAGACAGTTAATGCTTTCACATTAAAAAATTGTAAAGGCCTTTCACTTCCCGTGAAGATGGAGGACCAGTAAAGCTTCTATCTTTACGACGTCTAGGACGATGCCTAGAGGACGACGTCTAGGACGACCTCAAGGACGACTTCTAGGACGACCTTAAGGATCGTCGATGTCTAGGACGACCTCAAGGACCGACTTCTAGGACGAAGTCTAGGATGACCACGAGGACGACGTCTACGACTTCAAGGACGACCTCGAGAATGACGCCTAGGACGACCTGTCGGACGATGTCTAAGACGACCTCAAGGACGACCTCGAGGACGACGCCTACAGGACGACCTCTCAAACGACCTCAAGGACAACTTCTAGGATGACCTTGAGGACGACCTCAAGGACGACGTCTAGGACAACCTCAAGGACGACTTCTAGGATGACCTCAAGGACAATGCCTAGAGGACAACGCCTAGGACGACCTCAAGGACGATGACTAGAGATGATAACAAGGGATCAGGACGTCACTATCTAATGATGCCAAGGAAGGCTGACTCACGCTGGTTTCCCCCCCTTTCTGTTTTTATGTATTCATACTTGACCCCTCTTTTTGTTTTTATTTATTCATACTTGCCACGACTAATGGGGAGTTTTCTGTCGATATGTGAGGATGCATTGTTTCCCAGACCCTAGCGTGTAACAGCTTTGCTGTAAAAAAAGTAACAAGTTACAGTACCTATTGCGATACAAGTATCGCGATACTATTCGAGACTGACATGTAATGCGAATTAAAGGTCACCCCATCTCTCAAATGATTTCCCTTTATAAAGTAATTCATTTGCCTTAAAGAATAATCTGAAGAATTTTAGGCGGGATTCAAACCCACGACCCATTGGTAACGAGCCAGACACGCTACCGTCTAGGCCATGTCCGCCGCACTTCCTGCTCACTAGAAGGACGACCATGAGAAGCGAATGAGGAGGAGATACGAACAGGGCCGGATAACGCTATCGCGTTCCACTCTTAAAGGCACAGCTTAAGCGTCCTCCAAGTTTTTTCATCACATTTGAAATAGAAGTACCACATTTATTTAAAGATAACTCTACCTTTTCTTTAGGAAAAGTAGTCAAAAATTAAGACCAGAGAATTTCGACCTACATTCATGACCAAATTTCGCGACCCTATCGAGCGCATAAAGCTAACAAGTCACAGAGCCGGTGTCGCCATAGCGCCGCGCCGCTTGTTGTTTCAACAAGCTTTTGGTGCACGAAAACAACTAAAATAGCAGCAGCCGGCGGGCCTTAGCTCACGCGCATCCTTCGGGGGTCGGGTTTCGTGCCTGTCCGCGGCTGCCGCGGCCGGCGCCGCTTACGGTGCCTCTTGCGATGCAAGGGGGACGTGACACATCACGCGTTGCCTCCGGCCCTCTTCCCTTTCAGATGCGCAGCAAAAGAAAACGCAGAGAATTCCCTTCTGGTTGCTCGCGTGTTTAGGTATATTCGGTCTTTCGTTGCTTCGCCCGTCTCCATTTCCTTAAGTTTTTTCTTGTCGCCATTTTGCAATGGTGTCGTTGAGATATTGTTGCGAATTTGTGGGGACGCCGACGAAGTTGCCGAAGCTTCCGATGACAATGACATGTCCAGAAGTTCTGACAATGATTAAGTTTTTGGCATCGCGCTGTGATTTAGCAGAGAGCGCTTTAAATAAAGATTTGTTTAATTCTTTTAACTAAAATTTCCTCTGTTCTTAAAAAAAAAAAATCAACCTATATTTGAATATTTTTTTTATTTTTATTCTTCGCAAGTGTAATATAAAGGCATCATCCTATATTTATGATCGACTTATATTTGAGTACATATGGTAAGAATATTTGCGTATTGCAAGCAGATTTCTATATCCTCTCGATTAGAATAGCTGTGACAAATTCGTTGTTTACGTGCCACAGTTCATATTAAAATATAATAAATATATTATTAATATTATATTATATATTATTAATATTATATTATATTATATATTATTAATATATATATTAAAACATATTAAAATTAACTGAGTTTAGAAGTGGACGAGTGGGAGGTTGGAAACAACTTTAACGAGTTTAGCTGAATTTTCGTTCTAGCGTGGTGCACGGTAGTAAAAGACTGAGAATCTATTCGATTGGAAAATATTCAGCCAAAACCACTACTCACTTTGAATTCACTACAAACTCAAAATCTACCATTTGCACATAGCAAAAAGGCATGTTTTACGTAAGAACAAAGTTGTAAGTTAGCATGCAAGACAGCACCACAGCTCCCCCGGCGTTGCCAAAGAACAGAATGAAAGGTATCCGTAGAACAACACCCTCCCGGTGTAAGTCCCCATGCCACAGAAACACACACCTGAGGACCCTGTTGGGGGAACCATGGTAGCACCGTACTGGCACAGCTCCTTGAGTGCGGCCACGCAGCGCTCCAGCCACAGGTACAGCTGGTGCCTCAGCTGGCCTCCATCCACCTCAAAGCCAGTGGCCAGTGTGCTCAGCTCCTCCATCATGATCTGTAATCCAGCGGGAAGTCAGCCGGCTCCAGTGGGCATCTGGTGTCTACGTTGAAGTTGAGGAATTCAGCCAGTGTAGAACCACCGCTAGCCTGGAGTCTTTAACGCGCACCACGCAGTAGTGATACACAACCACACACCGGTACGATGCTCATCCAGATCGAAACGGGCAGGGGTGGGGATGGAACCCAGGATCCCTGGGATCTGAGCGCAAGCTTTCACTCCTCGTGGTCCGAGCTCCAGCGCGTTAATAGACTCGGCCACCAATCCCCCCACTAGTACATGGTAAGTCAGCGCAGAACATACCAGATGAATCGCCGAAATCCAAAGCTGATTCCCCATGGTACCAATTTGCGCAGAAAAAGTTTGATCACAATTCAGGACATCAATCATCAGCAATTCATTGGTTTTGATAACCTTAAGTTCCAAAAGGTAAGCGATTGCATTCCGGAAGGCAACTTAATGTTCCTCGAAAGCCATCATCGCCGTAACAGCATAGCAATTTTTACGCATTCGTTTATTTGCCGTGAAGTTACGAATGGTGCATTTATTTTTTTTGTTTTTAAGTTTTAAATGCTTGGCATGAAGGGATTGTCCATTCTGTATTCACTGCCGTTCTCCTATACAGCATCTATTATCTCTCCCTCTCTTTTCCTACTATGGGGATTTCTTTCAAATTTTATAGAGATACTTTACTATAGTAGAAGGCAGGTTAGACATGCAGTAGAAACTCCGTCTCCAGCATGAGCTTTCTACCTTCAATAACAATTCGGTGTCTCATGAGAACACACAGCCAAAGCATGATGGAACAGAAGATGAGAGCATGCTAGAGACGGAGCTTCTATTACATTCTTAACCTATCACCAACTATAACTGCATAAAAATTTCTTTGTATACATACTGACGAATCAATAATATCATACCTTACAATATTAATGACACACTAGTAGGAGGCAACTTAAGGATGATCAGAAATTTGGCTGCACACCAAGGTTCATCTGTTTTTCCGTGCCGCCAATAACCAATTGTCATCAATGATTTTATGTTGGCAAACGTTCCCCACCTTCAGGCAGGCCATGAACTTGAGCTGCTGGGCCATGATGTCCAAAGTTTCCACCCGGTTCTGAGACTGGGCATCCTCTGAAAAAGGATGAATACAAAAACAATCGCAAAGTCAAACTTCTCCAAAAAACTCCCTATGTTGATCGACTAACCCGACGCGTCCTGCTGCTTTAAACTCTTGTTCCCGGCGTCGTCTTCGACGTCCGCCGCCAACGGCTGACTCCAGTCGAAGTTCGACGCCCGTTGCGTCGCTGCCACGCCCGACGGCTGGCTCCAGTCTAAATCTTCCTCCTTCTGGACACCGCCCGTGCTCAGCGGCTGACTCCAGTCAAACTCGTCGGCCTTCTGAGGCTTCTCCATGCTCAGCGGTTGACTCCAGTCAAACTCGCCGGCCTTCTGAGGCTTCTCCACGCTCAGCGGCTGACTCCAGTCGAACTCCGACGCCTTCTGCGCCTCGTCCAACCCGTTGGCGAGGTCTTCCCGATTTCCCGTTGACCCCTCTTCGGCGAGAGTCGCGTCTTCGTCGAGGATGCAGTTGGGGAGGCGCGATAGAACCTCGAGGGCCAGGGGCGGGCAGCCGGCGCGGAAGTGCGCGTGGCTCGTGGTGAAGAAGAGGCGGCGCTCGAGCGGCGTGATGGTGTCGCCACCACCCGTGGCCAAAGTCTTTGAGACCGGGCTGCCAGGCTTGAACCCGGAGAGCAGGACGGCGCGTCCCTGGCGGCGCCGGTCGCTCATCGACTTGGCCAGGTGGCGCCGCACCACCAGCGGGTGCGTGCGGAGGTACAGGTAGAAGTTGAACACGCCGGGGTCGGCTGCATGGAAGTTTTAGGGAGTTTCAGCCGGTTGTTCCAACAACAGTATGTGATACTCTGCTGGCGATAGCAATTGATGGGGTTTTTTTACTGAACAGAATTTGCTATTGAAAGGATGTGGAACATGATACGTGAGGAAGAAATTGTGAATATATAAACGACCCCTCTTTTACTTCGTCGAAGCACCTCTTCTTTAGGGGCATCGCATATTTTTTTTCTGAAATGCCGCCGCGCATAAACTCCGACCCTGAAATGCTTTTGTGGAAACTAAATTATTCTACTAATACGCAGTTCCTAACCCATACTTTAGAGCCCCCATAAAGAGGGAAATGTCAGCACACTGCTACCACATCTAACTCCGTGCGGCACAACACCATTGGTCATGTGTGCCGTAACATCAAACCATGAGAGAGTCAGCCATGGAATAGCATCAGGAGTGTCAGCCACATAAGAGTTTCAAACTATGGGAGAGCATCACCAACCGATGTTGCATACACTCCCTTTGTGGCCATAGGAGAGCTTCACACAATAAGAGAGCATCCACCATGGGTGAGTTTCAAACAGTGAAAGAGCATTAGCAACTGAGCTGAACTCTCTTCCTCACACTTTCTCCGTGGCCATGGGAGAGCTTTATTTTATAGGAGAGCATTAGCCATGAGAGAGTGTCAAACCATGGAAGAGCATCAGCAACCGAGCTGCACTTTCTTGCTCACACGCACTCAGTGGCCTTGCTTGCTAGGGCACGACCAACGTGAGCAAGGAAGGTTTGCGAAGGGTTCCCACATAAGGAGAAAAACAAAGGGAAAGGAGAATATGAAACCGCCCACTCTGATTGGAGGGATTAGTGGGTAGACGCAAAGGCTAGCTCTCTGCCCCTCAATCTCCCCACCTATCAGCGTCGTCTGTTCCTCGCGCGGTATCCCGCCGATGCCAGCATTTGAATGTTGAGCCTTTGCATCTATACTCCGACATCCCCTGCATGCTCTCCTCATCTCCACTCCCTCAGCTTCTCTCTGCACAACATTATCGCTTTCACAGTCGATGTCGAGTCTAAGGAGCTCGGCAAAAGACCGACCCCTAGACCTCGACCCAAATGTCTCCGAACCTGTGTCCGCAGGCACGTTGGGCACGGCTCCTTTCCCCGTGGGCGCGGTCACCGGGGTGGAGGGCGGCTGCACCTGGGCGCTGTTCCTGTGGTGCTGCTGCCCCACGTGGGTCTGGAGCAGCGTGGTGAGGGCCTCCTCGTAGCGCTGCAGCAGCCACAGCGCCATCGAGCGGAAGAAGGGGTCCGGGTGGGCCAGGGCCAGGGACGAGGACGCGGCCCCCTCGGGCTGGCCCAGCACCTCCACATCGAGGAGGCGCTGGAGGTGCTCCGGGGTGGAGTCCAGGTCGCCCTCGTGTAGCCTCACCACTACCATGGCCAGCTGCAGGTCTTCCAGTTTGTTCAGGCACACCTAAAGGGGGTTGGTAAAAAAAACAACACAGTGTCTCTTATGTTATCTTTAAGACGACTTGAAGGCGAAAGCCCAAGCCCCGATGCATTAAAAACAGACACATGAATTACGGATGTGGCAGAGGTGTATTGCGTCGGACTACTGAATGAAAGGTCGCTGGTTCGACGCAAGCCGAGGGGCAAGAGCGAAAGAAAGGGGTGTGCAAATACTCGAATATACAAATTCAAATCGAATAGCAAGTTCCCGAATAATACTCTTCATGAATCGAATTCCTAGTATTCGGTCACTCGAATATTCATAATATTCAGCCAAAGACGTGCGGTCAGCGCGGAGCTGACAAAAGAGCAGTTTTTTGTCTCGATGTTAGCGTCGTGATGTTCAACAAACCATGCGAGAAATTAATAAAGCTTGGACTTGGGTTTGGGCTAGCTTTTTCCTCCTGAAAAGGAGGAAAAAGAAAAGAATAAACAGTTGTTAGTCTGCGCCCATTTGTGTTCGTTGTGTTTCTCCTCATCTCAATGTAAACTCATCCTTTTCATTTTCAATTTTTTAGTCACGCGTTTGTTCTGTAGAACTTCGCAGCGCAGCACGTCTATCAATATGCGAGAAACACCTCTTGGTCCTACCATTGCACAAAAATCTAATGCACAAGTTAGAAAAAGAAAGGCAACGAACGCCACAAACTTTATAGCACCCAGATTTACTCATGATCGTGACGCAATTTAACCTTGAATCACAACCAAAACATCCCGTTTGCGCCGCTTCCAGAGAGGAATTGTTGGGAGGCCGGAATTCCACGCCATGCCTAACTCTTTTCACGAGTAAAGCCCCTCGTTTCAAATTGAAGCGCCGATGTAGAACACACTTGCCACACTCACAAAAATTGGCGACTGCAAGATCACAAAAAGTAAACTACGTTAACTTTTTAACCAGCCGAGTTGTCGTCATCGTTTCGGTCATTCTTTCGGAACTGCAAGCCACAAATTCTGATTTGGAATGAAATGGAACGGAAAAATAGTGTGCCTAGATTTGAAAGGGTTTCCAACTGTTCGATAGCCGCATTTGAATTACGAACTGCGAGAAGGCGACGAAAGGACGTAAGCGTCGATTGGGCAGGCGTCGTCGCTCTTTCGTTTGCTCGCCTTCTTCCCGCGCGACTACACAACACATGCGCACTTACAACAAATCTGCGCTGGAGCCATTTCTGTGGTTTCAGTTTTACTTGCTCCCTCTTTTAGATCTAGGCTCTCTAAAACAGGATAGACGGACAGAGGAATGGATGCATAGCGGCAGTTAGACGGTGATTTGCGCCACCTAACCACATTATTTTTAGGGGTGAAGCTCCTTAGGGTCCAGCCTTGTCCATCCGGCGTCCGTGCTCACACCGATTGCCATCCCATCTGCCTTCTTAAAAAAAGAAAAAATGTTTGCGCAGTCGACAGGATTCGAACCTGTGCGGGGAGACCCCAATGGACTTCTAGTCTATCGCCTTAACCACTCGGCCACGACTGCGGGACAAGTAGGGGGCTCTGAGATGTGGTAGTAACTCAAGAGCTGGGGACGTCATGGATGAAACGTAACATGTAGCTGCTCAACGTCTATACAGGAGAGGGCGCTGCGGTCAAATGCTGAAATGCGTATATAACCACGTTTCCTACAACACATTCTCTTTCTGACATGGATGAAAACGAACGAAAAGCTCGGCATGCTGCGGCTCAGCGTATCAGCACCACCAGAGCTTCGCCCCAGTCAACATCATTCACCACGTAGAGATGCGGTCATTTTTTTTTTTTCAGAACTTTTATATATTTGAGCTTTTGTTCCTTACGAGATGCATATTCTGCACCAAGCACATAATCTCCACATATAATAATCTCATTAACAGCACACTTTGAAAAATTCCTTCCAATAAAATCACTATTCAAGATTCTATTCAATATTCAATTCAATATTCAACTTTTTTTACTTAATTCGATTGGGTATTCGATTTGATAACTACTACTGTAAAACCCTTAATGTTCGCGAGCCCTCAATTTTCGAGAATTTCACGAATTGAAGAATTCGCGAAATTTAAGGGCGCACGAAAATTTCGGTCCTTAGGATTTTCAATGCAGGCATCTGGAATTTGCGAAATTTAGTGGTCGCGATTATGTCATCTGTGACCGATTCACGAAAAATAGGGGCCGCGAAAATAAAGGGTTTTACAGTATTTGGTATTCGCACACCCCTCGCGAAATTTCGTTTTGGAGGAATATAGCGCCTCCACCAATTTTGGCACAAGCAACGCCATCTCGTGGTCCAGTGGCGAACCGTGGGTTTTGGTACCTCTCGTGTCGCCAGTTTTCATACCTCTTGTGTCTCGACGTGTTTTTGCTCAAGGGCTTTGAAGGTCGACTGAACGCTGAGACATACAAGGCTTTCGGCCTAAAAAAATAAACGAATCCGAGTGCATTTAGGCTACGGCGTGACACGTGCCGTAGCGACGGGAAGTCGGCATTTGAGTAACTTGCCATCGTTGTGGCGTCGTCGTTTCTGGGCCTCTTCCCGAGCACGATTACGAAGATTCTCACGCCGTTTTCGTTTCTCCTTTTTTTTATTCCGCTCCTGTGCCTGTCTACGAAACCAGCCTCCTCGGCACGCTGTAACCGAAGGTCGCATTCTTCGGACCCGCTACAAACTTTCGGCATTTTAGTCGTAAGGAGTGCAAGTTTGTTTGCTTGGACGGTCGTGCACACCACTCGTAGCTACCGTATCTACTTGTACACCTTGTACGTTCGTGTAAATCGCGCACCCCGTGCCGTTCTGTGCCAGTTTGCCAGCTGCGTCCCCAAACACACATGAGGCGAGCTCGGGAAAGTTGGTGTGTCCGCGAGAGGAGTCGGAAGGACGCAACTGTCGGGGCTGCCGAGTCACACGAGACGGAACGCACGTGCATACACAAACACATGTGCAAACGGCACGCGCGTATGCACGCATACGTGCGCGCATGCGTTCAGTCTCTCATTGGCACACAAACACACGCATGCACGCACCCCATTTCTCTGCCAGAAGCCCGACTTCCCCAGTTGGGGTTTCCCAATGAACCGACCCGCCGTTGTGGAAGTATGCTCACCCGTAAAGTACAAATAGGAGCGAGAGGTCTCACCTGAACGGCGTCCTTGACGGAGCCGGCCAGGAGAAAAAAGGCAGCGGCGTGTTCGAACTGTTGCTTCCCGAGAAGGACGTACGCATTCTTGAGGGCGGCCTTTCGCCAGCGGTCCTGAACGAAGTTGTTCTGGAAGAAGTCCGACATCCGCTTGTCGCTCACCGACCTGCAACAACAACGAGAAAAAATGTTGACCCTTTCTTGCATTACTGCAGTAAAGGAGGCCATAACACAGTATGTATTGTCTCTCGCTTTGCAATGATGCCGCACAAAGGAACTTGGCATGCATTTTGTGCCTCAACGGCGCGAACATTGCCGCGCATAGGCCAGTAGCTCTCTTGTTTCGAGCAGCACCTCTGGCGAGAAAAATGTGATACTTTTAGAGCGCGTTTCGATTGCATGTCGTTACGCTCCCTTCCATTGCTCACGGGCGCTGCGAAAGAAAACAGAAGAAGCAAAACAGCCGAAAAGGATGCATCCTTGAGATTTCGAGAGAGCACAGAGGCCGTTTTATTTCTTTAGGCACTCCGTTAGTGCACATGAACAGGCACCGACAAAGGCCCACATTCAAACGTGGCACGCGCATTATCATATGCTATGGTGCTGCCTTCATGGTCACGTCCAGAAAGCGCTACAGCCAGCATTACGAGGGCACACCTTGAGGACGCACTCGCACCCCCTGGCCAAGAGAAACAGGCCTATGGAGTCTCCAAAAGAAACGCCTGTAAAAGCTAGTGCCCCAGCAGGAAAAAATTGCAGTTAATTTCTGGCGACGTGTGAATAGTGGATTTTGAGTTTGAACCGAATTCAAAGCGAAGGGTGGTCTTGGGCGAATATTTTCAAATTGAATATCGAATGGTTTCCCCAAGCTTTCTGCTAATGTACCGTGCTTTGTGGGAGACGGGGGTGGAAGACGACTGGGCGGGGAGCATGTGAGAAGCGGTGGGCCGAGGAGACACGAGCTGGCGAGTGACGGAGTGTGCTGCGCAAGGCTGGGGCCGGTGGGAACGACAAAGCCGGTCTGGCCCGTGGCAATCCCCGGAGTGGTCCCCCAGCGAGGTTCAAATTGAGAATGGCGAGAACAGCGAGCCCTGGCCAGGCCGGCCCGGGCCACGACGATCCCAGAGTGGTTCCACACCGAGCGATAGCCCGGAACAGCTAGCCTATGCAGCACTGGCATGGGGAGGACGATATGCAGGCCAGGACACCAACTCCGACCGCGAGCTCTGAACGATGGGCGACAACCAGGGTCGGCGGGCCCGGAGTGCCGGCTCTTGAGGATGGGCAACCGGGAAGTAAAGTAAACCTCCTTCTTCTCATTGTGTCTGTCTTCTCATTGTGTTGTGCCACTCCTTGGGAGACGAGCGAAGCACAGACCGATCGAGAGGCGATTATTATCGAGCGACCTTACAGCCTAAACGAAAATCAAGCTGATTTTGTGGAGGTTGTTCCCGAGCTTTCACTTGTCCACTTCTAAGCTCACTTAATTGTAGTATAACTACATTCGTAAACTGGCATGTAAACTACAAATTTGTCGCAGCTATCCTAATCAAGGGTATTTCCAAATCTGCTCTCTACCTACGTGTAAATATTCTTTCTTCAAATTCAAATATGAGAAAAAAAGAACACGCATGAATTATGAATGCAGGCTGTTGAGACATAGCTGCCCAACATCTACTCTCGCATAATCGTGGCCGATTAGCCCCATGGAGTGTGCTCCTCACCGAGCACCTGTGCATTGCGGAGAAGCAACACCTGCAGAGCTCGCGAGCTTCAAGAGTGTCACTTCCCCGCAGTGCAAAAGTACCCGGCGAGAAGCGCACTCAGCAGGACTGACCCGACGTGGTCAACACCTCGAAAAGCACAAATATCACGATTCACCTCAAAGCGAATTGCATATTTGAAACTACTACTCAAAAGTTTGAATATTCGCATGGCCCTATTAATAATTTCTCTTGCAGCCACACCCCAGCTTTGACCCCTCTATTCCGCGACTCCCTGTTTCCCCCGCAACACGTGCTGCATTCTCTTCCCCTCACATCCTCCACACACTCCCACCAAACGTGCAAGCATGCCTGCTTGGCACATCCCAGATAGGAAAGCCCTAGTGCTGTATTTGCCACGTTCCTAACAAAGCCCATCACAAAGCAGGTTGGAAACGAGCATACTGGCAGCGACTTGTGTTTCACCCGTGTTCAACCCTTTTTCGAGTGATGCTCTTCCGTTACAGGAAGCTTGCAGCAAGAAAACTAATACGAACCAGCCCCATGACACATTCTGTGTGTTCAAATGACAACATTAGCGGGTCTCACCTGAACAGCCCGGCCAAAATGTTTTTCTTCTTGAGAGCCATGTAAAAGAGGGCGGCGTCCAGTGGGTTGGAGTGGGCTTGGAACGAGCTCTTTGCCAGCTGGGGCAAAAACAAAGGGTTGCATTGGGGTTCACATCGTCAACAAAGACACAGAGGTACGGTGATCCCACGAACTCGGCCATTCCAAAATATTGGTTAGGTCGAAAGATTTTCTTGTCGTGGAATGAACTCCCATAGGCATAATGTATTTACTCATAGCTTGTCTCTAAAGGTTTTCAGTAGTGATGGGCCAAACTTTTGCCAAATCGAAAATTCAGAGCCGAACCTTGAGATTCAGTAAAGCCGAAGTTTTGCCAAACTTTACTAAAGATTCCACAAAGATTCGGCAAAAATACCTCACTGCCAAGCTTAAAAGTTGATATTTTGGTTTTTGGGTGAAAAAGTTTTTAGGCTTTTTTAATGCACATTGACACATTTCTTACTAAATAAGGTGATACTCTGCAAGATAAATTTTATCAGTGTCATATCTGTGTGTTTACTGGCAAATTTACGGTGACTTTTTGCAGAAGTGGTGTGACAACAAGGTCGGGTAGTAGCGGGCACAGTCACGAATCGCGAGTTTAGGTTTTGTGGCCTCATCAGCGCTGTACATTGTTAAAATAAAGGTGGTAACACAGGGTTCTTACTTTCTCTGTGAGTCATTGTTTTGTGCGCGAAAATGAATGCAACGGTTACTAAGCCTTCCCCAAAAGAGATAATGCTTCACGCTTATGTAGCAGAGTCAGCAGCTCGTTTGGTTCACACGCAGGTGGCTCTGGTTCGATTCCCGGCACTGCGTGTCGTTTTATCTCTCTTTATGAAAATAGAACATTCAAGAAGGTTGGAGAACTGTTTAGCCTATTCATGTTCAGAGTGCATGGTTCGAAAAGGATTGAGGCAAAATATTCAAGGCTCCCATGGAAGCTTATACGAAGCTTTGCCGCACCGTACAAATCAGTTTTCACCTGCACTCAATCCTGCCGCTACGGCTGTTCTTCCCGTTCAATTATACTTTGTTTGGGCATAAGTTTGCCTCCTTATTTAGTGATTCATCACCTCATCTGTCGTCATTCGTGACACTAACAATATTATTGTAAATACTATGCATGTTTTTCGATTTCAGTAACTTGACGCCAGCTTTGCATGGAAGTGTGCGTCCCAGATTCACAATGCCTCGTTCTTAGCTTTTAAAATGCTGGTTTCTTATGTTAGGACAGATGCGGATGTTTAGGAGGACGGGAAAAGCTAGGAATGTCGGATGTGCAACGTCGAGCATGACAGTTTCACGTTTAGTTTTATATAGATAGATGAAAACCGTGAAATAACGCTGATTAAAAAGCAATATTATTTTGTTTTGGCACAAACCGTACTTGTGAGCCAAAAACAGGATTGCTATAATTGTGAGGAGTGCTTTGAAGTACTAGTCAGTCAATGTTGGAACTACCTCGTTGCATCACTGGAAAGATCAATGTAATATCACATTATCCAGAACGTACTTGCGCAGTGGGCCGCATCGATTCCTGGCCGATCTTCTGTTCTTGAGGCACAAAGTATTGAAAAGAACCTGATATGTGTTGCTAGCATCTCGCGGCTACGCTCAGCTATATAATGTGACTACGCATATAAGAACTCTCGTACGAAGTCCAACCACCGAAACCCGCTCGCACCCATCAAGTTTCATTCGCGGAGGAGAACGGCTGTTACCAGGGTCTTCAGACTCTCTCAACCTGCGACAAAGTGTGCACCTCGCTGCGCCATTTACTTATGTATTAAACAAACGCATATAACCGGAGTTTGTGAAATTCACACTCACAAAGTCTGACAAACGCAGTTACCATATACTCCGCACCTCGCCGTAACCACTGGTAGTACTACACTCTACGATGGTAACCGCACCACCACACAGCGTCCATTTGCAATGCCGTGGCCCCATCAACCCCCTCGCACAGTCGCGTTCGCACGCGTGCACAATGTTTGTTGAATCTTTGCTGAACTCTCCTTCAAAAGTTTGGTAAGTGCCGGACTTCGCTGAATCTGAAGTTCGACAGATTCGGTCCATCACTAGTTTTTAGAAGGGTCCTCAGACATTTCGAAATCTTGTGAAGAAAAATTTAAAAAGTTTGGGCACAGCAAACAATAAACACAGTGGCCCAAACATTAACTAACAAACCACCACTAATCCAAAAAAAAAAGTTTTCATTGTTGTGTGCACAACAACGTGCAAAACAAAACAAAACAAAAAGTTCCATGTTCATGCACGTGACAACGTGCGGAGCAGCATGCACCTCAAGGATGTTTCTCGTCTTCCTTTTTTCCTTTTTTCTCCCAAATCTTGGATTGGCAAGCGGAGGGTTCGGGACCCACTGTTTCCCTTTCCCTCACTCTCAATGTTATCGTCTTCACTTTTGCATCCTTGCTTCCCAGTTCTGCCGTCTCATTGCATGAGTGTTGTTTGTTTGTTGCAGTCGTTTTGTTCTCCCCACGGTGCCGTGTGAGCAAGTGTCAAGTCCAGTGACGCGATTGTTAGAAGGGTTCCATTTGCACAAGGTGCGATTGGTACAAAAAAAATATTTGCTTCTTTGCTGGTCTTGAAATTCCGCTTATCTCAAATTTGTTTCCAGTTTCTTCGAGTTGACGAGGGTTTACTGTACTGTCTTATCGACACACGTAACAGACCAGGGGCTCTAGACTCGTCGAACACACCATTGGAGCTGAAAGTTGGCGGAGTACGTCGATTGGACTCTGGTGACAAGAGCACAGCGGCGGCGTCACCAGAGTCCAATCGGCGAGCTCCATAGACTCGGGCTTCTGCTTTGCGTCTGACGTGCCCAGGGACCCAGCAAGTGGACATCCTCTACCAATACCCCAGATAGGTGACCATGACTCAGTGAAGCCGGATTTTGCAGAGTGGTGTCTGTTCCACTTTTAGCAGATCTTTCTGATCTTCTTTCTCAAACAGTCCAGTGCTTTAAAGCAAATGTTATGGTTTAAGTGCCAGAGGAACGAAGGGCATCTGGCACATCCTAGCAAAAATCTTTATAGTTTAATGTAAATTATGGGGAGTTTACTTCATATGTAACCAAAATCTCAGTCTCATGACGCCTTCTACAAAACTAAGTCGCCGTCAGATCACAGATGCCTCAGCGGCGACTCCAACCTACCGACAGGGGTGCAATGTCACTGCAAAGCATTTCGTCTGAGTCTATTCAAGGCACTATTATATATATATATATATAAGCAGTCTTCCTGTTCTTGCAAAACAGTATTAAAAAAACAAAGGCCTTGGGCAGGTTTTGAGTGTTAAACATGCCTCTGGCACGCTTAAAATTAAGTGTTTCACGGAGTTACAAACGTTACTTTGAGAAAAGAAATGTATTTGGGACCTCGTAAATGCCGTAAATCCCACTCAAACAGGCACCACTAGGCTCTAAGCACCCTTTCTTGTTCAAAAAGAGCAACAACCAGAAGCGCTCAAGTTCAAAGTCACTTATAACCGCAGGTAGGCTAGAACTAGAAAAGAAACTTCCGTGGGACCTTTCTACAAGCTTCTTTCTTTTTTTTTCGAAGATAGATACTTAGTGAAATACACTACCAACATTCTCTTTAAATTTCTTGGTGGTAACAAAACGAGGCATGCCTGGAATCGACGGTGCTCAAAATTTAGATGATGGGATTGCGCTGCAGGCATTATGCAAACAATCTCGAAGTGTGCACAATCCTTTCCCATCAAAGAATCGCCAAAATACATCAGAAGAGAACAAAGCTTAACAATGTGCCGGGACGGGCCAAAGAAATTGAAAATAAATAAAACTGAGACCTTCTCAACGATTCTGCGGAGCAGCTGGTTGGAGCGTATCCACCAGCCGAGGCCGAGCTCCCTCAGCTCGGCCCAGCGTAGGGTGGGCTTCTGCAGGCTGGGGATCAGCTGCACAAGTTCCTCCTGGGTCTCCGAGTGAAAGGCCCAAACCAGGTTGTGGGAGCCCAGGCCCTGGCGCTGAAGCTGGGCCCGGTGCGCCAGCGGCAGGCACCGCACCAGGTACGTGTGGTGGCGCACCGCCAAGAAGTAGCGCAGCCCACAGTCGTCCAGGGAGTCTTGGGAATAACCGGTGGAGTTGCCTTCAGCTATGGCGCTGGGAACATGGCTCCGATTGGCGTGTTTACCGCATCCTCAAAAGTGGTCCTTCGAATTCCACCCGATGCATTTACCGCGTCCTCAAAAGTGATCCCTCGATTTCCGCCTGATGACATCGTAAAAGTGTCATGCTGTCACACGACACTTGTTATGCTGCCGCCATGTCATGGCAACAGTATGACAGTGTCGTGCTGTTGCAAGACACAGCAGAGCCGCATGCGGCAGACGCCTCTTCCACTGAACATCACCCTGCAGCCAGACGGTCGACGGAAACCAAAGCAGACGCAAGATGAGACGCCGCGACGGCAGCGACTCTCGTGTTTGCTTGCCTTTTTCACCGGCATTTCTACAATTAACCACCAGGATCGCGACATCTGTCGGCATGGCACGCTGGCCCCTGCGACAGAATCTGTC
Organism: Ixodes scapularis; assembly: GCF_016920785.2. Lineage (NCBI taxonomy): Eukaryota > Metazoa > Arthropoda > Arachnida > Ixodida > Ixodidae > Ixodes > Ixodes scapularis. The sequence goes on from NW_024609837.1 coordinate 60,203,111, forward strand.
GCCAATTTGGGACCACTCTCAATGCGTGAATGGGACAGAACGGTAAACACACCAGTTGAAGGCACATTTCAGTACCCGTAGTTTGGCCGGGCGGGGCCCTGGGCCATGGTGAAAAGACGACGCAGGAGTGGTGCAAACGGCTTCAGTGACAGGCAGATTGGTCGTCAAAACGAGAAAGAGCTTTACGCGACGGCACGATACTCCTCTTTAGTTTGCCGCCGCAAGGCAGTGAAGCAAACAAAAAGAAGTGGCGCAAAAGATATCACTTCAGTGGCATTGATTATCAGGTCGGTCCAGACATACAACAGCCCAACAAAAAAGAAGGCGGACATATTCTATGTCCGCCTTTAAAGAGGTACTAAATCAGTTTTCAAGTTCCTCTCTCAATCTATGCACCGTAAGCATCAAAGAAAACTCGTAACTACAAATGTGCATAACCTTTTTTTCTCATAAAAAACGCAACCAGACGTCTCAACACGGCCGTTTTTCTGTCGAGATGTATCTAAAGAAAGGTGTAATGCAATGTTTGGTTGCGTTTTTAATAGGAAAAAAGTCTACACATGATTGTCACTTTGGTTTTTCTAGGATGCCTAAGGCACTTAGATTGCATTCGCACCATGAAAAGAAGATGTAGAAAAATGCGTTAGTAACCCTTTATTTGCTCTCATGAGCTTGAGGTCATCATTTCTCCTGCATCAAGCAAGAAGATTCCCGTGTTGTTTAAGAAAGGGCTACGCAAAAGAGTCATCTTCTGAACCTTTGTCCTAATATGAATGAAATTTACGGCATATACTGGCAGTTGCAAGGCAGAATGCAGTGCAAAGTTTTATCCCTGTACATGCATTGTAAAAAAGATTATAGCCATTTTTATCAGCAACACACTGACATTGTTTAAGAAAACTATTGTTAGAAACCTAATGTAACGCCCAAAATCCAGAATGCTTAGAGAGTGCAACTGTGAAAACAAAATTTCCATAAAATAATTTACTTTATGCTAACATCTCGCTGAAAATTTTAATAAATTTGTTGCCTTTTATGTTATCAACAAAATCTTAAATTCTTTTATAAAAGACATCCACAAAGTAAACAAGCACAGCCACAGTTGCATTGCCCGTTAAATTCCAGTTAGGAAAAACAATGAGTGAGCCTTTCCTTTTGTCCCATTACTGAATGATAGTTTTCAAGTGAAATTTATGCCAAAAAGTGGAATGGAGAAAAACAAGCTCAAAATGCTCGAACCTCTATTTTTTCTTTAGCATTAGCACACCGAAAATAATTTATAAAGAATATAACTATGGAGTGTAAACGAATGACACTTTCTGGGAATACTCTCTAGATGCTGGTGGATATAAATATAGAATTTTTAAAAATCAACTGTTTTTGCAGAAATTAATCTTTTTTTCTGGGTAGTGTCTCACCTCAAGTCACCCACAACTGCATTAAAGATCACAATATTTTATCAAAGCTTTCTTCGAGACATTTACAATAATGTAGGTGATTTGACACGGGTTTTCTTTGAAACTCACCAGGAGTGGCCTGAATGTCCATTTCATAGTTCTGCCGAACGCTCTCCTTTGGCACAGCTGGAAAAAAAAAAATTAAAACAAAAGGTTATACAAACAACGTTCACCGCTGCCACGTCTAATGCATATCCGAGTCATAAGTAACAGCCGACTGACAGGAGTACATCTCTGCAGTGCACCCACGCCCGATAAGAAGCGCACTTAACAGGGTCAACCCGCTGCGACCAACACTTAATGAATACTGCAGTTCATCTCGAAATGAACGTCGGACCTCTCTGGGCATGCTGACAAGGCTACTCTAGAGTAAAAGCGGCGACACCCACTGTGGACAATCTCGGAGTCGAAGCGGTCGGCAAGGGTGGCGTGGAAGGAGGCGATGGTGTCGGCCAGAGCGAGCAGGTGCATTTGGTCCACGCTCGACAGGCCCGGGAGGTGGCAGTGCGTCAGCAGCTGGGTGAGCAGACGAGCCTGGAGAGAACCAAACATTGGGTACCTCCAACATCATCGTAACCTTGCGTGTCTAAAATTTCTTCAACACTCAGGCCGTGGGTTCGCAAGCTAGGCTCCTAGCAACCAAGGCGTTCCCCAGAGTATTTGCACAGGTTGCCAGAGCTCCCAAACTAGTCCTCAGCGTCACATAGCACCATGAAGTCCTCGAGAACAAGCGGCGACACCAACACGGACGTGTCTGCCTATCTCTTGCCGAGCTTCGGCATGTTTGCCACTTGGGGCGATTCGGGCATCAGCTAACAATGACGGCATTGGCGGGCCTTGTCTTTTAGGAGGTATTGCGAGAGCCAACCCCATAAATGCAACCTACGCATTAAAGGAAGTAGAAGGAAACTCGCACTCTCACCTGGCGCATTCCAAAATGGTTCGGGTTCTTGTCAGGTGCAGACTTGTGGCGGTCTCGTAACGGTTTGGCCTTGGGCTGAGCATCCTCCTCCTGAAGGAAGTCTTCCAGGGACTTGTCCTTCTTCGGTGCACTCTCAAACAATGTGCTGTAGTCATGCTGAATGAAGAAATGACGAGGCTCTTATCAGTGCACTATCCCCTATAGCCAAAGGTTCCACAAATTCGAGCAATTTTAGAGGTTCCTCTCGAGCGTTTTTATGAAATTCCATGACCTACGTGGAAGAATACAGTCGACTCGGACAATTGCAAATTTATTATCCGATGTAAATATCAATAGAATACCAAAGAGAAGTAAATATCACGACTTCAATGTGACAGGTTAAAATGAAGTGGACCGACATGGCCAAACTTATTAATAATGTGTGAAGACAGAAGGTGCTGTAGAATGCTATAGAAAGGGTAACAAGCACTCTTGTCAAGTGCAGGATATCAACGAAGTGCTGAAAAAAAGCCCATTTTAGAGTGCAGCTTTTAGGCACCCGTTTCCGGCTTGAGCGGCGTCGGCGTCATGACTGTGAGGTCGTGTGACCCCCCCCCTTTGAGGAGGAGGAGGGGGAGGAGGGAGGAAGAGGAGATGAGGGTAGGAGGTTGAAGGATGAGGAGAGGAGGAGGTGAAGGAGGAGTGGGAAGGAAAAGTAGCAGGCAGGATCACGAGGTGAAGAGGAGAGAGGACGGGTATACCCTCCCCTCAGTACCCTTCCCACCTCCTCCTCCTCCTCAAGAGCTGCGCTCGAATTCAGTGTTACAAGGAGTTGTAAACGAAAGGGTCTCTGATGATGTCCAATTTTCTTTGCACCATTTACATTGCTGCCAATCTCTTCGTCTTCACAAATTCCCTAAAATTCCCAGATTCCCCAAATTCACAGATTACTTAAATTTAGACTCTAAAATTCCCACATTCCCTAAATACCCAAATTCAACTAAATCCCCAAATTGCCTAAAATCCAGACTCCCTATATTTCCCACGTTTTCAAAACTCCCCAGATTTTCTAAATTTCTGATTTCTCCAGGTCCCCAGATTTCTTACAGGCTGCCCTCGGCTATCACATTTTCACACACCCTGGCGGCACAGAGCACGTTTTAAATTGTGCGACCCGAGGTAATCGCAGCCCAAAAGCTGGCATCCATGCACCAGAAGTCCCCAAGGCAACCGTACCTGTTCCTGCGGCGAGGCCACCTCTGTGGCGTCTGCGCCGGGCGAGATGTCCATCCGCCCGAGCGCCGCCAGCTGCGCCGTCTGCTTGTCCGCTGCCAGCAGCGCAAAGAGGGGCAGCGGTGGGATCGACTGGATCTCCACGTAGTCCAGTTGCAGCTCTTCGGGCACCACGTTGCCGCCGTCCTTCGGACTGTGGGTCCCCGACGGTCCGGTGGCGGGCGCGGCCAGGGACAGGGTGCGCGAGCGCGACCACCCTCGCATGCTGTCCTCGACCGCCTCTTCTTCGGCGGCACCCTCGGCTATCCCACCGTCGGCTCCTCCGCCTGCCCCGCCGCTCGGAGCCTGCTCTCCAAATGACCAAAGGACCCATCTCGCAGAGCGTTCGGCGCGTCGTCGATGACACCACAACTACGGTGCCCGAAACGTGCCTACAAGCGGTGTGTACGGCGTCCTGTCCCACCGACACGTCGAAAGTGGTCCCGAAGTGACCAGCCAGAGTGTCATGCTGTCGGATGTTGCAATCCTGGCGGTGGGTCGTAGAAATGCTCGCGAAAAGCACGAGCGAACGTGAGTGTCGCTGTCGTCGCAGCTGTTGCGACACTGCCAGGATCACAGCCGGCGACAGCACTACACTTCCATCGCGTCACCAGGCGGAAATCGAGGAACCACTTTTTACTAAGCAGTAAACACACCGGTCAGAGACACTTACTGACACCATACAGCATAATGCTACAGAAAGTGTAACAGAATCAGTCTTGTCAAGTGCAGGATATAAACGAAGTGCTGAAAAGAAGCCCATTTTTTAAAGGGTCTATAATTGTGTCCACTTTTCTTTGCTCCATATACATGGCTGCCAATCTCTTCGTCTTCACAAATTACCTAGAATCCCCAGATTCCCTAAATCTTCATATTTCCTAATTTCACACTTTTTCTGAAATTTCCCCATTCCCTAAATACCCAGATTTCATGAAATTCCCAGATTCCCTAAAATCTCCAAATTCCCTTAGTTCCCTATGTTCCACGGATTCCCTAGAACTGATTCCCTCAGGTCCCCAGAATCGCTCAAGTCCCCAGAGTCTTACAGGCTGCCCTTAGCTACCACTTTAGTTTACAGAAGGCAGGCGGCAGCATAGTAAAAATTTCAATATAGCCAACGTCTTGCGCAGTTGAGGTTCATCCTTCCAAAAGAGATTAATGCAAGTAGTGCCATTTTATAAGACGCATCGACGGAAATTTGGGAACCGCCGGGAAATTCAACATGTCCGACATCTCTTACTCTCGCAAAAGAAGTTAGTCACCCTTCATGCGCGGTCGCGCTACGTCAATTTGCATTTTGGCACAACAGCGAACTCACCTGTCCCGTCTTGGAGACGCAGCGGACCAGGTGGCTGAGGATGGCCTTGACCCTGCGGATCTTTCCGAAGCCCAGCAGCTCCATGAGCTGCTTGGGGTGGTACTGGGGCAGCATGGGCCAGGCCAGCCGACTCGTCTCAAAGAGGCCCAGGTCCGGCATTGGGCCTAGCGTCATTTCAGACTCTCTGCAGGCAAGGAAATGAATCTGCCTCATCACAAAGTTCTCCACATGGCACTTAAATTAGAAGTGCATCTACACTACAATTTTTTTAACACGAGTTGGATATGAAGAGTAAGGAAAAATGACTCGTGATGTTGAACCAAATATAAAATATGTGTAAAAAACAAATTTTTTTTAGAGACCCCTGAATGTTCAGAGCACGCCTGGACACAAATTGCGAGCTAATTGCCCAAATATTCTTAGTTCTTTCAATATGCAATTACCAAATTGAACAAGATTCGAATAGAAAAATTATATTCAAAATTTCTAATATTTGTACTCCCCTAGATTATTTAGAAATATTTAGGCATGTGCAAATAGTGGATCTTGAGTTTGACGTTAATTCGAGTGAATAGGGATTTTGGCCAAATATTTTCAAATCCAATATCAAGTAGTTTCTCCTTGCACTTTTGCAGCAAGCTTAAAGGGCCCCTGACAAGAAAAAAAAAACTTTTCTTAACAGCCTGGTTGGGACATGCAAGTAAAACAAAATATATTACGCAAAAAAAAAAAAGTTTTTTTAAAGTGATTTCGGTGGCGAGAGATTTATTTGAAATTCTGCGTGCAAAGTCTGTGACGTCATGGAATGGTCATTCGCTCTTTCCACCTCAACGTGAAGGCGAAGCCGATTCACCGCTCCTCCATGTGCCCGAAATTCCGAGAGAAAAAACAAGTGGAAAGGAGGTGACTACCAACTAAACAGAGTCTCGCACCGTCAAAATTGCTAAAAAAAAAAAAATTCGTTTTCGCCTAAAATTGATTTTTTGACATGCATATCTCAACCAGACTGTTTAAAAAAATTTTTTTTTTGTTTTCAGGGTTTTTTTAAACGAAGACCCAACTGAACTTGTAAAGGTTGTTGCCAAGCTTCCACTTGTCCATTGGTAAGATACCGTAAAATACCGGGCAAGCGCCCACTCAAAATTTAAGAGATAATCGCAAAAAAATGGGGGATGGCCGCTTGTCCGGTCATCAATTTTACATATCAATGTACTGTGCATATTTCCTTAGATCTTACAAATTTGGGTATGGGCGCTTAGTGTGGCATGGGTGGATGCACGGTATCCTACGGTAAGTTAATTTTAATCTAACTATATTTATTGAGTGTGGCCTCCAAGTCCAACACCTACATTGAGATGGCAAATAAAATTATGCATTTGACATAAAATTTAACCTACCGCAGAATACCACACATCCACCCATGCCACATTAAGCGTCCATTACCAAATTTGTAAAATATAAGAAAATATGCACAGTACATGTATATGTAAAACTGATGACCGGACAAGCACCCATCCCCCATTTTTTTTTGCAATTATCTCGAAAGTTTGAGTGGGCGCTTGCCTGGTGTTTAACGATATAGAGATGCCATGTTGTACATAATTAACAAGATTTTTAAATATTCTTTCTATATAAAAAATATCTCTTCTTCAATCACGTATGATTAATAGAGGTTGTCGGGGCATCTCTGCTGCGTACTGCAATGTAGATATCAACCTTCACGAAGTTCCCATTCTTTTTTAAATACAATGAGTGTGCGTGTGTACCATCCTGTTTTGGAAACGAGCTTTCTTCCTAAGCACGAGAGTGCAATATTTGTACTTTCTGCAGTGTTGGTCATGTCAGGTTGCTCTTACCAAGCACCGGTGCACTGCAGAGAAGCCACACCCGCGAAGCTTGCAGATAAACTGCAATATTTGTATTTTTCGAAGTGTCGATTGTGGCGGGCCAGTCCCGCTCAGCACGCTTCCTACCGAGCACCGGTGCACTGCAGAGTTGCTTCCCCACAGTGCGCAAACGGCAAAGACTTTCTGCTTACGCTGCTACTCACAGATGGTACCACACGCGCTCGTATCTGCCGGACCTGCTCTCGGGAAATCACCTCAAAGAGGCTTCCATTTTTATGTTGTGCCATCTTTGAGCAACGGCTTCGATCAGGAAGTATTTACCGTTTTCCTTCCCGAGCATAGGAAAAAAACAGGTTATTTTTAGGCCTAATCACTTTCCCGAAACCTACTTTAAAATTTGAGTATAATCGAGGCACCACCCAAATACAACTTTGTGAAAGGTTTCAATTCCCTTCGGTTCATTGGTTTATTAAATAAAAAATACTTTTAAGCCTGCATGGCAAACAGGAGCACCCTGCAGAGAGTATTAAGGTTTTGCGGTACTTGCAGGATCAAACATATGTACTGTGTATCTACAAGAAATGGTCGCTCACAATGTTGTCAAAAGTTTTTCAAATCCAAAACGAAAGGACGCACAAAAAAATTCTTAGGAAAGACACGCAAGACGGAATAGTCTTAGGGCCACCCGACAGGTAGCGTTAGTGTTTTCGCTTAGTTATGGAAGCGTAGAGTGGGATGCTTACTTGGCGGCAGACGCTAGTCGCGCGGAAGATGCGTCCACCCGAATCTTCTTCTTGTCCAGTGCCTGGGACGACGAGGAAGAGGCGTTGCGGGCCAAGCCGAGGGGTGCCCCCGGCCCCAGCCGGAGCTGGGACATTTCCTGAACGCGTCCCAGCAACTCTTCCTCGGGAACCATCCGCACGCGGCACAGGTCCTCTTCTTCCGCCCCACACTGGGGAGCACCCCTCATGCCTGGCACAAAGAGAACCCCCATTTGCAACACTGGGTCGGACCGAAAAACCCTCACGGTTCTGTATACTTTCTCCTTGAGTGAGAAATTTTAATTTATACTGTAAAGACCAGTTATAACGAAGTCAACGGGAATCGGAAATCACTTCGCTATATCCGCTATTTCGTTATAGCCGGGTTCGGTTAACAAGGTGCAAAAGCGAATGGGAAATCGTGATCGCTTCGCTGTAGCCGCTACTTCGTTATAACCAACTTCGTTATAACCGGTCTCGACAGTATTGAACTTTTCACAGTCTAAACACTCCTACAACCAAATGTAACCAAACAACAAACTAGAATAGACAATTAAAACGACAAAATTTGTTTTAATGTGTGGATTTTAAGATGCATAAAAACGACACAGTCTTTTCATGGGCTCTAAATACCACGAAAGGCAGTGAAAATGACGTGTGCTATGTTTCACATGGCCTCTTGACTCTAGCGGATGATGATGCCATGTTTCTAAAGCCCACAAACAAAAGAGTGTGCATGTACGGTTGAACCCAGATATATCGAATTCCAAGGGGATTGCAAAATTGTTTGATATATCGATAATTTGATATACAAAAGAGTGCTAACTTAAGCTCCAAATGAAAATTTGGTGGATCCTCTATAATTACTAAAGAATGTGACATATGGAAGCTGACCAAATGCCGCAGCCAAGAACCGCTGAATACAGTGCGATCCGCTTACGACGATACCGCATATACAATGTACCGCTTATAACAGTCGGTTTATAAAGAACCGCGCTTTTTGATACGTTGGGTCTGCTCACCCTTAGGAGCCCCCTTCTGCGGCCTCCACTGGGAGTAGATGTGCATTTCGCTGTCCATGCCCACCACCAGGATGCCGTCCCTGACCCAGGACAGCTGCATGGGCAGGGCCGGCAGTCCGTCTGCCGTCTCCAGCTTGGTGCAACGGATCTGGAGCCAGCGCACCGCCTCCGCTCCGGCCGCAGCCACGGGCGCCCCCAGGGAGGACATTTGCTTGAGGAGGGGGCGGGTCCCGCCGGAACCCAAACCCTATCCGAAGAAAATAAGAGGGTCCGTCACATCACGATTCAAGACACGTCGAGGCTAATTCACACACGTCGAGGCTAATTCACACACTTGCGCTCGAGTCTGATGGACTGCACTGTTTTAAAGCACAAAACACCTTCCAACGCCCCCAAATCCCATAATTTTGTCCGTCCGCGTATTTCCCGCCAAATTTAGTGGGGAAAATTGACGTCACGTAACTTAAACACTAATTCGGCTTCTTCACTTAGTTTGCTGGGAAAATTGACGTCACGCGACCCGTTACGAGCCCTGTACACCAAAGTAGTTCCCCCACTGAATATAACGGGAAATCTTACATCGCGTCACCAGACATCGAGTGGCGTCTACACGAATTCAACTTCTTCACTGAATTTGGCAGGGAAATTGATGTTCGGTGACTGATGCACCGGCTCGGTTTCTCAGTTAAATTTGCCAGGGAAAATAATACCACGTGATGTGTGCATCAAATTAGTTCCCTGCTCAAGTGACAAAATATAGGCTCTTCCTCACTCCCCAAAACAACTGCACAAAATATTTTTAAAAAAAATTCAAACAATCACTCCTGAAATGCTGTATTTGATGCATTATAAAACTTTGAAACTTTGCTGCCAATTTTTTTTAACACAGAATGCACTTAAGGGCTCGAATCCCTGAGGAAAGCCTGACGGAACGCCACGAAAAAATGTTGCGTGTAAACCGACTTCACGTATGGGATCAAGATAAATCAAGCACTTCTTTTATAAAAGACTAGCCATGTCACGTCATGTCAAATCGCACCTAGAATTCGACGTGACCACGTGGTGAAGTCACAGAAAGTCGGGACACATTCCAAAGAGAGGGAACACAAGGCTCTCCGTGTCAAAGCAGACAGCGAACGCCTGCATTGATTGAGCTATCACTTATAAATTAATCAAAGGGCTCGGACACAAGGCATTTAAGTCTCAGCTGAAGAAGTATACTGTTCAATCAGATAGTTATTAGCTTGGCAAGCAAGCTGCGAAGCCAGATGCTGAGTGTACATAGTCCCACTTTAAAAGTGTGCTTTCCCCCTAAGCACACGACCGCAATATTTGGGCCTTTTGAAGTGTTGATAGCGGCGGGTTAGCCCCCTTTGAGTGTTCGGTGCACTGTGGAGTAGCAACACCCACACAAGCGAGCTCTGCGGGTGTTGCTTCTCTGCAGTGCACCAGAGCACGGTGAGAACCACGCTCAACGGGGATAACTCACCACGATCGACGCTTAAAAAAACATGAATATCACAATTAATCTTGAAGAGAATATCGAATAGCGTATCATTCGAAATAAAATCTGAAAATTTAAATGTTTGCACGACTCTAGAAAGTAAAAAAAGAACTAAATAAGCAGACAACAAAAACTTGAGCGCATTTATGCTATCACTCAATGTATGTCAAAGCAACAGCAGCTTGACGCTCCTGTGATTCGCTATCATTGTGGCCTCCTCGTCGCTTCTGCACGTCCTCCTAGACATGGATTTAAGGATTTCACACCATTTCCGATTCCGCTTTTGAATCCATCCCCATGCCCGATCTGCGCTCCGCCTACGACGAGCCTAATCGGTGAGCCGTAACCGAAAGTCGTGTTTTTCGGACCCCCACAAACTTTCTGACTTCTAGCCGTACGGCGTGCAAGTTTGCCCACTCGGAGGGTCGTGCACGTGCGCCGGCACGATGAGGGTTCGGCCGCGGCCACTGTCAAAGTGAGAACGGCATCTCTTTTGAACGCCTGGCCTTCGGCATGCACCCGCTACTTTTCGATGCAAACTCCAGCCCCGGCGCGCTCGCTTGAGCCGGCAGGAGCTTCCGCATAGGACGACCGCGTTTCCATTCGCGGCCGTCGGTGCAAAAGAAGCGCAAGAGAGGCGTAAAACACGAGATCCTCACCCTCTGCTCGAGGCCCCCGCCCCCCTGCTGGATGAGGTCCTGCGACACCGGAGTGAAGAGCAGCACCCTCGACCCGACCGCGACCGTGAGCACGTGCGAGCCGTCCTCCGACGACACCCAGTCCAGCTGCACCAGCGACTTGTGCACCAGCGGGCACTGGTTGCCCTGTTCGATGACGGCCCGACGCAGCGTGTGCAGCGTTGCGTAGCTGGGCACTGCCAGCAGCCGCTGCAGGGACCCCGCGGGGGGACCGCTCAGGTCCCCGTCCGAGGTCAGCCGCTGAACGAGCGTGTCGGCAGTCTTGCGGTGGCGCAGCGTCGAGTCCATGAGTGGGGCAAGGTCGACGCCCGGCGCCGTCTGGTCCATGCGTGCTAGGCTGCAGGGGGAAAGCAGAGGGCGAGGCCAAACCCTCGTCTGTGAACCGAGCCACTCGAGAGGCTATATTTTGAAAGGCGCAGCAGAAAGCAGACAAAAGTGTATGCAGAGCACAAGTTCGTCTGCTCCTTGCACAGGGGTTGCAATGAGGTCAGAACGCCGAGTTCTTATTGGCTGATTGAAAAGAAATAGTGGGTAGACCTCGAGGCATCTAGCATTTAGGTCTACCCGCTATCCTTTCAATCAAAGCCCATCAGAACTCGGCGTTGTTCAGACGTCACCGCAACTCGTGCACAAAGAGCAAACAACTTGCTTTCCAAATAGTTTGCTGTAGTTTTGACCCCTAGTAAGGCAGCCTTTTAGTAGTACGAGCGCAATTTATGCATTGCTGAGACATGCACTGGGCTCGTTCGATTTACGTGCACCTCCTGCACTGAGCATTTACAAAGTTTAAGAATGTTAACCAAATGTTTACAAAGTTTGTTAACAATGTTAACCAACTGTTAATGTAGTTTGTTAATACTAAAAAATTGTTAACAAAGTTTGTTAGCATCATTAAACAATTGTTAACGAAGCTTGTTAACAAATTTGACAGCATGTCTACAAAGTCAGTTAACAATGTTAACAAATTTAACAAAGTTTGTTAACACTAACATATTGCTAGCAAAGTTAGTTTCCAACATTAACTTACTGTTAACAAAGTATGTTAAAAAACCAATGCAGAGACCAAGTCGTCTGCTTCTTGCGCAGGGGTTGCGGTGACGTCTGAACAACGCTGAGCTCTGATTGGCTTTAATTGAAAGGATGGCGGGTAGACCTCAATGCTGGGTGCCTAGAGGCCTACCTACTACGGTATTTTTTTCCATCAGCCAATAAGAACTCGGCATTCTGACATCATCGCAACCCTTGTGCAAGAAGCAGACGAACTTGCACTGCCCATAGGAAGCATTATAATAGGAACCCCAATGCTCAAGGCACTCCAAACAGCTTGGGTTCCCCTATTCGAAAACTGTCTAGTATTAACCAATTGTTAGCAAAGTTGATTAAAGCTTTTTTTTTTCCCTATGTTTAAAATTATTAAAGAACACTGTTAACCAAGTTTGCTAACAAATTTAACAAAAGTAACAAACTTTTGGGCTGCTTCACTGCAAGTGTCAAAGAAAGCTCAAGTTTCCTCGACTCTCACTCAAAGCAGCAAAGGCTTCCTCCAAGCCCCAAAGAAGTCTCAAACCCTCGAGCTAGGAAGATGAGCAACACGCTCGTAATGCCGAATGACCTTTGACGCGACATTCCGTCGACACGCACCTGACGTTGTTGAGGAGCACGGTGTCTTCGAGGATCCATTCGGAGCCGCCCGTGGACTCGCACTCGTAAATGGCCACGCCGAGATTGACAAAACGGTCGGAGGGGTTGACGGACGTTGGTCGCGTGAACGACTGGCCCCGCTTGTAGGCGCACGCCACTCGGCCGCTGTACGCGCAGCTCACGCTCAGAGGTGTCCCTGAGGCAGCAAAGAGACAACTGTGATGAGCGATTGCAAGGACACGTGAGGCACGACAAAATTAGCCCGTACAACTAGCCAGCGATTTTCTGGTCTTTCTCGAAGTCAAATGCCGCTATTAAAACAATTAACATGGTGACATAGTGCGCTTGGACAAAAAGTGAGGTGGTAAAATTTATTAATGTATACCAATCTCTGGGAAGATGTAAAAAAGTGCCATGTTTTCACAAAAGCATATAGTGTACCAGGAGAGAAGTGAGGAAAGAACAAGATTCCTGACTCTGAGAATCAAAAAAATATTGTTTGCCATGAAATGGTATATCAAAGGAGTTTAGCACCAGTGATAAGGGTGTGCCAAAGGGGCATGGGAGTGATATGGATATGCTAGAAAAGAGAAATAACTAGAAACCATTCATTCCAAAAAAAAATATGGCTTCGATTTCTACTTCATATACTGCTTTGCAACATAATAGTAATGATGTGTGTATGTTTAAACAGCCAGAAGTTAGTCGGCCTCAGTGGGCGACTTGTCTCCCAGCTGTAGATCAGCAATTTAGCCAGTGCAGTACGAACGCTAGCTTGGGGTCTTTAACGAGCACCACGCAAGAGTGATACACGACCGCACGCCGGTACGATGCTCATCCAGATCGAAACGGGCAAGGGTGAGGATTGAACCCAGGGTCCCTGGGTTCTGCCGTGTGAGCTTTCGCTCCACCTGCTCCAAGCTGGTGTGTGCTAGCCCACTGGGTTATCTATACCCAACCTCTTTGCAGCAGTTAGAATATGAAATGAAACCAAGATGGAGGCACTCACCAGGCACGGGTATGGCGCTTGACGCCTTGTTCAGGGTCATCTCCCACTCCACCCACGCGTAGCTGGGGTTGTTCTTTTCGTCGCGATCCACCAGGCACTTCCAAAACCTACAACGAGTGCATTTTAAAATTGTTTGAAGCAAGCAAACATGGGAGTGCAAAGAAGACAGAGACAAGCGCTCTCCATTCATAAAAGCCCAATCTAAAAGTGAGCGCCCCAGTACCGTATTTACTCGCATAATGAACGCACTTTTTTCCCGAAAAATTGACACATATTTGGGGGGCGTTCATTACATGAGGTAAAATTTTTGCATTTACACACTTTGTGCAAATGTCATATTAGATGCCAATATGACACGGCAAGGTACTGTGGCACATCTCCAGTGATGGAGGCGCACCCACGGCTGGTCAGGGGCGCGCCACAATAACCATGCTTTATAAATTGCAAACCTTTTTAGGGCGCTTTTGGGGTGCCTCTTGCCGAAAAAAGCGCCCTACTAAGCTCACTCAGCACGAAAGGCAATCCGACCATTCTTAGGCGATATATATTGCTAGTATCCGGCAGCGCACTCGGGTATATCCGTGAGTATGCGTATAAAAACTCGTACGAAGTCCAACCCCCAACCACCGAAGCCCGCTCGCACAGATCAAGTTTCGTTCACAGAGAGGCTACCAGACACTCTCAGCCTACAGCGCAGCATGCACCTCGCTGTGCCATTCTGTTACGGATTAATTAAACGCATTTACCCGAAGGATGTGAAATTAAGCCTAACCACTTTCACGATTTCAGTGTCTGAAGGCGGACCACAGATGACGGACGGCTTGTTTGTTGACATCAATGCATGCGATAGGCGAAGAATGTCCGGGGCTCGGCAATTCGTCGACCCAAGCTTCGTCAAGTGTGCGCGACACTCGGTTTCGCGGTTGATCACTTCTGCAACAACGCACTTGCAGCCATTACGAGAGCGGCTTGGCTTGGCTTGACTTGGCCTGACCGCTTGGCGGCAAAAGAAAACTGGCTTGGTGGCTTGCTAAATTGGACACAATTCGAGACTCGCGGATGAAAAAATTGGAGGTGTGTTGATTACGGGAGGGAAAAAAAAAGTCAAAATATTGATGCCCCTTGTGGGGGGTGCGTTTAATATGCGAGTGTGTTTATTATGTGAGTAAATACGGTATACACTCCGTGCGACGCGACTGGCGCGCCGCCGCGCGGCCGGTACCGAAGGTAGGCAGTGAGCTCCCCAGAGAAAACGAAACCGAAACCACACCGCGTACGTTGGTACGCGTTGAAGTCAGAGTGGTGCTGTTGCGCTGGGTTCACAGCATGAAGTGCTGCTTGTGCTGCGTCATTAAGTGCTTCAATAGTTATGCGTCGTATCTCGTGGAGACAAAGTTTCACAGTTTTTCACCTCGCCGATGTTTTGTGGGACAGCAACAACGATGGAGCCGTGCCGTACGACGCGAGAAATTTGGTGTCCCGATCATGTCTGCCACTGTGTCGGCACGGCTGACATATTCTACACTGCCGCTTTGTGCTCTGCGTTTGTTTTCGTACCAGCAACGCCTACATGTGTCAGCGCCGATGAGATGAATTGAAATGCCATCCCACACTGGCGGGTATGCAGTGCCAATTTCGTTGGAGGAATGCCCTCCAAAGAAGTTTCGTCCCCATCGTACGTGTCGATGATATTTCCGGACAAATATGGCACGCAATCTGTACTTCATGAAGAAAGATTTGAACGGTAAAAAAAGTGACAAATATAAATCTAAAGAAAACAACCACGAAACTCGGAATCACTGGAGAATCGGCGTTTGAGTATGGAAGTTTATGTGGTGTGCTTTCTTTCTTGATCAGCCTCCTTTTGGATGTGGAAGCACTGACACCCCGAGTTCTGTAGACAGCAATGTTTTTTTTCTCGGCTTTAGAGCCACCTATCGCAAAGTGGTTCGAACTAGAAGTACCGTCCACTGGTCCCTTCCTACCTGTAAAGTGTGCACCTCCCACGATGAGTGGTATTTTCTGACAGCCTTTGACGGTCAAAGCCAGTTCCCATTTAGTTACGCCGCCCAAACTAAATTTCCACCTGGTTTCGCTATGCCAACTATTTTTGTTATAATAAGTGTTGTGCCAAGTGACGGTCATGTCAAAGTACCTGTGGGCCGAAAACCAGCACCTCACACAACAAGTTATTACACAACAGCTGACCGCAAAAGCCCTTGGCAGCCAAACCGTGTGTTGGCTGACAACTTTGTTTTCTCGGCTTTGGAACCACTTTTCGTAAAGTTGTTTCAAATGAAAGTACAGTCCACTAGTACCTTCCTACCTCTAAAGTCTCCACCTCCCCCGACCAGTGGTATTCTTTTGACAGCCTTTTCATGGTCAAAACCGGTTCCCATTGAGTTACGCCACCCAAACCAAATTTTCACCTAATTTCCCTATGCCACCTTTTTTTTTTTTTTGTATAATAAGTGCTGTGCCATGTTACTGTCAAGTCCAAGCACCTGTGTGCCCAAATCTTCACTGTGCACAGCCCGCTATAACACAACATTTTGGGTTCAATATCGGATATACCGTACAGCTTTATTTCTTCATTCTAAACAACTTTCACACCTGCTGTCTTAATGAAACTTGGCACACTTCGTGCAGAAACTTAGTGGACATCTCACTCGCCTCCAAATATCATCGCTCCAGCAGTCCTACGTTTACAGCGACGAGCGAAATAAATTTTCCACTCAAAGCAATTATGGTGGCGGCCGTCTTGCTTTTCGGAAAATTGCTCCAACTCCTTTTTTGGCCGCAACTAGAGAAATTCCCCCGAATAACGACTAAAACTCAATATATAAGAAGAGGAGAACAGCTAAATGCCCTTCTTAGGTCTGCCCCAGCATTCATGCAACGTCCCCCTCAACGTATCGGCTCAAAAAGCAAAAGTTTCGTCCGTGCGCGCTTCCGCCGCCACAGCTTGGCATGCGAAAAGGCGCCGCAGGCTGCTGAACGCGCCTCACAGTCGAACGCCAGCTCCTCCGCTAGCGGCGCAGCGCGCGTTTTTCAAAGCGCCCCCTATAGTTCCCGCACGCAGTGTATATGCAAAAATAAAGAAGTTAAAAAAATAATAATTTGTTCGTTTCTTTGACTTCGCTCGACGTATTCCTATATTCATGGCATTTAGAATGCATTCGCTCACGTCCGTCAGAAATCACGGTCTGTCGCACACGTGATGCACCACACCAAACAAATTGCTGCTGCTGGGCCCAGCACCCCCTTTTTTTGCAGCCACAATGCTCGTTACTCCATCTTCTTGCTGTGCCCGCCCTGGTCACTCCCGCGCTGCTTTGATGGCATACACTCCGCGACACTAATAGTGCAAACAAGCCCGAACAGTTCCCGCAATGCAGAGCCGTATGTGGGGAGAGTTTGGCCACTGGGTGTGGCGATGAAGGCGCCGGAGAGGAGAAAAGTGAAGGGAAAGAAGGAGAGCGCCGAAGGAATGAGAGAGAAAGAAGGGAGCAAAGAGGAGACGATTGCCATTTTGACGCAACGCAGTCGGCGCCGAGCACTGTTGAGGCTACGCGTCGTCTGCTACGAGCTTATTCCTTTTTTGCCTGAATAAAAGTTTGCATTCAAACGTGGAGAAACTTCATTAGTTAGGATTTTAAGCCACTGAGGAATAACACTATATCATTTTCTTGCCAGAGCCTGCCAAATAAAAGGAAAGAACCGAAATTTGGATGTCGATCCCATGCATTCCGCCGGGCGAATGAATGAAAATGGCGGCCCTCCCCGCTCAGCTGGGAGCAGCCAGGAGTTAACGCGCATGTGCCCACGCTTCTCGCTCTGCGCCACAACCTGATTGGCTCACTCGGGAGGGGGCCGTCACGGCGGCAAGATCATAGACTGGCCAAACTCTCTCCATATACGACTCTGCCGCAATGATGGAATCCACTGGCCCACTTCCCCCAAGTCTGTTGAAATCTCCGACATGACATACGAGGTAGCTTGCTGGGCTGGTTGGTTGAACGACATAGTAAAAGCTGTCATTGAACGACACTGTGCATGCGTGGAAGTTTCAATAAACCTTCGGTTGTTAGTCAGCGTATGTCCTGTATCCGTCTTCTACTTTGTGTCCCGTCTTTTTTGCACTGTTTTTCACTATGACATACGAGGGCTGGAACAAGCAGTCCGTTTAATTTAAGATTGTGTCGCATTACCTATGACGAAGGCAAATCGAGTTTAACAGTGCCTTGATTTGGAATAATATAAACAGCAATGTGAAAGTGAAAATGAACTTTTAGGTAGAATCTTTAAAATTAATTTTTTCTCGAGTTGCTAGATGAAAGTTGAGATCAGAAATTTGCCGTATCGCGCATCACATTAGTAAAATGTAGAATCATCTATTACGTTAGTATCCTGCAATGATAGCATTTTTATTTCACGTAGCGCGTGTTGCCTGCCACGTTCAAAAATCTATTTTGTTGTTGAACCTCAAACTAGCATTTGGCCATGGATCCAAGCACTGATTGCACATTACTGCTGCAACATATTATAAAATAAAACAAAACGAATGAAAGAAAAAGAGCCTTCATTGGTTTCTTTTGTTGTTCTCACAGTTTTGATGGAGCGTCATTGAAACTATCATAGTGGTAGAAAGTGATAATGAAAACGGTAGATTTCGATGCCCGCCGGTGCACTTTCGAAGTAAGACGCAAAAGAATGCCAAAGTCGTGTTCGCATTAACCGTGTCGCACTGTGTACATCAAGCCTGTCAGCAAGAGCCTCCATAGTATGTGTGGTCGGTTCTGCTGCTACCGAGGGCCCACTGAGCAAAGTTCTCGACCCAGAGCAGTCACGGATTGCTCGCCGGAATTGGCGACTCGTGCCAGGCTTTGCTGCGACCGACAACCGCAGGCGCAACAAGGTCTCCTTCTAGGAAATGCGAAAAAGACGGCGAATTCTTTTTAGCAGTTTATTACACTTTTTGTGAAATGTATCCAACGTAACATTTCCAGCTCCATACTTGATTCGATTCGACCCTGCCCTTCGTTATTCGCGTGGGTCCAAGTGAAACTCACCTGGTCAGCCCGTCCGAGCAGGCCGTGGACAACACGTAGGGTGCAAAGCACGCTGGGTAAATGTTGGAAGAGCTCAGGTGCCCAGCCGCCGGGGCAGCATGTGCGATTTCCACTCCCTGGGGCAAAGGGAGCTCTTGCGTGCACACCTGCGGGAAACGTAGGCGTCGTACATTCTCAAGCCGCAAACAAAGCGACGGCACCATGCTACACGTCGACGTAGAAGCCTGCACCCTTGACTGAAAATTAAACGAATTTTCGTGGAAATAACTTAAATATCAAAAATTATTTTAAAATTTGCCCCTTTTTCTCATTAAAGGCGTCGCTGTCGGTGTAGAACGCACAATCGGACAAACACTGGCTATAGCGTCTTTAGCCGCATTTGTTGTTGCTTTCATGAACAAAAAGAAGAGTAATGCCGGACTGCCAACTTTGATGGCATTGGTTTAAGAATGCGATGACTCCCAGCTTCCACCATGCTTTTTGGACACACCATCAACTTGCAGTTTGCGACTGGTGACAAGTGGTCAGGATAGCAACTCGCGACATCATGGTGAGGCGAATCCCAGTTGTGACGTCGCGGACGGGAACCGTAAGAGGGCGCCACCGAAACAACCTTAGCGCTAACTGTGGCGAAGACAGTGGTAAAGCAGCACGCAAATCCCTTATTTTGAAACACCAAAACGAACCGAGCAACCAACACATTTTCACATATCACCTTTCAAGGATAAGTAAGCACTGTGCTTTTCAACATATAAGTTGTGTTTTATTGTTTTCTAAAAATCCATTAGTGTGTTTTATATACATTGGTGCAAATTATGTCCTTTCATTTTTACTTCTCTAAGTGCGAGGCTTAACTGCAGAAATTTGCAATAGGGGTTGTACATGCTTTTCATTCGATTCGTTGACGAGAACATCGAAACTTGCTCTCGCTTGCGCATATATTGCGATCATAATACGGTACATATAGGTGGACTTTTCAATGCAGTTTTTCTGGGCCGACCTTAGAAAACATATACATAAAAAATCCTGAGCGAGCACCCAATCAAAATCTGAAGATAATTCTGTAAAGCTGGAAGACGGGTGCTTTTAGGTCAACCTATATGTGAAGATACGTCATTTGTATATTTCCTGAATGTTACAGAATTGAGGAGTAGACAGGCGCTTAATGGAGTGCACTGATATTTTACGACAGGTGCGACTTACACAAAGGTTCGACTTACAGACCGCAAAACACGGTACTCGTATTTTGTTCAGCGTGCAGCCCACTCCCCCTGACAAAGCTCTCACCTTGCAGGTCGTAATGCGCAGAGGAGACGCTCGCGGTGACGCCGAATTCGGTCCCCCCTGACCGGACGCTGCCAGTTCGGGGCTGTTGCTTCGGGACGACAGTGAGTGGTCACTGTCATGAGGTGGCAGGTCTTCGGGCAGACGGCCAGAAGTCTGTGCCATCCCCCCTGAAAATTAAACACCCTTGCTCAGCTACAGACACCGAATGAGAATGGCAGTGTCACAGCAAAGATGCAAAAATGCTTCTTCTCTCCCCCCATGGCGCAAGAGAGATAAGTCGGGCATTTCCATAGGCCATGCCGCATGAAGGAAGAAGAGAGGAGAGCCCCAAAGACTCGTCAATAACGGTGCGACGAGCAGCAAGCATCGACGGAGCGTCTTCCCCAACATCTGCTAACGATAACCTCAACACGGTACTTTAAAGCATTGCTCATGTCATACGAAATCCCACTTTGGAAGTGTCCAGTTGCTACACGTAACACTGGAGGGTTTTAGGAACTTCCACCACTTTAAATTCCACGACAACTCTACTTCTCAAACCACGACACGAAACGTAAAACATGTTCTGCCAGAACTCGTCGCCTTGCATCCACCTTCCCCGCGGAGCTTCGCCTTAATCGCCTGCAAGCGTCCCCCTCTCCACTCGTCACTGAATGCCAACATTACGCCCTACCTTCACCGCTCAACAACCCCGGGAAAATTTGCGCCTTCGCTTGTGTTGCCACTGCCGCAGACTTTTCCTAATGGCGCCATTACGCCAAGGCCGTACTCCATCCCAAAAGCGAGCATGGAGGAAAGGGCTGGCATCCATGGCTCGCGACCAGGGCCACGCTCACGTTGACCACCGACGAGAGGCTACCCATGCTGCGTGTATGCGGCGATGCGAGGATCACGAGGATGCGCGAATCACTTTCCCTTTGCACATTGTGGACAAAGGCACTTTTTTTTAAGGTTGTGCTAGGAGCGAGACAACTGAAGGACCTCCCTGCTGTTCTTAACATGTCAGTGACCATAGCTTCTTACAGAGTCCGCTTTTGGCGATGGCAATAAAAGGCGCAATTACTAACGCACCAAATGACACCACCGTACAGTACTAGCATCTTCTTAGGTCTGTCTGTGTCTCACGTTCTGGTCATGCATTTCGTGCCATCTCGTGTCTCGTGCTTAGAATACGAGGCGTACCAATGGGAGAGTACGCCGGAGCAGTGGCATTATCTAGTAAGTCAATACTACGCTTATTGAGTGTGCAACAGCGATTGCGGCAGTGATGCAGAAAGAGCGAACGATGTCCAGCTCCAACTTAAAAAGCTAATAACTCTCGAACTAGCTCTCTTGGCACAATCCAATGCACAAGAAATCTTCTGCCAAGCAGAGTAAAGAAAAAATAAAATAGCGCTTAATCAAGTTTTAACACCGAATGTTTTATAGGGATGGGCTTCACGAGAACAGCGACATGTTACGATCGAGCGTTAAGCTCAACCAACATAAAGGTCAAAGTCATAGAAGCAATATAGCCCCATAGGGGCTATTTCACTTACCTATATGACCTTGTGGTCAGGGTGCCACGAGGCATACTGACATCATGCGACACCGTGCAACGTCACAGTCACGACCTGATGTGATGTCACACACACACGCACAGCATGTGCCCAGGTCATTTGCAACACATTATGCGTGTCTCCGAGTTCATCAAATATGACTAACGCATGCTTAAATTATTTTTTTTGCAATCCACTTCGTGACATAACACACGAAAAGAATGGATTGCAATGGTTTACGGCTGTAGTTCGTTGCAACTCAAGAAGGCAGGGCGATGATAAGACGGGTCGGGAAGGAGGAAGCAGACGGAATGCTAAAGAGAGGAGGAGGTTCCCCCTCTCTTCTCCAGCGTTCTGTCTGCTTCCTCTTCCCCGGCCCGTCTTACCCTCGCTCTACCTTCTTGAGCTGCAACGGACTATAAAAGCCTCGTTTGCGGCCGTTCATCCTCCGACACAGGCGTGGGAACTTTCGCAAACGGTTCGTTGTTGGAGCGGCGACGAATAGAAAGGAAAGCACGCACCGTCGGTAGAAGCCCTGGAGCTGATGACGAGGCGCCACATGTGCAGAGCTGAGCGCCCCGACTCGGCCTTCTCGAGCACCACCAGGTAGAAGGGCTCCTCAAAGTCCGAGCTGTGGCGCAGGTCCACAAACGCCTGGTACGAGGTCTCCAGCAGACCCACCTGGCGCTCCTGCGACTCCTCCTGGGGGCCCAAGACGCCGGCCAGGGTGCCCCCGCTCTTGGCCCCCACGATCAGCTGCTCTTGGAACACGTGCAGAAGTTGCGTGTTCTGCCAGTCCTGCGCACCCGCAACAACTACGATCACGAAACGGTGTCGGACTCGCGAAACGGAAACGGGGGCTGTGAAACTTTGCACAAATGCAGAGACGTGACAGCGACGGCTGTTGTTGTGTGTGGCGAGACCCGCTTTTATGCGTATCCACTCTTAATTTACTCGATCGCAGATACAACACGACCTCGTGGCCACTGAAGTATGGGGTATTCAAAAAAACATATTTAGAGTTTATTTGAGCACGAAAATGAACTGCGCATTGCCGAACGCTTATTCTTTACCCAAATTTAGGGCTAGTGGTCCTAAACTAACCATCATCTCAGTCAAAAGTTATGAAAAAGATTTTCTGGAAATCTCAACGATAAAATGGGGCGCCCATTTGTGCCCGTTTTTAGTACCTGGTGCCGTTCAGCTCCATGCATTTGAGAGCTCCGTCGACGGCCATTTTCCAATTTAAAATTTAATAAAAACTACTAACTACTTTTGAAGTTTTGAAGCGTCGGCATCTGGTTCGGACAACTGGCGCTACATTCAAGCAGAGAATGAGCGTTTGGCGACGCACAGTTTTCTTTGGGGGCGAAAAAGACATAATTTTGTTTTGGGGGGACACTCTGTGCGTAGAAAAGGATCGCACTGCTTGCACGAGTCAACGCCTCTGCCCAAGACCAAATTCGAGACACGTATCGCTACGAATTGTGGGTTGCTTTACGTCCGACAGTACAACCTCCAACCATATGAAAGACCCATTCACCGACGCAGTTTTCGGCAGCTCTGTGGGATTCACTTTGGCCAGGCCCACGTTACTCTGGGTGAGGAAATAAACAAACCTTTCGTTTTATTCTCGCTCCAAAAATGAGGTTCATAAGGCCAACTTGTGCTTAGCACTGCAGCAAAAACTGTCAAGGAGAATGGATCTATTACGTCGGTGGAGACTGTACACGCAAATCGAATTCTATGGTTAGGAATGTGTAGCGGCCTCCCCCACCTGCCGTAGAAGAAATAGAAAACACCGCCACCTAGCAAGACCAAAGTGCATGTGCTCTTCGAGGCGTCACAGGTCAGTGCATGTGTGAGCGCATGTGGAACAAAGTTTCCTGCCTGGCAAAACACCGACTCAGCGAGTGCAGCTGGGAAGCCCCTGTGGCCCCGTATAACAGCTATCTCTCTAAAATGAGAATGAAAAACCATGCTGCTCGCGTCGTCCTAGGATGGTACAACTGTTACAGAAGTTTTAGTGATAGGATAAAAGCACCACAATAGAATTCATTGGTACTTCAATAAAAGCATTTATGTTTCAAGTTTTTATTCAGTATCTATCATAAAACCACTTGCATTAGTAGTTTGTCATACTCTTCACCTCCCAATTATATTTCACAATGTAAAGCCCACATTACAAAATACACAAGCTCTGTACCACAACGAAATTGAGTAAAAGTTATTTTTTCGTAAAGGTTACTAGGGAACATAATGCATTGCCTCTGCAATTGTTTGTGCCCCAAGTTTCCCCAATTCTGAAAAATGTTTTAATGTTTCTTTACCTTTTGCAGCAATGCCTGATGGCACTGCAGGTTCAAAATTAAAAAAACAAAACAAAGGGATCATAAATCTTTTTACAGGCATGTTGACATAGTTTAGGCATGTGCGACTAGTGGATTTTAAGTTTGAAGCAAATTCGAAGCAAATGGTGGTTTTGGACTCAAATCGAATATCGAATAGTTTCTTCAAGCCTTTCATTACCATTCACCATGCTTAAACAAAAATTGAGTTGAACTCGTGAAGGCTGTTCCCAACCTTCCACTTATATAAGTACTATATTTATGAACTGTGCCATGTAAATGACAAATTTGTCGCAGCTGTCTTAGTCAGGGGATTTATAAATCTGCTCGCCATACCCAATTATTCTTTTTTCAATTTCAAATTTGATAAAAAAAAAAACACCAATGATGAACGCGGGTTGAGGAGACATCGCTGCCCAACTTTTCTCTCAAATAATTGCGGCGGGTTAGCCCCATGGAGTTCACTTTGTCACCGAGCACCCGTGCACTGCGGGGAAGCAATACCCACAAAGCCAGAGAGCTTCGCAGGTGTTGCTTCCCCACTGTGCACAGCTGCTCGGCGAGAAGCGCACTCAACGGGACTAACCTTTTGCGATCAACACTTCGAAGAGTAAGAACATCGCAATTCATTTCAAAGCGAATATTGAATAGCATATTATTCGAAACTACTATTCAAAAATTAGAATATCCACACAATTCTAGTTGCGAGGTAAGTGCACCAAGAAGCGGCGTAAGATCACGTGGCCACTCGTTCTGGCTGCAAGCCGAGTGGCAACGAACCGCACGAGCACGAAAAGGGTATCTCACGTGGGTGGCCTCTGCAATCGCGTCCAGTTCCACCACGCAACCGGGACGCGCTGTCGACTGAAGGCTCACGATGCGGAAGTCGTCTTGAAGGTACACATGCTGCGCGTCAATGCCGGAAGAAGTTGTGCTCGAAACGCTCGCCACCTGTAAGAACCACAGACACCAACGAATGCCTTTGCAATTGATGGTGACTCTGATGGTAGCTCATCCCAAACACGCCTCAAGAAACCTCATTTTCCAACCTATTGTCAGACAAGTCTGCCATAACGTTAAACAGATATCCTGGTCAGAGTACTCATAGCTAGCAGAAAACTGGTGACAGTTGCCTGGTCCTCAAGTGCGCTAAAGCCTGGTTCACAACTTCGTGTTTCACCGTGACTGATTCTACATCTTGTGGTGGCTTAACATGACAACACGCTGGAACCATCCGACCGGTTGCCTCACAGCACTTCCGACCATAGAGATCATACATACTAACTCTAGAAAAAAAGGTCCGCCATTTTCCCATGCATTCTGGCTGCCGCAAGCGGCGGAGCATGCAGGCAGACCCTCGGGGTCCCACATGGTTACCAACTGCCTTCGACTTCACAAATATAATTATATCATCAGAGCAGTTACATGAACTTCAACAATCCACAAACTTACCGGTGGAAAGATATTCGCGTTCCTTTCGAAGCTTTCTTTTTGCATAGCGCGCAGATGTGCAGCCTTCCGTCAACTCTAAACTAAACCAGATAACCGAGATCACCAGCTTCGCCATAGGCTTTGCGGATGGCCGCGGCGTTGGCCGCGCCCCAGAAATACGAAACCGCGCAACCACCGGATTTTAGAGATTTCGACAGAAGGGAAGTTAATGCAGCGTAATGAATACACCACTTTTTATAAGCGTTAGAATAGCTCAAAATTTAGTTTACAACGCTAAATTATCACTATTTATATTGCTGAGAGTTTTTAGTCTTTGCGATTACCATTGCGACTTTTCGTCCTTCAGCTGGCAACATTGGTTTCTTTCTCTCGTGCTCTGTCGCTCTCTTTCACGATCTTTCACTCGGGACCCAGGATGTCGGCGCGCGGGATTTGCCACTCCTCCTCACCCACCTTTACCCCCCCTGCTTCCGACCTCTAAGTATTTATGTAGGCACGCAGGTATCTTATGCTTTATTCTTTCACCAGGGGCTTGAGATAAGTCCGACAGAGACCAGTTCTCATAGACATCTATGTTTCATCTCGTAAGTGCTGTGAAACCTTCAGCCTAACTATACGTAGATCAGAAGGGTTTGCAGGGCTACCCAATGGCACCAATTTCTATTGTGGTCGGCTGGATCGTGGATTGGGAGCCCGATGGTGGCACTGCCAGTGGCCGTTGCTTGAC
This sequence comes from Ixodes scapularis, assembly GCF_016920785.2. Classification (NCBI taxonomy): domain Eukaryota; kingdom Metazoa; phylum Arthropoda; class Arachnida; order Ixodida; family Ixodidae; genus Ixodes; species Ixodes scapularis. Next base: position 60,228,965 of record NW_024609837.1, read on the forward strand.
ACCAGGCAATACGTGCAAGTCTACGAGAGGAACGAATAAAAATAAACTTTTTGAAGCTCGTGTGAAGTGTCTTGCAAAGAAACTTTTACAAGGTTTCGCAGGAATAGCAAGACAAATGAGAACTCTCTCTTTACACATTTTTTCTCGTAGGGTTCGACGAGTTATCTGGTGTCAAGCAATGGCCACCAGTGGTGCCACTTGGTCATAGTGCAGCCAATCAGAGTCCGATGTTATTGTGTGAACGAGCCTTCAGAGTGCGAAGCAAGTGGAAGCAGGAGCTTGTTCACCAAATGCAGATGTGCTACAGCTCCAGGTGGCTTAGTTTATATTAACATTCAGTCGGTAAACATGGTTTGACAATAGTTTGGACGGACAACCTCTCGGCTTCATGCGAAAACTAAGGGCGCACAACGAAGGCCCCAGCGATGGGTGCTGAAAGTAGAGAACTCACGTCGGCGTTGTCCCGGCGACGCGCAGCCTGCACTTCGGCGAGCAGCGTGCGAGCGTCTATCACCGCCTGGTACACCCGCAACCGCCGACCGTCCGAGGCCACGAAGCAGGCGCTCGGAGAATTCGAAATGCTCCCTAAAGTGGTGCTGCATGATAAAGGTAATAAACTTACAAAACGACAGTAGCGCCAGCATAACACTAGGAAACAGTACAAAACAGACTTGCTTTACCACATTGTTGTACATACGACAAATTTATCACTTTGCTCTGACGAAAAATCAACTTGGACTGTTCCCCCATACACTTGGAGCAAAGTCTTTCGTTTAAAAAAAAACTTTCAGCCTTTCCACTCTGGTATATAAGGAAGACCAGCGAAGCTGTATTGTTAGGTGAGACGATGACGTTTTATTCTATCGGGTGTCGCAAATAGCAGCCAGCCTCTTTAAATAGACCGCGAAATTCGGTTGCTTAAGCTATCGCGCTACGATTTTGGGCAGCATTACCCACAGGTGGTGCATTTTTTTTGTAAAATTTGAAAAGAGTGAACTTACCTGAGGAAAAAGTAAGGAAAGAAAAAGGCTTAGCTCCTATGGAAATGCAGCGAGTCTCCAGTCTTCAAACAATAAGGCGCCCTATTGATTGAAGACCGGTGGCTTCACTGGGTTTCCATAGGAGTTAAAGGCTGACGACCAGATTCGAGATTCTGCAAGGCAGAAGATCCTCCTCACCATGGGGGAGGAGGAAAAGACAACGGTGGACAGGGTAGAACGGGGAAAGGAGGAAGCGAGGGAAAAGTGGAAAGCGCGAATTGGTCATCGGTCTTTAAGCCTTTTTCTTTCTATACTTTTTCCTCAAATAAATTCGCTCTGCAAATTTTACAAAAAAAAAAATGCACCATCGGTAGGCAACGCTGCACAAAATCGTAGCGTAATAGGTAAAGAAACCAAATTTTGCAGTCGATTTAAAGAGCCTGGCCGCTATTTGGGATACCCGAGGGGGCTGCGCCGATCACAAGGCATGCTCGATGGCACAAACGCAGGTGGCCTCTGACGCGGACGCCGGGAAAGAGACAGCATGGAACACAATGGGTGACTCTTCTCGTCTTATGTGAGTGAGGGCGACGGTGAACTGGCTCGAGTTTTGTGCCGACACGCCACTTGTCCGTGGAAAAGTAATGGCCGGCCGCAAGTTGGCAAGGTTGCCGCCATCGTTCATAGATGGCGGTAGCTGTCCGAAGTTTTGCTTCGACATGCCGCTAAAATATTAAGGAGGGCTAGTTGGATAAGCATTATGAACAATAAATAGTGCAAAGGACAGACAACAAGAACATGAAGGCAAACGCGAAGCGCTAGTCCCGTCTTTGTGTTCCTGTCCTTGTCTGTCTTTTGTGCTATTTATTGTTCATAATACTCCGGGGAATCACCGGTTTCCTAGGAACCCGTTTTGAGAAACCACGCTGTAGCTATTCATCATCATCAAGTGCAGGAACCCCACCGTGCGTTTGTCCCGACACCTTAAAATTAGCGACAAGTCGCTCACATTCCTAAAAGCTTTGGTGCCAGGCCAGCCTGTGGCAGAGAGCAATGCAGGCATTTCAGGCTCACCTGGGCAGCAATGTGGGCACCCAGGCCACGTTGGAGAAAGCAGACGGCTCCAGCGAGTTGATCCGTGCCAGCTCCGCCACTCCCCCAGACTTGGACAGAGGTCCGACGGACTCCACCTTCCAGAGGATGAGCTCGCTGCAAAAGCCCTCCGTCGGTGCGGCAGCTAAACTGGAATCCCGCCGCTTCCTCCCGTCCCGCTCCTCTTTGCTGTCCTGTCGCGGAAGCTGGTCTTCGTGGTCCGCTGGGTCCTTGACCCTTGGCAGGTTGTGGTGCGAGGTTGTCAGCAGCAGCGGAAGCACAGGGTGGCACGTAATGTCGTTGATGCGGAACCGATGGCCCGAGACTCTTGAAGCGTGACCGATACTCAGCACCTGTGACAAGAATGAATGGATAGATGGATGGTAGAGGCTATACCCTTTGTGTTAGGTGGTAGCTTGCACCCCCTAGGCTGCGACATTCTGAATTTGGCCCTAAATTTCTTTTTTTTGCTAAACCATCAACTCTAGGAATAAAAAAATTACACGAGTACACTTAAGAATACTTACATATCGGAAGGCGAAAGCCAGTCAAGGACGATCTCTGGAACGACGTCTCGAACGACGCCTAGGGAATAACGTCTAAGATGTTCTTTAGGACGACGTCAAAAATGACGTCTAGGACGGCCTCTAGAAGGACATCAAGAAAGACGTCTAGGACTTCTAGGACGACGTTGAGAATGATGCCTAGAGGATGACGTCTAGGACGACATTGAGAATGACACCTAGAGGTGGACACTAAAGGAGGCTGTGGCGTATTCGCGTGAGCGGCCACGTTTGCTTGCGAGAGCCGCCGTAGATGTAGACGCTGCTGCCGATGTCGAGGCCATAGGTGTAGACGCGGTTGCCTCACAGTTCATCGCATGAAGCACACAACGAGCACAGATGAAGTACGAAGCGCACCTTTTGCACACAACGCTCCGGCAGTGACATCACGCTGATGATGTAGGGTGATGCTTGATGACATCACGTTGATGACGCTTGACGACATATTTTGATGGTCACCGCAACGCCACCGCTTGTTTTTCACGTACTGTGACAAGTGAGGTCGTCCTACAGGTCTAGGGCGAGTTATAGGATGACCGCAAGGATAACACCAAGGACAGCATCATCCTTGAGCATACAAATGAGCGGCGTGTGCCGTGCGATTGCGTGCTGTGCAACAAGGCCTAGGAGAGGGCCTTGTTGCACAGCTGAGGTAACCATAGAAGGATTGAATTATTGGCTGTTATAAACTGAGACTAATCAGTCAGGAAAGAAGGTATAGTCATGCGAGGCTGTTAACAATAATATCTCGGGAGACGCCAAGTTAATAGGGAGACCGTTACAGTCCTGCACGTGGAATTGAGTGATGCAAACAGGAGGAAAATAAAAAACGTGCATCACAGTAGTGGCAGCAATGTCCTAAACCTGGTTGCCAGCCCATGTAAACTGGACAGGCACCCACCATATCTGTCTTCCCTGCTATATGTGCCACTGGTTGTGAGAATTACCATGAGTGCCGCAGCAATCCGGAATAATGCAAAAAATAAAAAATCACCTGACAATATTTTAAAAAAAGTGTGGTGAAATGCCAGTCAGGCGTGCCTGTAGTAGCAACGTCAAGTCTTTGACCTACCCGGGCTCATAGTTGCTGCAAGTTCCACAAAGTGCCAGCTCCACGAAATCCAAAAGCACACGAAGCCCGTGCTGCCCGTAAGTACCGAGCACAAAGGTTCGTTCGATTATAAGTAGGAACACCAGACTCACGTGGGTGAAGCGCGACTCCTCGCTGAAGGTGAGGTGCCAGAGGTTGAGCGACCCGTTGTGGTGCTTGGAGAGCATGCACACGCTGGGCGAGGGTGCAGCAAGGCAGCAGAAGGGCTTGGGGCCCGCCTCCTCGGCCTCCTCGCCGCCTTGGTCCCCCTGAAGGCAAGAGAAGATGACCATCAGCGGCCATTACACACTAGAGACAGGAGTGCTAAATAACTTTCAAAAGAAACTTTGAAACAAAGTATTTTTTTCTCTTATGTCCGACTGTTTCGTCTGGAAATGTGGGGTTCCTCGTGTAGCACTACCACATTCCAAAAGGGCCAGTGGCTGAGGAATCATTTTCTTCATGCCTGTTCTTCTATTGTATTTACGTATTTAAATTTGGATGAAGGTCGTATTACGGCATTTTTTCTTAAGTTGGGTGTTAATCTATAACTTGTTAGGCATATGCATATAGAAGACTTTGAGTTTGAAGCGAATTCAAAGCGAACGGTGGCTTTGGCTGAATATTATCAAATAGAATGTCGAATTGTTTCTTACAGGCTTCTCACTGCCGTGCATTATGCTGAAACCAAAATTCAGATGAACTTGTGAAGATTGTTCCCAATCTTCCACTTCTCCACTTCTAAGCTCACTTAATTTTAACCATACGTGAACTGTGGCATGTAAACAACAAATTTAAAAATTTGTTTGCTATATATGCAAACATTCTTTCTTCTACTTCAAATTTGACAAAAAACACAAGAATGATAAACGCGGACTGTCAAGAGATTGCTGCCTACCATAACTTTTGCAAAATCGTGGCAGGTTAGCCCCGTTGAATGTGCTTCTCACCGAGCACCTGTGTATTGCGGGGAAGCAATACCCGCGCAGTCCGTGAGCTCCACGGGCATTCCTTCCTCGCAGTGCACAGGTGCTCTGCGAAAAGCAGACGACCTCAAGGACGACTTCTAGGCCAACCTCAAGGATGACGCCTCGGACAACCTCAAGGACAACTTCTAGGATGACCCCAAAACGACGTCTAGGATGACCTCGAGGAGGACACCTAGGACAACCTCTCGGACGAGCTCAAGGATGACTTCTAAAACGACCTTGAGGACGACTTCTAGGATGACCTCGAGGACAACGTCTAGGAAGACCTCAAGGATGACTTCTAGGACGACCTCAAAAACGACTTCTAGGACAACCTCGAGGTCAATGCCTAGAGATGATAACAAGGGAACTGGACCTATCTAATAATGCCAAGAAAGGCTGACTCACGCTGGTTGCCCCCTCTTCTTATTTATGCCACGACCAATGGGGAGTTTTCTGTCAACATCCGCGGATGCATTTTTTCACAGATCCTACTGCATAACAACTTCGCTGTAGAAAAGCATTCCCTGAGAGGGAAGGAAGAACACCGAGGCGAGTAGATGACGCACCGGCGGCAGCTGCACGGCCGGCACCGGCAGCTGTGTCCAGCTTCCCAGGCCCTGGAGGACAGTGCGCAAGTCCAGACCCGCCGTGGGCAGGTACAGGGCCAGGTGGTGGGAGAGGGAGGCCGCATCCCCCAGGGGGATGGCGCTCGGAATCCGCGACGAGAAGCTCACCAAAGCTTGGCGAAACGACCCTGGGCTGCACTCGTCCAGCCAGTCAACCAGCCTGCGGCAACGAAAAATCAATCCATCGAGCGACAATTCTTATTAGAGTAAGTGCATGCCATAGGTTACTGGAGGACCATTAGGTCCATGACCATTTTGGCTGTGGGCCATACCTGAGGTGACATGCCAGAGAAATGCCTAACTTGGCACAAGCTTGGCAATCCTAAGGACCTGACTTGGGCCTACCGTAATATCCCAAATCCTTGCCTTGCCCCCCCTCCCTTCCCTGCTGCCTGAAATTCATAAAAACTTGGGGCGCACTATGTCTTGGTGGGTAACCAGAAAAAGTTTCAAAAAAACTAAAAAGAAACGCCCATTCTTTTGTAAATATCTAGCGCAGCTGCACAAGAAATACATTAAACTCAGAACTCAAATTAGTTTCATTGTTTTATACAAGAAATTCTCGTGAAAAAATATTTAACTAATGTGAAGTCTGTTGCTTGCATACGCACGATGACGACTGCAAATCAGCAGGCAGTGCGAACATTGTTCCGTGAAAGCGTGACAGAGAGCCAACAAGGAACTAGAAAAACCAACCAGGAACAACGAGCGAGCGAGCGGGCAGGTGAAAGCGACGAAGAGTGATGCTGGGGAAGCGGGAAAGCCAGCAATCACGTTGGCAAACACTTCGACGTCGGGCCAATTTGGGCGCCCTGTCAATTACAAGAGGCAGGCTCTTGTGCAACTTTCTTGGTTGGAGCACACATATTTGCGTCTGTGCACGGCAAGCTATCAACGTGGGCTGAGGCGGCGTTGCTGCGTGGCATGGACGACACCACGAACGCGGAGCTCGAACTAGGACGCTTTGCAAACGTCTGTGTGCAGCATTCCAGCGAGTCTTTATTTACCCGTTGGCTCCGTCTCGAACATTGCACAACCTTACCAGTCGCCGTCGCGACGTTCTAGGAGAGTGGATGGGTATTCGCGGTGACCTTATTTCGGTGGAGGCTGACTCTGGCCTTACATCTTTGACCTTACACTCCGCAGTTATGTTCCAGGATGTGGGGCGTTCGGTGACCTTCATATCCCCGAATAGGTTACTGCTTGTGTTACCTTTCCGATTCCTTGTTTTGTCCGAACAAAACTTTTTTATAAGCAAAAAAAAGTTTCATGCTGTTATCTCCATCGTTTTCGTCGCGCTCTCATGTACTCCAACCTCAGGGTCGTGGAAATCAGGGAGGAAATGCGCAAACAAAGTGAAGTGTCTTTCCCTCCTTCGTTTTGCTCTGTCACAAACGTCCTCCAACCATAAGGTCCGCGGCCGCGTCATTTGGTTAAGATGAATGTTAACGGATCGCGATGTCTGCGTTGGGGTATTTGTAGGGGTGGGCGGTCACTGGGTATTTTTTTGGAAATTGGTATTTGCCCAAAAAGTGGGGTGGGCGATGACTTGGGATATTGCGGTAATATGATTTAGCTCTGAGAACTCAGTTAGTGCCGGTGTAGTACTTTTCTTTGTAATTTTATTGGCTTTTCGTGGGCTTACCACATAGCTGCCAAAGTGCCCCACTTGAACCAAAGAAGCAGCAGTGAAACCTATTGGTAGGTGATTTAGGCCCAAAGATGCCAGATGACAGCCAAACAACAGCAGTAAAGCCTAACTTTGGCACTTGTTTGGCAAATTAGGACCGAGATTCTCCTACCCTGGCCAAAATAAGTCGTTTGCCTCTAACTTGGCCCCTTTTGGCCTTTTAAGGCTCTAAATTTCCAGAATAAAAGCAAATTTCGGCCCAAAAAGCTGTACTACCTGGGATTATGATGTTATGTTATGCCTCTCCTATTATGGCCTCAATAGGGTCTGGTACTATTATTAAAGCAATGAACAAAACAATTGTTTGTCGTACCAAGCATCGCGGTTCAAACAGCACAGTTTCGGCATGCTGCAGGATTTTAAACACAGCCAGAAGAGCTGCGAACTTAAAATCAAGACTGTTTTCTTTCTGTTCGGTTGTTCCAACACAAAGTTCAAAGTGCAGTTTTTAAATTTTAGAAACACAAAGAACTCTTAAGGCCCGTTCACACACTTGCAACCGAGTACGACCAAGAAAGACGAGGCCTGTTGAAATCTCTTAAAATTTCTTAGGACAAGAAAACACACTGGCACGCTGGCGCCATCTATGCGGTGAACCTGGAACTGCACTTCACAAGAGCGAAGGTTTTGAAGGATTTCCGAGGTCAAATGTGAGAAATGGTCGTTTAGAACTTTGACAAAAGTTTCTCGAGCCAAGAAAGAAAGGATGATGCACGAGAGGAATAGAAAATATGCTGGACCGACAAGTTTACACTGCCACCCAATAGATGGCACCAGTGTGTCCTCTCGTTGTAAGAGATATTAAGAGGTTCCAAAAGGTCACAAGCAAGTGAACGGGCCTTTAGTTCCATGGATAAAGTTGGAAGAGGCAGAAGTTGCACCCTGTTTTGAGCTGCGCCGAGTGTTTTTTCGTGAGCTTTCTATAGCTCGGGGCGGAGTCACACTAAGCTCAGCAAAATTTAGCAGGTAGCGTTTCCCCCTGAATTTGGCGGGAAAACGTGAAGTGGTGTATAACTTTACACCAAATCTAAATTTAGACCAAAAATGACCGCATCTCCACGTGGTGAATGATGTTGATTGGGGCGAAGCTCTGGTGGTGCTGATGATACTGATTTTATGGAACGTGGTTATATACGCATTTGAGCATTTGACCGCAGCGCCCTCTCGTCTATAAACGGTGAGGCAATGCATGCAAAGTTTAACGCGATTATATACGCATTTGACCGCAGCGCCCTCTCCTGTATAGACGTTGAGCGGCTACATGCAACGTTTCATCCATGACATCCCAAACTCTTGAGTTACAACCACATCTCAGAGCCCCCTACTCGTCCTGCAGTCGTGGCCGAATGGTTAAGGCGATGGACTAGAATCCATTGGGGTCTCCCCGCACAGATTCGAATCCTGTCGACTGTGCAAACATTTTTTCTTTTTTAAGAAGACAGATGGGATGGCAATCGATGTGAGCACGAACAACGGACAAGGCTAGACCCTAAGGAGCTTCGCCCCTAAAACAAATCCTGTGTAAAAAAAAGAGATAAAAGTCAATGCGTTTCTCGGCTGACAAATATGGCCGGCATGTTCCAGCACCCACTGTGCTCCATTCATCGCTAAGCCGACAGGACAGTAGAAGCTGATTTCTCGTTGGACCAGTCAACCATGGATCTTGGGTCATGTGATCGCTCCCTCTGCACATCCTCGCGTGAGGTGAGCGGTATTTCTTCATGAAGCGTTGAAAAGCGTGCAATTGACTGGTTTGGCGAGAACTTTCACTCGGGGATGATCACACATACAAGCTCAATACGAAAGCGAGCTTGATGAACAGAAGTGACAATTCTACGAAACTACAGCAGCAGGTAAGCGGTAACAAAAAATTACAGGAGGACACTTAAGACTCCTTACGTGTAGGAAGGCGAAAGCATCATAGTTTCACGGGAGAAACGTTTTCGAGTAATGTTTCTACACTTATAGTTTAAAATGACATGTAGGATGTCAAGGACAACGTCCTATAGATAGACGCCAAGTACAGCGCCTAGGACGACCTCTAGGATGACATCGGGGATGGCATCAAGGACAGCATCTAGGGCACCAATGATGACCTCTCGGACGACCTCAAGGACGCTGTCCAGGACGACCTTTAGGACGTCTGGGACAACTTCGAGAACGACGTCTAGGACGACGTCTAGTACAACCTCTGCGATGACTTCAAGGACAATGCCTAGAGGACGACGCCTAGGACGATGCCAAGGACGGTGTTGTCCTTGAGCATACGATTGAACGGCGCGTCCTTGATGACATATATCTATGGCCATCTTTCGGGCACAACAACACTGCTTTTTTGAGCAATGGGACACGCAAGGCTTTTGCCTTAAAAGTACTAATCGGTACAAACCAGACGAGGAAACTTCCGTCGACAGGGTGAATGCTGAACAGCAGGTCCGGACTCTGATGCCACTCTCGAAGTAGGGACTCAATCTTTCGATCAAGAGCGTCACCCAGAGACTGCTCCAGAGAAACAAGAAGAGGGGGAAACAAAATCGGCAGAAATGAGACGAGCCTCATTCAGACGAGCATCATATTGATGTGCACTCGTGCAATCCCCACTGCATCATGCACACTAAATGTGCCAGGTTAGAAGATGTGGTGCACCAGTCAATTTGGTCATCTACCATGGACACGCCAGACGCTCCCCAAAGTAGATTGACGTCCCGCTGCCTAAATGTTCACACAACAGATTTTACTTTTGGATAAGAGATAAGCCACAGTTTACCTTCCATGTTAGTTTTTCGACTTAGAGGCCTTCTAGGTCAAGAGTATTTGGTTCTTATTCAGGAACATTGTAGCGCCTTCCAAGAAACGTTTAAGAAAAACCTATAAATTTTCTACAAACTTACCAAAAACATTCCAAATCTCTTGCTATTTGCTAAACAAAAAAAATCTAACAGCAGGTTCACAGAAATTATGTTTAAATCTCTATGAGGAAGAGCTGGAAGAACTGACGAAACCTACAAGGACAAAAAGTCTGCCTAAGAGCCGCTGCAAGTTCATGGGTTCCAAATCAAAAACTTTTATTCTCTAACATAAAGACTCTTGCGGACGTTGCAGATAAAAAAACATCAAGGTTTCTTGCGTTTTTTAGATCGCCTGAGACTGGGTGGAAGAAACACAACGACGTCTCAACGTCGTCGTCGTGTTTCTTCCACCCAGTCTCAGGGGGTCTAAAAAATGGTAAACTTACACCAGCTCGCCTGCACCCTAACTTTTTTTTTTTCATTTCTTGCGTCTCGTTCGATTTGGAACTGAGACCGTCTAGATTTGGTGTTTATTATAGAGTTCAAGAATTTTGCTATGGACGCGCCATTATCGTGGATGGATGGATAGGTGCTAACGGCTGTACCTTTTATAACAGACAGCAGCGTGCGCCACCTAGCCTAGAAACCAAAAGTGCAGTAATCCCTCGTTATAATAAAATAGCTTTTTTTTAATTATCACTTTCATCAAAGTTCGACGTGGTCTCGACCGAAAAGCATGCATTTTGAACCGGATTATTCGAACTGTATCGGCGGTCGACCACGCTTATTACGAAGGCCCTGGTGCCGAAAGTCTGCATGCCTACACAGAGGTGCACAGAAACCTTTGCATTGCGTCCCCCTTCTTCACCAAGGTAAATGGCAAAAGGGGAAAATGGCAAACAAGAAAAAGGTGCGAACGGGTGACGGAGGAGAGAGCTTGCAGAGTGCTGCTTCCGATGCCGATGCATCGACGCGGTCAGGGAGCAGCGGGAGCAATGTCCACGTTTTGACGCGACTCACGCGCTCATGGCCGACGCTGCCAGACTCCTTTCGGAATAGGGTCAAGGGAGCAACGAAGCCCATGGAGCCCGGAGGTCATCCCTTCGGGAGACCCCGACGCGCGCGCCTGTACGGCCTGCGGCATACTACCGTACTACGTACTACATGCCGCACGCTTCGAGATCTCGGAGTCAATGCACACGCACATGTGATGTGCATCGTATGGGAGATTGGGAGTGTTTACCGAAAGCCGCTTCGATCTGCGAGGTTGAGAAAAGTGGCCGTCCCAAGTCCAAAATTGCCAAAGAATTCGACATTCCGGCATCGGCTGTTCGACACTGTCCGCCATTTTGCAAAACAAGCAAGGCTTACTGGACGGGATCGAGAAGTTTCTCATGCAAAAGAAAGCGCACCCGCAACCCGAAGTTGAAACATCGCCAACTACTTTGCGCACGTCTGATTATCTCTTGCTAGCATGCTTGCCGAGCCGACACTTGATTCCCAGAATAACTGATTCATTCACGCTTGTCGATGCAGACATTCCCGCTGTTGCTCCTGCCACGAATGCTGTTATCATAGACCTTGTGTGCGTCCAGGGTAAACACGAAGCGGCGCCGGAGAGGCGCCTCGGGAAACAGAGACCACTGCGGAGACGTGAAACATCCTACGGCTGCTTCGAAACAAAGTAAAGTGTAACGGAGGTGACAGTGTTCTTGCGATGCCTGGAGTACCTCGAGGAGAACTGACGCCCAGATGAAATTATCAGCAGACTCCACTTAATTATTTTTTTACTCGGTAAAGCTGTCGCAAGATCTTCATAACCAACGCCTGTTTTATTCAATACACGGTAGGAGTGTTCCGCGGTGTTCCTGTCCATTCTCAAAGCACCTTGCGCTGTTTCTTTGGCCCTATCGCTTTTATCGAATTACTGCTTGTATAGAATTTTTTTGCCGTCCCATTGACTTCATTATGACGAGGGATTATTGCATGATTCTTCCCATCGCCCTTGCCACAAAAGACATTTCTAGGAACAATCCAAAAAAGCGTTCATTATAGATAGCGAATTTCCGAGTTTCAGACAAGTCTTACGAACAAGGAAGCATTCATTGTCATGGTAAAGAAAAGTGGTATGAAAAAAGTTAATGAAAAGTTACACTAAAACCAGTTTGTGAAGAATTCCACTGTAATGACATGATACAGAAAAGGGCACAGGAAGAAGATGCAGGGTAAAGAAGATGTATATTGTTGCGTAAAGGTAGACTTCGAATATAGGCATAAACGCCCCCAAATTCTAACCCATATTGGTTTTTTTTTTTTTTGTTTTTTTTTGCTGATACTTTTTTTTTAGATATTTTTTTTTTACCTATTTATTTCTGAAAAGGTCTACTTATGCACGGCAATATACGGTAGTGCCTTAACATTGGTTCTCCATAGATGCAAAATCTCAAATATAGTGCTGACTTTACTGGTGCACACCACATCACTGCACAAAATTTTCAGCATGACGTACAGTGCAGTCCACTTATAACGATAATAAGAAAACCCGAAAATTCAATAGTTATAGCCGACTACCATTGTACAGTCAAGCCGGTTATATCACACCCGAGTACTTTGAATTCTTGTTTATGTCGAACAGTCCTAACATCCCCTTGAAAATCACATGTAATAGTACTATAGGAGCGTTGTTTTTTCGTATCAAACTCCCATGGCCTCCCATGGCGGGGACACTCGATATAGCGAACTAGAGAAGCAAGCATGGCCGCTCGCACGGGCACCGGTCACTTCTTTTGCGGTCGGATTGTGCAGGCGGCGGGTACATAGCTCGCGTTGAGGGGCTGGCAAACTGCCAAGCCAGCATACGCACACGGACGGAGATACGCAGCAAAAAGAGAATTGTAAAAAAAGAAAAAAGTGGAAGATGGCAAAAGCAAGGGGAAGGGCATGCATGCGCATGCGTTGGGATGGCAAAGAGTGCCCACTGTTCGAACAATAGCGTGCTCTCTTTCCCCGAACACTGATGTCGCTGCGCGACTCCTTGACCCCAAAATAAAATAGGGAGTGTCTACATCCACGCGCGGGGACGTAGCCACGTCGGGAGGAGATAAGGCTCCATCCACGCAATACGTCACTTCCGGCGCACTACGATCAACTTCCGGTCTAGCTCCCCAATGTTTTTCCATTTGCTTGACGGCCATTGCACCTTGCGATTTTGCCGTGCGCGGACTGCTGTTATGGTGTACACCATACTGCTGTCTACTGTGCCTGCCTGGTCTTCCGCAAGCGGTGTTGACTTTCTCTGAAGCGTTTTTATTTTCTTTCTGTTTTCTCGGACAAGGAGTTTGGCCGTTTGAGTATTAGCACGGTCGCGCTTCTGATTTGCTTCAAGTTTTGGTTGCCGGGGGTTCGATGGCGAAATACTTGTCCTAGTATTTCCCATCGAATGACCGGGTGGCTGTCGAAGTGCGGGCGTTTAGTGGCATTAAGATCGAGGCTTTGTTTTCCAAGGTGTCTAACGCCCTGCTCGATTTTGGCACAAACAACACCAGCGTTTGTGCCAGCGCGTACGTTGACAAATATCGTCGGCTGGCCGCTCAGATCTTGGAACGCAATCGACGATGCAGATCGCCTTTTCTTCCGTCCTTCCGAGGCGGGGGAACAGGTTCTCTTCGATGGAGTGTCAGCGTAGTCAGATTGCCGAGATCCAGGCGTTGAATGATCGGCACAGAGACGTGAACTGGCTCCTGCAGGAGTTCTGCCGCAAGCAGGGTTTCGTGTTCATCGGTGATCTCGTGGACGAGTGGCATCTGTGCATCGGCTACTGTCTTATTTGTCATGGAATGAACTGTTTCTGGAATCTTTTACCCAGTTTTCTCGATTGAATGCTCTCAGTATGTTTGTTATTAATGGGACTAGTGCATGTTTTCCCTTTCCTCACAATCTTTGTGTGATTGCAAGCGTGCGCGCAAGTCAAGAACGTACGAAGCGGCGGGCACGTACTTGTCCCCTTCGATACACATAAGCTCACATTAAAAGGCTTCGAACCAAGTCAACCACAAACACGACAAAGCCTCTCCGCCTCGCCTCAGCAGCGATGCGCACATGGGCGAAGGCCCTGGAGGCCGTACCCGCACCGCCCGCACGCACGGATGGCACGCACGCCGCCCACACGTGTGTGTGACTCCTGGACAACATAAATATAAAGATATATATTGAACATGATTGTAAACCTGAGACTGGGGCAGAAAAGTGGACACACCAGAAGGTAGAAAAAGACGAGGCAACGTCTCAATTGGTACTACTATTTTCATGATGCATTATATTTGCTATTAGTCTTAGAAAACAGTAAACCATTTTTGTTAGGTCACGTGACATATTAACCTTAAAACAACAATGAAATATAACCTCTTTATTTTTATATCCTATATTTACTTATAAGAAAGCGTAATATGTACATAAAAACAAATTATCTCCTTATTTTATAAGTCACGTGACCTTTTGCGTGGATGGAGCCTTATCTCCTCCCGACTTGGCTACGTCCCCGCGCGTGGATGTAGCCTCGGCCAATAAAATAAGCAAAAAAAAAAAGAAAGTTTTCGTGAAGTTGAGTGTGTCGACAACAACGGTTGAGCAATCGCACTTTGAACTCCTTGTCTTTGTTTACCTTTTTCTTTTGCCATTTTGACTTTGCCAGTTTTTTTGTTTTTTTTTTTTGCCTTTTTTTTTTTTTGCTGCCTGAATTTAGCGAGGTTTCTTTTTTGTTGCTTGCTTAACTTCATTCTATAGATCACAGTTCTTTTTTATGCAACTTTTTCCGATTTTTTTTTTTTTTAACTTTGTTTTGTGTTTTGTTCCCGGCGTTGTGTGTAGAAGATCGCAAACACCGTCGCCTAAAGGCGGAGGCGGCGGTGTTTGTGACCTTACCCAACTAAGCTACTGTATTTAGCGGCTCTTAGAGGCTCTATTTGGCAAGGTCCCGTTTGTCGCGGCCTTCGGTATTAGCAGAGACGTGCGGAAATTTCAACTGGAGCTTAAGTTAACATGTTTTTGTATATCAAATTATATCAATATATCGAACTATTTTTTGATACCCTTTGAACTCGATATATCCGGGTTCGACTGTATCTGGACTAGGAACTGATTGTTATAAGCGGTAAATTGTTATATATGGTATCGTTATGAGTGGATTGCACTGTACTCACTATAAACAATTAAAACATAAAAATACTGTCCAAGACAGATGACAAAACCTTGGCAAGGTCGTGTTGAGCTGTCCATAGGCGACGGTAATTGCAGACGACATCCAATACATCCCAAGTTTGGCATACATACCTCAGCATTCTTGGCAGATGCTTCAGTGGCCAAGGAAGCAGACGACGATGCCGGCGAGAAGGCTTTAGCGGCTGCTGACGCCTGAACTGTTTCTTCGGTCGGTGCCGCAGCATTTGCAAGACGCAGCGACTTCAGGCCTGACCTCCCTTGCCAGCTTGCTTTCGACACTGCAAGCAGATGGTTGCTCATTAAGCAAATATCCTAAAACCGTCCCTTGTTTTGTTTTGTTTTTTTAATTTCAAGCTATCAACTCTTACTCCAGAGACAATAAAATAGTTATTTCAGATAAATCTGGATCAGTAGAATGTGACATCTTTCATTACCTAATTTTAACTATCCCAGCTTACATTAGGTTTCTATTCGGCAGTCAACGAGAGCTTTCAGCATGAACTGATAAGTGGATGAAGGGAGATAACACTGAACGTAGACTTGTGGAATGAAAGTGTCTCAGAGGTTTGAGACTCCATTTATAGCTTTAATGTTCAAAAGTAAACTGACCATGCCATACAGGTAGAGTCATGTTCAAACAAAACTAGAACAGTTTTACGCACTTTCCCATTGACCTTCGTCTATGTCTCCTTCAACCATAAACTAGCTTGTGAACTCTATGTGTAATACTATTGATGATGACATAGACCATTTTCTTTTCTTGTGAAAGTTTGTGTTAGGAAAAATTTCTTTATGAATTGTTTTTGTCTTTAATTTTCTAATAAGCGTAAACTTTTTCCAGTGTGACTATAGCTTTGTGCGATTCATTTATGACTTTCCTGTGACAAGTTTGATCTTTTTCATTTTCTACCGTCTGTGAAAATATAAAAATTGAATCTCTTACATTTTCACTCTTGTACTAAAACATCAAAACCACAAGGTTGTTCTGGGGCACGAAAAAAAAAAAAGATTGATTAAAGGATCATATATGGTGGTGATATGTGACGTGCACACATGCGAGATATAAAAGACATGCCCCAATGCTATCAGCTTTTCCTTACTCGTGTCTTCAGCATGGTAAATGCAGAGCATATATTGTAACGAATGACAATTGATGAGGCGAAGATTTTTGAAGAAACCTAACGTTTAATGGGGCGAACTTGTGCCCAAAACAAAAAGGAAACAGAAGAAAACAGCAGAGCGTCGTGGGCGTCGATGTCGGCGAAACTGCAGGATCGAGCGCAGGGGCGAGACGACTTTGGCTCGCCACGCGAAGCTCGTTATGTACACGCGTGGGCTTCTGGAATGGTCGGCGTAGAAGGTTCGATGCTTAGAACATTCTAACCTCGACTTAGCAACACGGTTCTCGAATTTACCAGAACATCACATTAGAGACAACAAAAATGCGTACCCGCGGCCAGGAATCGAACCCTGGCTTTCTGCATGGAAGGAGAGCGCGATAACCGTTAGGCCACGAGCGCACTGCCTGCTTGGACAGCTGCGCTCGCGGCAATATGCAAGGCCAGCTCCAAAAGTTTTCATGTCCGCAGATGTAGCCTCAACGATGTCAGTGTCACTACCTGCGACATCATCCCAAAGGTGCTCCGTGATGTCAGGCGACAACGTAACACTATGGAGTCACGTCACGTGGCCGCACGACGTCAGGCGACATTGTGACGTGGTATCGTGGCACCACGTCACATGACACCATGACATGACATCATTGTGACGTCACATCACATGACACCATGTTGTCCGACACAGTGACATCGCGTGGCACTGTGGCATGACACCGTGATGTGACACTCTAAATGCTCTTGTCGTGCCACTCAAAATGTGCCTTTCAGTGACCTCCTCCCTGCGTCCGCAAAAAGATCAGTGTCTAAAAGAGGCCCTATGAATGCTGTGCCTTTAAAACACCTTGGGAAATGCCAGAGGAAGAGCCAATTTTTCAACTCATACCCTCTAGGTCACCGGTAAACGAAAACAAAGCCCACCTCCACCTTCGGCATCTTCAGCGTCGTCCATGTCCCCTTCCCCGGCGAGCTCTCTCTCTTCCTCAGCAGCATCGTGGGCGGCCTTCAGTTGAGCGGCCAGCTGCTGTCTATGGTGCTCCCTGCGGGCCTGGATGGCCTTGAGGCTCAGCTCCTGAATGAGCTGTTCGGTGGCGCTGCTGAACGACATCTCCTTGTTGTTCAGCCAGTGAAGGACGAAGTTGGGCTCATGGCCGTTGCTCGACGCAGCTGCACTGAGGCTTGGAACTAGTGGAATGTCTGCAACCGTGCGGCGGTAGCAGCAAAAAGAGAAGGGTGAGGTAAGACGAGCAAGAGTTGGTTCGACCGAAAAGGATAGCAGTGCCGAGAGACAACAGACTGTTGTCTTTTGGCACTATTATTCTTTCCAGCAATGCCATGCCAGTTAGGCTAAGTCATCGACATGTTAGTTTGTCTATTAAAAAGAAAAAAAAATGTGTTGTGTGCATGTTTTAACAGTGGGAAGTTAGGCAGCTCCAGTAGGTGTCCTGTCTCTGGTATGGATGAAAAATTTAGTCAGGGCAGTACAACCGCTAACCTGGGGTCTTTAACATGCATCATGCAGTAGCGGTACAGGACCTCACACTGGAACGCTGCTCATCTGGATCGAAATGGACAGGAACAGTGATTGAGCTTTGAGTCCCCGGGTTGTGCAGCACGAGCTTGTGCTTCGCATGCTCAGAGCTCAGGGCCAAGCCACCCCTTTTTTTTTATTGCATCAAAGAAACGTTAGCCTCTTGTAAAGTAGAAAAAGTCAGGAAAAGGACAGGAGTACTGATTTTGGTAGAAAGATGGTGAATGAGAGACAGAAAGGCAGGCCTAGACGTCTGCTCAAAACATCGAAGCAAAAGCACAAGAAATCAAGCAGGAAGAGTGCAAGAAAATGCATTTAAATTGTTTTAAAAAGAGTTTGTATTGAAAGGAGCTGGATTGCTCTCTTTTCAACAGCGATTGTTGAACAGAGAGTAATAGAAACCAGAGTTAACGATGTCAAATGACATAAAGGACAGAAGGAAAACAAGCGTCGAGCAACGTGCACTTCCTGGCTGCTTTTTAATCAAACCCTTCAATGCAACACACCCCTGGAGCGATTATTTTGTCTAACACACCACCAGAGCGTCTCGGTGGACCAAAGTGTGGCCTACCACACGGGCAACGTCAAAACAAACACTTATCATCCACAAAGCGAGCACACCAATAATCTATATCGGATTAAAATAGTACAGTGGTAACAAGAACAATGTGCATTGTGTTTTCCGTCCATTTCTTGTTACTGGGTATTTTTTCGTGATCAAGCATTTAATTTTTGTGTACAAATTTTGTAAAGTGCACCTAAAAAAAAAAAAAAAAAAAAGATGTAATGCTGAAAGTTAACTAGTACACCGACTTCTCACTGCCACAGTCCCCAAACGGTGACAGCCACCCTACAGGAGCTTAACTAATGCTGCCTATAGTCATCGACGAGATGAGAACACCAGGAAGGGTTTCCCATTGTCTCGCCTCCAGCATGAGAGGGGGAACAGAAGGAAGTGAATGCACGCTAAAGGCCAGACAACCGAAGGAGACGTCCCACTGCTCTCATCCCGCCAGCGATTCTAGGGTTCAAACTCCGTTACCAAGCCAGCCTAAGAGAACACTTTGACTGTGTACACGCTCGGCACATCTCACGAAGGAAACCGGAAATACGCGATAACACGACCACGGCGTACCTGTCTCGGCGTTTATGCTAGCCGCCAGATGAAAGTGGAGGCCCGCAGCCACTCCCGACCCCTGGAGCCCGAAGCTGTGGAAATCGTGCACACTGTACGTGCTCGGCAGGGATGGGATGGTCTCCCGGGGTTCCTCGCCGCTCTGCGCCGCCTGCCGCCGCTGGTATTCACTCAGCGACCTGTTAAAAAAAAAACATGCGCTTTTTTGTTGAGTGTACCGATGGCAAAGACCTGTTCGCACATTTGAATTTAAATGTGATCGATTGCATTTATACGCGGTAACGCACAAGTCAAAAGTGTTCATTGGCCACCCGACAAACAGCGCCAGTGTGCCGGTGTGTTAAGCGGTGACGAGAGCGTGCGATGCATTCGGCTTTAGTCGCTGACAAGATGAGGATGGCAAGAAGGGGCTTCGGTCATCCTGCTTCCAGCGCGGGCTTCCCACCTTCGACGACACTTCGACTTTGCGTGCACCTCGAGCGCACAAGCACTGCCGAAGCATGGTGGAAGACGCGGGGTGCAAGCTGAGGCACAGCGTTCGAAAGACACGCCGTAACATTCTCATTTTGCCATTCATTATTTTGCTGCAGAGTCACATATATTTTTAATAAAGTAAAAAAACTCAACTGCTCTAAACCGAGATACGAGCACAGAAGCTCATGGCCTGAAGTCACGTGGCTACACCGAATAAAGCTTTTATTTTTTTTCCTCCGCTTTTTTGGCTTTTGAAGCAGACGACAACGACAAAGAACTTGCGTGAACTGTTCATTGTGCGATTGTTTGGCACTTACATCTCTTCCGCTTGATAATCTGCACTTGAAGTTTGATTGGCCGTTACTACTAACTACACTTTCAAAGTAGCGGCCCCTCATCGCAAAGAAGGTCCGTTGCGTGCTGCCATAGTGTCGTCCAGCCTGCGGTACGTCGCCATAATGAAAATGATGTGTGCATGTACTCTTTGTAATCTGTGCAACATTTTTAATGCAAAAGCATTAACTATCCCATGGAGGGAGCTGACGTCATCAGTTTGAAGCATGAAAACGGTATCTAGTTTCCCTAATCCCAAAGGAGCAAAGTAAAGCTGATGGATTTCGCCTTCAGTTCCATTGGCTGGCACGCGTCGACGGGGCTCCCATTGGCTGCTGCGCTCGTCAGTTTCCACAACCGCTCACCCCATAGTGCTGCGTGTCCATCACCGCACCGTTAACATGGAGCGTCCAAGGTCAGCGTGCCCAGGGGAGCACGCGCACTGATCGGCGACGAAAAGTACGCAACAGATGAAAAAGGGAGCGGACGAGCGGCTTGCATGCTTTCGCATCCACAACTCATATGAAGTGCTTAGGTGTACCTCGAGCTTTTTTACAGGGGAGCTGTTAAGGGCTAGTTTCCCCAATATTGTGTCCATAGACAAACAAATGTCGAGACAAAACTCCCGACAGCTACCGCCACCTATGAGCGACGGCACCAACCAGACAACCGGCTCACAGATGGCAACAACCTTTCCAGCCTTTCCACTCTGGTTTTCACCAAAGTGGAAAAGCTGAATTTCTCTAGGAGCCGTCCTCGAGATTGTCCTAGAAGCCGTCCATGAGGTCGTCCTAGACGTCGTCCTTGAGGTAGTTCGAGAGGTTGTCCACAGGATCATCTTAGAAGTCATCCCTGAGGTCGTCCTACACATCCTCCTCGTGGTCGTCCTCGAGGTCATAGTAGAAGTCGTCCTTCAGGTCATCCTAGATGTTGTCCTAGAGGTTGTTCTACAAGTTGTCCTTGAGGTCGTCCTAGAGGTTATCCTCAAAGATGTCCGAGACGTTGTCCCTGAGATCCTAGGCGTCGTCCTTCTCATCATCTAGGACGATCCTAGGAGGTCGTCCTAGATGTCATCCTTGAGGTCATCCTAGACGTCGTCCAAGAAGTCATCCTCCTAGACGTCGTAAAGATAACAGATTCGCTGGTCCTCCATGTTCACGTGAGGTGGAAGGGCTCTACATTTTTTGTTTCTTTTTTGATCAACGTAATTGCAGCTTTTTGGACACCCCAAAAAAATGGGGTTCATATTCTTTTCTGTTTTTAATCTGGAATGTGTGCCTTAGATAACCCACGACTTTGAATATATTTGGTACACATAGTTTGGACACCACATGACCATAGAAATGAGAGTGAACGAAACTGAAACCGGCCAATTTTCGACCGGCTGTTTTCAGGCGGAAAGAAAACAAATTTTGGGCCACAAATTGTGTTCTGGATAGTTGGGCTCTTATAGGCCATGTTCAAAAGAAAACCTCGGCTAGCATACAAAACCTTTCAGTGTCCCCTTTAAGATGACCGCATGAATTGGCTTGGTGACGTATCGCACTATGATCTATCACGGTGGCACCCGGAGGTGGTGGAAGCATTGCACCAAACTTTCAAAAGAACCAATTAACCTGAGAAAAAAGTAAAAAAAAATAACTCATTTTTCCTACTTATGGCACCCATCTGCTATCCACGCACCCCAACCTACTGGCACAACAACTCACAGATGGAGGCAGCGGCCCCGGCGTCAGATTACTACCTGGTCACGCCAACGGCAGACGACATGTAGCTGAAATCACTCGATAAACCATCAGTTTTGTTTTGTGCCCAGTTAGTATGTGTTATCGGGAACAAAAAAGAAATCACGCACTGACTTTTAAAGCACCAGAAAAGCAAGTGTCCTTCACAATAGAAAAACATTGCTTCTGGTGCAACCGGGCGGTAAGCTGGCTGATGCTAGTGCCACTGCCGCAATCGGTTGTTGTGCCAGTCAGAGGGTGCATACATAGCAGACGGGTGTCGTAGGTGAGAAACATCAATTATCATTTCTTTTAACTTTTTACCCAAATAAGTTTGTTCTTCGAAATATTGATGCAACGCTTCCACCACCTTCGGGCACCTCTGTGGTACATCCCAGCGCAGTATGTTACCAAGCACGATTTATGCGGCCAGTTTAAAGGTTCTTCCCAGATTCATAGGAATGCGGTGAAAGAGTATACAAAGGTGTTGACCAATGGTTACAAGCATCCATCGTCCAGTTTTGCAAGGTTTTCTCTAAATATTGGGTGGGTGCTTGCTCGACAGATTACGGTATAATGCATACTGCACAGGTCTGCAGAGCGAGAGCGTTGCGCCGCCACTCACTTCATGTGGCGCAGCTTCTGGAGTATGCGCTGCCTGTGGCGCTGCGTCTGCAGGCGGGGCGTCTGATTGGCCAGGGCCTCGATCTGCTGGACATTGACCAGGCCATCCTCGGGCAGCAGGGTCTGCACCCAGAGGCGGCAGATGTTGTCCCGGCACGACGTCACCAGCATGTTGGCCACCGAACCCCTAAGGAAAGAAACGGCGCGCATCAGTCACACCGAGCTTTTGATGCAGAATGTTCTCGTATGCTGACCTCTGTCAGAAAACCCTTACGTTCAGACATCAGATTCTTGCGTTAGATTCCGGCGGTACAATTTACGCGTGGGGCCCAAGCCCGAAATCGCAAAAGAATTCAACATTCTGGCATTGGCTGTTCGACGCTGTCCACCATTTTGCAGAGCAAGCGAGGCTTTTGACGGGTTCAAGAAGTTTCTCGTGCAGGAGAAAGTGCCCTCGTCTCGAAGATGAAAAAATGCCAACTGCTCCGCGCGTGTCAGATTTTTTCTTTGCGAGCATGCTTGCCAAGCCGGCACATAATTTTCATAGCTGCAACAATCTCTACTGGAGTCTGTGAAAACATGTTGGCAAAGCCACCGAAAATAACTTTGATTCGTTTGCACTTGTCGATGCGGACGTTCCCGTGGTTGCTCCTGCCATGGATGCTGCGATTGTAGACCTTGCGAGCGGCCACGGTAAACACAAAGAGGCATCGGAGGGGCACCTCGGGAAACGCCGACGACTGCGGAGACGCAAAACATCCTATGGCTGTTTCTAAACAAAGTGGAGTGCAGCGGCAATGACAGTGTTCTTGCAATGCCTGAAGCAGTTTGAGGAGAATTGATGTCCAGATGAAATTATCGGCAAACTCCACTTAATTATTTTTTACTCCGTAAAGCAGCCGCAAGATGTTCGTAACCAAGGTTTGTTCAAATAAATATACGGTCAGAGTGTTCTGCAGTGTTCCCGTCCATTTTCAAGGCTGCTGGCAGTTTTATTTTGGCTCTATCGCTTTTATTGAATTACTGCTTACAGTAGACGCGCACTAAACGAAACTCGAATAAACAAAATTATCTCTTAAACTAAACAAATCTAAAAGAGTTAATTGGTTTCCCATAAAATGAGCACTAAGTTGTGCTCGACAATCGAAACACCTTTTTGCGGGCAACGCGGATAAACGAAACCGAGCTTCATATTGACTTTGTTATTGTCGTTATCCAGAATCCAATCCAATCCAATATGCAGTCGTGCTAGTCGCGCCGTGCACTTTTGTTTGTGGACGCCATTTTGCATGTTGTGTTCGTCCGGCGTTGGTCTGTAGCGTTTTATGTGCGTGACTCTCTAGGGGCGTCTCTATCTATGTGCGTGCAATATGGAAGGAACCGCTAAAAAGCGCCCGCATAATGTGTTGTCTTAAAGCGACAAAATTAAAATTCTTGGAGGCATGAAGCACGGCCAGGAGTTGAAGACGGCCATCGTGAAAAGGCTTAGCATCCCGAAGTGCACTCTTTCGCCCCTGGTAGGATGAGAATGCGTCTAGCCGACCATGAGGGCCTCGAGAAGGCGCTTTTCCTGTGGTTTAAGCATGCCCAAGGCTCCAACCTTCCAGTGACTGGGCCTATTTTGGAGGAGAAGGTCGAAAATAGATTTTTTGGTGATTTTTTGGCCTGAAGACCCATGTCCCCCTTAAATGAAACTGCTCATAAATGAAACAAATTTCACTGTTCTCGTCGAGTTTCGCTTAAAGGGAGTGTACTGTATATAGAATTTTACGACGTCCCGGTGACTTCGTTATAGCGAGGGATTACGGTGTATTAAAATTAACAGAGCTAAGAAGTGGACAAGTGGACGTTTCGAAACAACCTTTACGAGTTTAGCTAAATTTTCTTTTAAGCTTGGTGCAGGGTAGTTAAAAGCTTGGAGGAACTACTTGATAAGTATTCAATTCAAAAACATTCGGCCAAAACCACTAATCTCTTTGAATTCGATTCAAACTCAAAATTCACTATTTGCATGTGGTTAGGTAGTTACCCCAGATTCACAAAGTTGAGAATGCTCAACTCGGGCAATTTTTTTTTTTCCACCGCCAATGGAGCAGAAGTATTAAAAATTTCGTCACTGCCACTGGATGACTCACACTTCCGAAATGGGTCCACTGCCCTCATTCTATACAGCATGTACAAAAAGAAGCATGTTCACCTGGGCATGAACTTGCTTGTCCGCCGCCATGACAGCCCTGTGACGGCTCTCGGATGCGCCGCATAGACGAAGCCAAAGTTCCACGGCTGGTCTCCGCGTCCGCCACACGTTCTCGCGGCGGCGGCTTGACCGGCCGATTCCGGGGCTGGTGTCAAAGGGAACAGGCTCAATCAGAAACTTTACATTCATAAGATTCAAGTTCACAGTCACAGATAAAATAGGACCTACTCTGTTTCACTTTACATGTGAGCATGGCAGAAGCCACAAGAGCGAGATCTGGGCTTTTAAAGTTCCTCTTATGCACACATACTCATGCAATGCAAGCACTGTTCAGTGCAACGTGCTCATGCTTGTAGCTTCGACTTCATTTGCTCTTGAGGCGACACAAGCTATAGCACAAAGTCAAAGACAAAAAAGAACCCACGATGAACCAATGCATTTAGCTCGGCTATTGGTACTACCCCCTGGTAAACAGATCCCTCATATGATTCCTCGACACCTGTATGCACACAGTTATTGTACCACCAGTTGGTTACACTAAAGTGGGTGGCATGGTGCATTCAACATGTCCTACTTCCATCTGTGCACGACTGCTCACCAGTACATAAATGACTCCACAGGAGTTTAAATGAATGCTTCCGTTTTAGGGGACGTCGTTCTGTTTGGCAGATGTACCAGAGCACCGTATAAACCGGAATATAGGTCGCATTTATTTTTAAAAATGAACCTGAAAAGGTTGACCCTCATCTTATATAAACGGTCATTAGTGGAAAAAGAAAAATAACCTCGCAACACTGGGTGGCTGAAGCAGCCATCTTGTTTTTCTTTGCAATTGCCTAGCACTCTGCCACTCGTCCACTTGTCACGATGGTCGCGATTCACTTTCCCTTGTGCTCCTTGGTTTGTTACATCTACCGTTGCCACTTTCGGAGTGATAATGAGCGGAAGTAGAAGACGGTTCTTGGTAGCCTTCAAGAAGAAGGCAATTGCCTCTGCAGAGATTCACGGGAACCTTGCAGCGCAGCGAGGGTTCGGTGTATCGGAGAAAAGCATACGCTGCTGGCGAGGCCAGAGACAAAAACTGGCGGCGGGCAGCAAGGCGACGAAAACTGCATTTCGTGGAAGGACTGCGGTGTACCCTGAATTTGAAACAAAGGTGGCAAATTTTATTCGGGATCTGCGTGCCAGATCGCTACCTGTGACGTCGGAGTGCATCCGTACGAAAGCAGTCAAGGTCGCTCGTGCCTCCAAGCTCTCGAGGGCACAATTAATTCAAAGGGAAAGGGACGGCATTGTCCCTTCGAATTGTGTAAGTGAACTTGTCGTCGGACGAAGGTTCTGAAGAATCTGAGTAGTAATGCTAGAGCACTTCCTCTTTTATTGCGTGCGAAGCAATTAAATAAATGTGCCGTGTTTTCTCACCCTTTCGTATACTCGGCCAATTTTGTTACCAAGGTGAGGTTGCATTTTCTTGCTATAAAAATTTTTTCCCGTTTTTTCCAGCTTGTAAATTAAAGGGTCGACCTATATTTTGGTATGACCTATATTCCAGTTTATACGGTAGATAGGAGGCTTACGTTTTTCCGAAGTAATTCCGGGTAGTCTTACTAAGACGAAAAGTAAAAGAAAAACACTCAATTTTTTTAAGTATTGCTTTCTGCATCAAGGATTGATAAGAACATCAAACTCGGGTGGAAAAAAACAAAAGAACTTCACTTTCTGGGCAAAGAAATGCCCCAAAAGAGAAGTTTTGGTCTTACCTTCACTTCCCCATCCCCTTAATTTGCCAGTGCTATTTAAAGATTCTTTGCCTTAAAGATACTACATGGAAAGGTATTCTTACCTTAATTAACAGCATGGTAAGCTCATGTTTTTTATGTTGCGCTCAAACAAAAACGTCCCTGGTTGCACGGACGTTAAAGATAACAAATGGTGTAACAAAGTTTCGACGTCGCCCCGCATTAGATTTCTTCCAAAGCCTTGACGTAAGAATAGTACTTCAACCTGTTCCACCATTGCCAGCAGATGAGGCGTGCGAGCAGTCAAGCTTTCAGGCATTGAGCAAATCAAATGTCAGCAAGTAAAAAGCATGTGAATCTGCCAAAGTGGGGATTATCAAGCTGACTTCGACGTGCTTCTGTAGTCGCTGACGGGGTGAATGAAAACGGTCAAAAAGTAAAAGTTTTACTAAAACCATGGATGGATGGATGGATGCTGATGGATGTACCCTTTGTAACGGGCAGTAGCTGGCACCACCTTGCCTCAATTTTGACTTCACTCAAAGTTGCCAACGGCCGGCGACCGTAGCAACTCACCTTTGTGACTGTCATGCCAGATCTTGACGAGACGATCAGACTTGCCCGCAGACGCAAAAAGCGTGCCATCCGGCGAGAACCGCAGAAAACTAACTGGCCGAGATGTCCTGGAAAAAGATGAAGGGGTTTAGTGTGCGAGATTCTCGAGCAGGAAGATGTTACAGACAGCCGTGTTTGGTGTATTTGGTCTCAATCCGACTCTTAGTGACTCGCTTGCTCAAGGAAAACAAAAAAAAACAGCAAATTCCTAGACGACAAACTGCCTAGCCATACAGGGCAGGTGCGGCCAGACTAACATAATTGAAGAGCTGCAAACAAAAAATTGAAGTGGCTTAGCTCGGCTATGCCAGGATATACGTAGCGTGAGCTTATGCGCACAAAATGAGAGGCGTTGTCAAGTGGCTCCGGAGCAGCGTCAGACTTGGCTACTGCGCAACGGAGGCGCACAGCTGGGCACGCAGCGGCGCCACTGCGTCTGCCGCAGCTATGAGGTCACTCCTCTGGAATGTGCAGACCGGCGAGGCGCGCGTGGTGGCGGCGGAGCACGCGGCGGCGGCGTCTCTGGCGCGCCAGCTGTGCGCCGTGTGACATCCCTGCTCCTCGCACTTGCGCAGCACGGAGCATGGCTCATTATGCGAGCCACGCAAAACTGCTCAACCTCGGCCAGTGTAGCTCACGCTACAAAAGTTATCCGGAAAGCTGCATGTAGTATGTCTGTGGCATTGGGAAGGAGGACGGTTTAGGTCGAATTTTGAAAACATTTCCTCGCTGTAGTGCTGGATTTAATAAGGCCGCACTACAGAAGCTAAACGTGAGAAAGCCGATATATAGGTTGCCTGAAATGCCAACGCTCTATCTAAAATGGGCTGTAAAAATTGGTGCCTGCATGCAGTAATCTAAACTTTTCGTGAAAGTATATAGTGCTGGATTTAATAAGGCCGCACTACAGAAGCTAAACGTGAGGAAGCTGATATATAGGCTGCCTGAAATGCCGACGCTCTATCTAAAATTGGCCATAAAAATTGGTGCCTGCATGCAGTAATTTAAACTTTTCGTGAAAGGTGTAATTCACAAGTGGATGTGAACTTGTAAAATTACAAGGTGTAGCCTCCTTTCTGCAAAAAATAGGGTAAAACAACTTGCCAAGGTCAGCTGCAAACGACGCCGCGGACGACCGGGTCGACTAGTGGGGCTTTGATAGATGGCGCTACCTCTTTGTTTCGGCTTGCTTTTAAAAGAAATATTGAGACTGCCTGCGACGACCGTCGTCTACTAAAATTAACATAGTCTTTTTGTAATGTACCTTTGATTTAAAAATAAATGCCGACAACAATAGCAAGACTTGAAGTAGCAAAAATAAAAAAAAAGCGACGACATGCGCAGGCAACGGATTTCGCTTGCGCGTCGTCTGCTTTCTTTTGCTGGTCGGCTACACCTTCAGACGCTGCTCTTGACGCCATCTATCAGCATGCGCGCCAAACGCACCCCGCCACTAGACTCGGTCGTCTGCACTGCCGTGCGTCATTGACTCTTGCAAGTTCTTTGGCCCTATTTTGTACAGAAAGGGAGCTACACCTCGTAATTTTACAACGAAAAACCAACCTGTGAAATACACCTTTGACGAAAAGTTTTGATTGCTACATGCAGGTGCCAACCTCTATGGCCCATTTTAGGTTAAGCCTCGGCATTTCAGACACCCTACAACGAATGCAACGGATGAAGGAGAACTTTGTGCACCGGAAGCTAGGAGGCCTCGCTTATGTCAGCCACCGACGGAGGTTGATGGCCATGAATCCAAACTCAAATCTTAAAAGAAATCTTTTTTGAACCGTTGGTTCAGGCGACATACCGGGCTGAAGCATTTGCACCCACCTTCATCGCTAAGAACACCTTCCAGTGAAGCTTGAGCATTCTACAGCATTCAGTGCATCAATACACCGCGAAACCCCCCCGATCGTTTACTCGAGCAGAGTCAGTAGATTGATTGTAGAGCTCGAGAGCGGTAATGTCGGAAACGAAAATACTATTTTACCCCCGAAAAACGAAATCACATGCCTGCACTTCCAAATACAGTCCCACGAGGCAGTCTCCTCTGGGAGCGGGGGCGGAGCTTCCTCGTTGCCCAATTGGAAAGAGACGGCGGGGCCGGCGGCCATCCGGACACCGCCCCCTCCGTCTTCACGGAGAACTTCACTCTCTCCCTGAATGGTGCAGCGCCAGAGCTGGATCCAGTCGCCGCCGGTCAGAAGTCGCGTGCCTGGACCGCAGAGATGGTATGCACAATTCAAACGCTTATTAAATCGCAGCCCGGCCTGCAGTCTGCACGGCCCAGCACATGTATGTTTGTCGCTCAAGAAGGCAAGCCAAGCATGCACCATGCGTGTGAACATTGAAGGTGGCAGAGGCCAGAAGCTCCTTTCTGGGATAGCCTACTGGAGAGGAGCTACAACTATTGTGCCAACAATACTTGTATTTACATCAAGAACCATAATAAAAATTGTCCAGTTCCTCGCAGAACGTTACCGATTTCCCCCTTAGCGCAATGAATTACGATATACGTAGGTGCATCTTAGATTAGCTTCATCTAACACTAAAAGTATTGTTTCCTCTTCCAACAACCCAATCTCGCAAGAATTACTTTGCACAACGTACTAATAACATGCAAAACTTTTTTCTTCTTTTTATGTGACGAGCATGGTGGCTAGGTTGAGAACTTGACCAATAAGAACAACACTATTTTAAAAAATGTAGAGCCCTTCCACTTCACATGAAGATGGAAAACCAGCGAAGCTGTTATCTTTACGACATCTAGGACGATGCCTAGAGGATGACGTCTAGGACAACCTTAAGGACGACTTCTTGGACGACCTCAAGAACGATGCCTAGAAGACGACGTCTGGGACGACCTCAAGGACTTCTAGGACGACCTCGAAAACAACTTCTAGGGCAACCTCAAGGACGACCTCAAGGACGACCTTGAGGACGATGTCTAGGAAGACCTCAAGGATGACTTCTAGGACAACCTCGAGGGCAATCTCGAGAACGACTTCAAAAATGACCTTAAGGACGACGTGTAGGACAACCTCAAGGACGACGTCTAGGATGACTTCTAGGACGACGCCTAGAGAAATTCAGCCCTTCCACTCTGGTAAGACCCAGAGGGGAAATGCTGGAAAGGTTGCCGCCGTCTATGAGCAACGGCAGCAACCAGACAACCGGCAAGTTGGTTGCCTTGTTGCCGCCGTTGCTCATAGATGGCGGTAGCTGTCTGGAGTTTTGTGCCGACATTTGTTTGCCCACGGTCACGATACTGGGGAAACTAGCCCTTAAGAGCTCCGCTGTTAAAAGCGAAAGTATGCAAGAGAGCTGAAGTTAAAAAAAAAGAAAAACCTAAACCTCGACATACGAAGAAAGAAATAAACCGACAAGACACAAAATGTTATCTTGTCCGTTATGTTATTCCCCTGTGTGTCGGGGTTTGGATTGGGTAGAATCATTTGTTTCTGTTTCTGATTTAGCGCTTGGATGACGTAGCCGAACGCCGCGTCAGCATTCAGCCGGGCTCGCATATCATTGGTAGCGCCCCAATTTAACACGAATCTAGCCGGATGCCCGTGCTCAATCGAGGAGGGTGATGCAGAAGAAACCAGTTCACAGGCCCTTTGTTGGGTAAGCACCAAGCTTTGTGGCGTAGAAAACAAGCGCGACAAAGCAACCCCTATTGCTCAATATCCTCGCCAATATACAAACAGGTGCCCTCAGAATCAAGACGAAGAAAAGCTTAAGAAGTGGTTAAAAACACCTTCACTCGTACAATGAGGTCGGACACCGCCATCCGAGGATCCTGAATGCATCACTTCAAGACTTATTAAAAAAAAGAATACCTTCAAGGTTCCAGGAGAGCACGCTGACAGTGTAGTCCAGCTCAATCGTCGCTGTTTGGATCCATTTGTAGTCCAGTTTCTGTGAAATGAATAAGAGGCTTATACACTTTGCACAGTGTGAAGCTTTTAAGAGTGTCTTCACACACAGTGCCTTAGTTAGGATAACTGCAAACCTGACAGAGTGCACAAGTGGTTAGCGAGTTCCCAAACACGACATCAAGAAAACAATGTATGCTGTGGAATTCGTAGCGTGAAGAAAGAAAAAAACATTCTATCAGATGAACCACTTCTCAGGTGCTGGTCAATTGACATGGCAGACGGTCCTGTCATGCTATGCAGCACCAAGAAATTAGCATAGTGAAAATAATGAGTTTCGGTAACAGATGAAGTGCTACTTTGATCAATACTTTTTATAACTTTTATCAGTCATATTTTCTGAACTATAGACTGCACCCGGTGCATGATCTACATAAGCAAATTTTGAGTGAAAGAAAAAGCTTTTTTATAGATAGTTTGCATACCCAGTGCTTAGTCTGTACATAAAAGAATCTCGTGCACAGAACACCTTGACAAATTCCTGCTCTGTAACCTCAGAAAGGAACTTCATCATACATAAACAATCATCAGCATACTCTGCATACATAAATATTCATTAACATACCCCACCATTCACAAAATCTGCCATATTTCATCGTAATGAACGACATAAAAAAACAAATTTTTGTATAGTCCGCACCACGTAAAATGCCAACTTCTAGACATGTATACGGTAGTCGTGGACTGTACTCTTAGAAAATATGGTTATCCACACATCCTGCAGGTGCTCAGATTGCTGCTATACATCAAGTTACATACGTGAGCTGAAGTCTGCTGCAAGAGGGGAGAAGGTTCAAAGATGGCGACATCTTTGCCGTAAGCAGCCGAAATCTGCAAAGAGAATGGATATAAAAATTCAAAGCTCGTCATCCTACAAGTAAATACCTAAGACTAATAATCACTACGGAAGAATTTTAGTGCCAAGCTGGAATCATTACATGCAGAGAATTGACAACAAAATAATTTCCCACTCTCAAATTTCCTTCTAAAAGAAGGTTGAAAGGCATTTCTGTCGACAGATCTGAATTAAAAGGAGTTTTGAAGTTGGTGACGTCCACGAAGTAGCAAATTTCTTAGCGGATGTATTGCATTTTGTTATAGTGAGCTAATGGTTACCGTATTTACGAGACATACTTTGCCTCTTTCCTTTGTAAGTTCACAAGGAAGCTAGACAATTTCACGAGTTCAGTACAGCACTGCCAGAGGTCCAAGTGTGTAAGTGTAACTCCTTGAAATCCCTTGTTTGCTGGAGCACTTGCATATGGGGAGCACTTCCTAGGGCCACACCCTCAAACTTCTCATAATGAACACAGAGCTCTTCAGATAAAATATAACAGTGTACAAAAGTAAGAGCAAACAGAAATAGAAGCATAAAACCTACCTTTCCAATGTCAGTGGAGCAATCGATGCAGCAGACTTGGACATTGCCATGGCACACACCTGGGATGATCTGTACCCTCTCAAAGTTGCTTGCCAATATCACTATATTGCATCCAGCAGCATACACCTGGTAGAAAAAATGAGCACAAAATTAAATTCAGTTATTAATATCTACTTTTCTTTTTTTGTCGAGGCATGATATCAGAATTTCCAGTAGTCTAGCAAGGTTTGCCCCAGTCACAAAATTTAATAGCTTGCACTGATGTCCAAGCTATGCAAAGTAGGTCACCAGCATGGTGGGCACTGACGTGATTTGGTCCGCCATGCTGGTGGCTGATTGCTTTATGCCATTGCCATGATATACTTCGAAGCAATGAAAAAAAAGTAGAAATAACCACTGCAGAATGATGCCGCGTGCAAGTCCCGTATGCATTTATATTTATACCATTTAACGAAACTCAGCTTGCTCGTGTGTTAATAATATCTATACCGGAAGTGTAAAATGCGATTGCTCGTCCGAAGCGCAAATCAAACCCAAATCTCCCTTCAACATTACCACCGCTTTATCTCCCAACGTCGGCACAGAAGCTAGCGGCAAAATTGAAGGCTTTACGACCGAAAAAGCTCCTAAAACTTGGAAGGGCACCAACGATGCCCCGCCCCCTTTTTAAAGAGCTGCGCTGAGTACCACCTCTCACCTACGAGTTCAAGATTGTCAATAGAAAATAAACAAACAAACATAAGTGATCATATCTTTTCCCGACCGCTTCGATAAGATATGTCCCTCATAAATCGGCTTGCAGTAACCCCGGAAACTGCTGAGGGCACGATTTTGGAGCTGAGACGAGTAAAAGATCGAACGCGATTGATCGAGACGTGGTGATCGCGCCGGTTCTAAAGCCACCGAACCGATCGCGCTCACATTTTTGTGCAATTAAAAAATATACGGCTCCAAAAACCGCTGCATTTATGCGATAGCTAAGGTAAGCTTGCACTCACGTACCGAAGCGAGAATGTAGCACATAGCTGTCACCACCAACCAAAACGTTTGCGAACTCAACGATTTGGCGGTCACTCACCGTGAACGGTACGCCTTCTACGCTTCCGACGGAGTAGCAGTGATCCCCGGCGTTCACAGCGCCCGTCAGAACTTGATGCAGATTCATCGTAGCGTTCTCTCAAAGTCCTGTGGCAGACTCCACGCGCGTTCACGGTAAAAATCCAGTCCCACGCCCCCAGCGAAGTCCTCGTCAGAGTCCGCCGCAAGTGGTCGGACGGTTGAGACGAACTCCCGCTGCACAAATCGGGGGCTTGGTGGATTAGTCTTCAAGATGTGAGCACGTCTCGATCAGGGCACCGGCCGTACCGGTAACCTGTGGCCCGTGACATCGTGGAAAGCTTGACCATCGCGGCGGTAGAGGTTCTGTGGCCCCGCCGTCAGATAGGATATGTAGGCTTAGATTCTGCGTCAGACGTGTTGGAAATCACGCTGGGTAGGCTCCCGGCTTCGTTCGCGGCGTTGGAACGGGTCCGAGGGGGGCATGGGGGTTGCGACTATCCATCGAGGAGTTTAATTGGACCTGAGGATCGATGCGAAAGCGCTGGGGGAACAAACATGCCCGCCGAATCAGGCGGCGGGGGATATCACGGCGAAGACCGCAGTAACACGCGTAAAATGGCACACAGGCGCTAGCAGACGAGTTGTTTCGCTGGATCGTCCAGAGATGGCAGCACGCTGACAGATGGTGTTAGTTGTTGAACGTATACGCTAGATGGCGCACAGGGCCGCCCAATGTTCTTTATATGCGTGGATACCCCATTCATTTTGGCACGGCTCTGCATTTTGGCAGAGCCTACATTTACGGCTCTGCATTTTGGTATTAGGTATTTGGTATTTATTAGCGCTCGTGAGCGCAGGCAGCGCAGGCAGCGCAGGCGCCACAGAAAGGCGTGTAGCCCGTGCAATAATGCGTGATGCCTGTGAGGCCCGTCTAGAGGGGGTGATTATGTTAGTGATTAATGAACAGTGAAGCAGTGATGCACTGTGAGGCCCGTGAGGGATGGGGCAGGGTTATGCCACTGTGGGTTATGCGTGTGATTGCAGGTGTACTCCAGCCTCGCGACAAAGTTCTATAGTAGGTTACAAGTCAAGAAGGTAGCGGCAAATGCCCCTCAAAGGGAATCACATATCCCTCCGCCACCTCCACATCCAATAGCGTCCCATCGTTTCCGTGACGTCGCGGCCAACGCGCGAGGAGGGTCTTGCCTTTCTGTACATATTTGCTTTATCTTTCAACTTTAACTTAGCATTGTGGAAGCCACGAGAGGGAGATTAGAGTTTTCCCCCTCCAATGGAAACAAATACGACTTTCAAGGATTAGGTTCCCCCTCCGATGGATACAAAGGCTGCTTTCAGGGGCTCGGTTCCCCCTCTGATGAATACAAAGGTCGCTTTCTTAAAAGTGGGATCGGAGACAAGTTGGCATCACTCTGTAGCCAATATCTATTCATTGAAGCGGAACAAAGAGCGTTTCCAGTGAACTCTTCTTTCTACTGCGGAGGGATTTGAAACCGGCGCATCACGTTTGTGGGAGGAGCTTCTCCTACCTTCTTAACTTGTAATCGACTATTGGGGTGGAGGACAGACCGTGACGCCCCAAGCGGTTAACTGAACAACTACACGAATGGGGACAACAAATACAATGACGCAGCGCTCGGCCGACATAACCGAACGCGGCGTCAGCGTTCGGCTGGAGTTCGTGTTCTCCGGCGAGGGGGAGGAGGGCTCTTTTCTTTTCGCTACGGCCTGCATGAAAAATGCAGCATGCACGATCCCAGCTCAGCACAAAAGCCGAAATGGGTCAAGCTCGCATCTCTGAAAATAGATCCGGCACTTAACGTCGCTTCGTCGATTGTTAGTATTTTTTACATTAGATTGTGCCCCGCGCTCTATTGTAGAAGATGACATGGCCATGCCCATAAGGCCTGTCGGCATCTGCACAGGCCTTGTGTTGAGTAAACTCCGAGCGTGGGGAAAACAAACAGTGAAAACAAACGGGTCAGAGCGCCCTGGGCCGACCCTCGCTGAAGGGCCGAGCGTGGATTAGGGCCGAGCCAGCCGGAACTGCCCAGTGCGGGGGCTAGGCCGACCACTGCGAAAGGGCCGGGAGGGGTGTCGAGGCCGAAAGAGGGGGGAAGGCCGGGCACGGCGGCAAGGCTAAGGGAAGCGTAAGGGCCGATAACGGGGGTGGGGATTAGAGCGATCAGTGCACGCGTGGCTCCTTCGTCGACGTGGGAATTCGTTGGAAAGAAAACCGATAGATGGCGCGCCCTGTTTTCGCTCCTTTCTGTTTGGAGACCTGTTTGGTTTGACGAGTCTGGCGTGAAGCACGGTGGAGGAAAAATGTGTTTCTTCCACCGCGGCCTAAAAACCTTTCTTTTTTTAACACATTTTGAGCGAGCGAGCGAGCGATTGTCACAGCAGAGTGAAGTCTGGAAAAGCGAAACAACGTAATCCCGCTGCATGAGCTCTCGTGCATCCAGATCTTCTTGCAGTGCTATGAACTCGTGCTCTAGCTTTCGCTATAATACACGGGGCTCCTAAATTGTCTCAACATTTTTGTCTTTTATGTGCTTGCCCAAAAGGGCACGGGCACAAGCCCTGTTTGCATAGAAGCCTCTTGGCTCCCCTCTAGGCTGACGGGCACAGTGTCTTCACGCGGCAAGGTCAGGAGCTTCATTTCGTCGCGTACTACTACTTCCGACTTTATGAGCCCTCACAGTGAAAGGCAAGAGGAAGAACCTCAGTTTTTTCTGCACCCCAGCCAACAGAAGAAAAGTAAACTTACCATGATCCCAAGGATAAATTCGGAGTATACTTGATGTGTGGTGTCTGAGGTGGCCAAAAAAAATGAAAAATATTCCTACGAGGGAAACTAAGCCTATCGCACATATTACACATTCTGTGCACTCCGAATCATCTGTGCGACCGATCTAGGTAATTTGCAAAGAAAAAGTCTACTAAGCAAACGTTTGGATACAATACAAATGAGGAGAACTACGGAATAGGATTTGCTCCTTTTTGATCCAAAGGCCCGACAGAATTCTAAATTGAAACCCGGATCACACCGCTTACACCTCACACAAAAGACAGTCTGACAGACACGATCGAGTCACCGCGAGAACCGTGTTTCGAATGCCGCGTGCCATGTTTCTTCTTGAACTCATTGCCCTGCAGCATTCGAAGAACGGACCCCGCGGTGACTCGCGTTCGAACCTGTCTGCAGACCGTCCTTCGTAGGATTTATGAGCAGTGTGACCCCAGCTTAACGTTCAGGTATATATTTTATCATGAAAATCCTGAAAGATTACGTAGTCGGGGGTGGTATGTCATAAAGCAAAAGCGACGGGATTGCCATGGTGGGGAAGAACAATCAGAGATGCTTAAAAGAGATGTAAAAAAAATTGCAAGGCGAGTAAAAAAAAAAGAATTAAGATTAATTAACCGCGTTTCTATGAGAAAGCAATTGACGTTGCACTGAGTTTCTATTTTTGCACGAGCTCACTAGGTAGCCGGACAAAAGCTCACCGACAAAAGCTTACCTATTTTTTTGGCTAAAGACAGGCTGGGATAAAGTGCGGGCACGATGGACATTGCACCATTTTTAGGAGGACTGGTACCCCTTACCATACAAAGGTGTCGACAGATAAGCCATAACAGGCGAAGCGACGATTTGGGACCAAAATTTAGGTCACCGATATTGAGTGGAGCTGATAACATAAAACTTTTGGGGTACCCTTGCGCCACGCCGAAGGAACTTCGCGGATCGAAGTTTTGAACCCGCTTTTTCAATATTTTTAATGTCACGCTAAACGCGCACATAAAGGTTATCCAGAATCTACTCATCGACATTGCAAGAACGCAGTGGCATATAATGGTCAGTGGTAAGCGTGTTTCACATGCAGCGATTTCGGCCCTAGAGCGGCGCGATTTCTGCCATCGCTGCGCTCGTGCCGCTCAACCGCTAGTGCTGGCCTGAGCGCCGCGACGGCAGAAATCGCGCCGCTCTAGGGCCGAAACCGCTGCATGTGAAACACGCTTTAGTCTGGAAATACCTTTAGCTTATTACTGGAAGCATGCTTAAATAGGCTGGTTTAGGCGTGTTAGCTTTGCCTCCAGAAGTTGAAGTTGCTCGAGCGCTTGTAAACTTTGTTTAATTTTGTCAAGGCGCGATTCAGGTGTATTTCTGCAAAGTAAAAAAGAAAATAGCGTGGTACAGAAATTATATATGTTTTGCTGCTTCTTTGTGCATATTAAGGCGTCTGAACCAAAATGGGTTCATCGGGACCGCCAACTAGGGCCGCCGTTATGTCCACGCGTCTATGCCTCGCCATTCCGTCGTGGCCAAATGCATGGAACTTTCGCTCTAGATTATTATGTTAGACAAGCTTTGTACACCAACTACGGGTTTATGGACAACATTTCGTGTCAGATGAGGAACCTCTTTGCGATTGACTAGGGAAAAATATATTCTGAAATGTGATTATAAAAAGACGGCTCTCTGACTACGGCACTACCGCTGCCACAATAAGACGCAGAATGCCTCCAACATGGCGTCAAGGCACTGATAGCAGACGACAATGTTGGTTTCGATTTCGAGTCTAACCAGAAGTGAGTTAGGTGCAAAATCGTATACTTAAAGGGGCAAAAGAAATGAGCACAAAGAAGTAGGCGTGCACACTCGGAGCGCTACAAACAACTGAATTTTATTTTGAAAAAAAAAAAAGAAAACGAACATATATACACACTTTATTATACCTCACCCCAAATGAACCTGAATTCCTTATTTGATGAAACGAGTGACGACGCACTCATGCAACCGTCATACTCATTTACACTTTCTGCCGCTTTTTTGGATTCCTACTTCCCCGGAGTTTGTGTTTTATCCAGCAAAGGATCACACAAACACTTATTACAGTGGGCTTCGAAGTTCCATGAAGGAGACCGCTTTACAGAACGTTGATGACCTATGTACGATCGGGTGGTGCACGGAAGCACCCGATGACAAAAGCTCCGTGTGAAATGACCACGACTGACACACCGTCCTTTTGCCCCGCCTTAAAATGGCCAGTTTCATCAGGAGCGAATGACGCGAATTCTCAGATAAGGTGGCCGGGTCCTCACCGTGACGGCGGAGCACTTTGCTTCTAATTAAGCGACAATAAGTGGGCACGCGAGCGTGTGTAACGTAATCATGCCGTCATTGGAACAATGCTGGTTGAAGCTTGCACAGGGATTCTGCACGTGGGGCTATCATGCTACATACGTACGATCGCCCATATGTCGTTGATATTTTAGACTACCGATGTAGCGCATCCCACATGTTTGTGTGAATGTTTTTTTTTTTTTGTGCGCATGTTTTTTTGTCTTTGTTTATTTTTAAGCGTAATCTAGTTAGCTTCAATGGTGCTCTGAGGGAACGCCAACAAGGCCGACAATTTTCTTGAAATTTATATCGACCCTTTTTTTTTTTTTCGTTGGTAACCATTTTATTTTTATTGTCTCTTTTTAATTTTGACTGTAGGCTTCAAGTTGAGTTTCGAGCTTCGTGTCTCTCAGTCGCTTTTTGTCCTTTTGCTCTAGAGTCTTCTTTTTTTTTTTTTATATAAGACAACTTTACCACATTCGTTTTGGGACAACCGGATCAGAGGCGCTACGCGCCCGCCGGATCAGTCATCACCTGCCCCGCTCTCTGCGCGTGGTTACGGGAAGGAGCGTGATCACGTGATTAAAGTTAGACATGCGACTGGTTCACCGAGCACCTTAGCTTCCTCTACACTCTCAGCTCAGGGGTGACGGAGTCCAGCCAGCGAAACACACACAGAAAATGAGGTCGCGTTGGCCAAGGCCACACGATAAGGTAGGGGTCGACTGGAGGACGGTGGGGACTGTTCGACTGTTTCGGGGAACTTTCGCCATCGTGAACAGTGTTGCGCAACCGGGAACTACAAACGGGCAGAAACAGCTCTTTTCTCCAAGAAAAAAGAATTGCAAGATGAACATGCGGATATCAGGACATCGTGGTGCCAGTTTTTAAAGTTGTTTTAGTGCATTTTATTGCTTAGCGGACTGTTTTTATTGTGCGAAGCGGCTCGGCATATTCACCATCCACGCTACCTCTACTGGAAACGGCAAAAACGGGGGTTCTAGAGCTTTAATCACCAGCAGCACATTCCGTCTTAATGCCAAGTGCGATCTTGAACACGCGGATTGTCAAAACTTGTACCACTAAATAAGCTACGCTTCAGAGTAACGGCATTTGGCGGTATTGTGGCTTAAAATCATGGTTGGCAGTTATGTGAAGCTTTATCTGAAATCACAGAAAACGCTTTTTCGTCCTCCACAAATGTTTAAACAGTTCGCGACAAAGCAAAGCTATATTACATGAGCTTCCTTACACCGAATTTAATGTTGAGGAAGTCGCACTTTTGAATAATGACGATCGGCAGCTATGTCTGCTCTGCACAAGCACCAAAAAGACGGCGCCCACAACAATGTCAGCGAACGGAGTGCCGATACTCTAGACGCAGCTCATTTAGTGGCTCTAGTGAAAACCATGGATATACTCTCGGCAGCCCCTACACACCTGTGACCTTCCTGTGTGCATACATGTCACTACTAGCCTCGACGGACCGAAGACGCGATGGACCGCCCTTCCTTCCATGTGAGTGACAAAGAGAGGACCTCTTGACCATCGGGGACATGTGTTCTTGCTACACAATGTACGCTTTGTCATGATCCGATGAGTTTGGACTGCGTAGAACTCTGTGACAGGAATCTCCGACGAGTCCAGCCTGTAACCCACAGAGATCGGCCCGACTGGCCTTGTACAGCGCTAATTGTAAGTGTCTTTTTTTTTTTTTTTTTATTCAAATAGACTGTTAGGGACAAACTGATTGGTTATTTTATATGTTCGAAGTCATTTTTATTTTATTTTTCCTGTTAAAATATGGGTGTCTTCTTGTCGCAAGATGTATGTCTAAAGCTGAATACCACAGAAGCGTTGGTTAACCCTTATTTGCCCAGATTCGGTTTGTTGGCTGGAAGTGGAGTTTAATTTATATCAACGCTCTATTTGAGTGTATTTGCCTGTAATTTTCTTTACTCGTCAAGCTTTTTTTACGTGCGTGATTTATTTGAAATGCTTGATTGATTCAAGCGTTATGTTCTGTTCAGGTGTAATGTTCCTCTCGTACAACAGGCTATTTATTGAACTGTTAATTTTGTAGCACATTTGACACTGGTGAGCTGAAAAAGGCCAGCGATTTGGTTTATAACTTGTAAATAATATGAAGGAAACACGAGTACATCTGT
The DNA here is from genome assembly GCF_016920785.2 of Ixodes scapularis. Taxonomy (NCBI): domain Eukaryota; kingdom Metazoa; phylum Arthropoda; class Arachnida; order Ixodida; family Ixodidae; genus Ixodes; species Ixodes scapularis. The sequence goes on from NW_024609837.1 coordinate 60,269,165, forward strand.
AACTACATATTTCTGTGCCGCAAATTCCGTAAATGTAAAGAAGTTTTTTTTTTTTTTTTTTCCAAATCAACGTAGAGATATAAGTGTTAACTTAAATGGTGAGATTGTAATTAGCAGGTCTTAAGGCTAGATGAAGGGTTGAGGAACCCTATGATGTTGCAAGAATAGGGCTAAACAATTTATGGATTAACCTTTCTACTATTTGATTAATTTCTTTAATCACTATCAATATTTAATACTAGATCGGTTGAGCTCTGAGTTAGGACAAGTCGGGCGAACAAAACAACAGTTAACGTCTATGCCGGGTTGCTGGAAACAGCGTCTCAGCTGAGACTAGGGAAAGCACTGTAAAAGCCAGCGCAAAAGCTGAGCGCGACTCATACTTCGTCTCAAGACGCGCGCGCCCCACCCTTTGCAGTGCTTTTTTTCACCCATTGTCGGCTGGGGCGCTGATTGCAGCAAGCCGGCCCAGGTGTCTTACTTGCTCATCTATTTGTTATATAAGGCAGTACTGCTATCTCCTAGAATACGCAAGTTTATTGTATACAAAATAACGAAAAATATTCGCTGGAAACGAAAGTTTTCATTATAGAAATGTAAACATTAAAAGAGTCGGCAGGCCTTTTTGAGATTTTATGTTAGAGAGCAACTGAATCGATTAATCGAACAGTTGATTAAAGGGTGACGAATAATAAAGCTATATATATTTTTTATTTCGATATTCATAATTGACAAGGGTAAGAGAGAACTGACAGTGACTGAAAATGAAAGGTAAACGAATATTTAAAATTACAGTGGTATGAGGTGGCCTAGTGGGAACTGGCATTTGAATTGAGGCCCTCGCTTCTGTTTCTTTTAGAACTGTGTGCCCAGAACTCTGCGTGGGATCCAATCACGTTCTTGCCCGGTTCACAGCTTGCAGGGGTGAATCCTGGCACTCATTTTTGCTTTAATTTGTCTTTAATTGTAATACTTAATAAAACGTATTGACGGTACACTTTGAATTGCATGCTTCTATATTTACCTGGATGCGATAAAAAAAATTCCACAGTGAATGTGGCTTGTTTACTGCAGCTTTCTTTTCAGATGTATATGTAGTGTTCAACTGACCACTACAAATACATCTGAAAAGAAAGCTGTATGTCCGCTAAAATGGCTGCCGATAATAGTACAACCCGCTCTTGAAATCAGATGCCAAAATTTAAATAGCCAGGGCATAAGGTGGGGAGCTAATATTGGATAAGCCAGTGATTAAGGTTTGATGCCAATATTGGTTGTAGGATTCACAATCAGTAGTGGTCCAATGATGGCTTAGGTGTTGGTGAAATTGTGGCCCAACGTTGGGCTTAAATTTTGGTTAAAAGGCGGTCGAACCATGGCATAAATGATGGTCCAATATTAGCCTAAATATTGGTTGAATCGTGGTCCTACATTGGCATTAGTTAATGGTCCAACGTTGGATCGGGTAGCGGTTTCGAGAAAATCAACATTAGGCCAACATTGGAGCCAATGTTTGCCATTTGCGGGCCTATTTGGTCAAACAATGGTGTGCTGCTTGGAAGTTGGGGCGCAGTAATCGTCTAAAAGATAACGCACTATGTTTCTTTTTTTTTTTTGGAAGTGTTATGTGTTCTGTCGTCTGCTCTCAAGCACGTTCTCGCTGGACTGAATCATCGGTCTTCCTCGCGCAGATTCCGTCTGCGACGCAGGTGACTTCTACAGTCATTATATAGAGCTGTGACTCTAGCGTGCAGTGACTTCCAAGCATGCTTTGCCATCCGTGATCCCTCAGTTTTAGCAGACCGTTTTTGCACCTTCGATACGATACTTCAGCGGTGCGATCGGCCATGGAGTAGTTATGCCTGGGCGCGTAAAGGCCTGTTCACACATACAGCGGAGCGCTAAGTTAGCGCTACGTGAGCGCTCCAAGGAGCGCTCATGTGGCGCTTCCTGGCGCGTGACTTAGTTCTAACACAGCGCGCGATTAGCGCTTCTGTAGCGCTTTGTTAGCGCTCCAGTAGCGCTTTGTTAGCGCTCAAGTAGCGCTTTGTTAGCGCTCCAGTAGCGCCTTGTTAGCGCTTCAGTAGCGCCGTGTTAGCGCTTTAGTAGCGCTTCTTGTACCGCGGTGCTGCGGATTAGCGCGTGCACTGCGGTTCCGGATCCTGTGCTTGGGTGCGAATCAGCAGCACCATGGCGGACATGTGGGATGCTGAAATAGAAATGCGACCAATGCTCTTACATACGCGATTAACGCCCAGAAGAGCCTTCTGGGTGCGCGACATCTTTCGCCACCGAGATACCGACAGGTATACCTAGTGAACTTTGTTCCTAGGCTGAGGGACCGAGACACAAAGTTCTTTCCAAGGCGATTATTTTTTACCTGCATGTCTTTGAAACCAGGGTCACGCATATCGAATAGAAAGCGATGAGGTCGTACCTAATCAATTAGTCGCTCAAAGTCCATGACTCTGGGTCGCCTGCCCGACCCTTTGCTTGGAGAGCGGCTGTTTTACTTCCTCTTCTTTCAATGCCAAAGGAAAAACAACAACAAAGGAATCGCCGTGCACGCGCTGTTCCGCAGCAGCAAGCACGGCACAAGGAGCGTGCAGAGCGCTAACAGAGTGCTTCTGTAGCGCTAACAGAGCGCTAACAGAGCGCTAACAAAGCGCTTCTGTAGCGCTAACAGAGCGCTTCTGAAGCGCTTACAGAGCGCTACTAGGGAGTTTTAGAATAACGTACGCAATTTTAGCGCACGCAAGCGCTAAATTTAGCGCTTGTATTAGCGCACGCGACGCGAGAGAGTTTTAGAATAGCGTTTCTCCGCCGCGACGCAAAAGCCCAAACATCTGGCGCTTGCGACGCCACCAAGATACAGTAAAAATTTTTATTTCACACACGAAATGATGTAACTTTAGAAAAAGAACTATTTTTTGGTCCAGAGTAGCATTTTAATTAGTTTAAACATGAGAACGCGACACGAGCGGTTGACTGGTCGTGTCCGCTTGCGTCGCCTCGGCAAGAGAGGTCTCGTGTACTGGCCTTCGCACATCGTTCCTTCGCCGTGAAATGTTCGCGCGTCGCAAGCATCAAGTTGCCGGTGATCGCTGCCAAACGTACAATGTCGTCCCGTATTGAAAATTGCAGTCCCGAGGATGCCGCCGACGTCGCACTCACGACGCCGCCAAAGCAGCCGCCGTAGCCGCCAACATAATCGTGGAAGCCGCCATTTTTTTTAACTGTGCTCGTCTTGGATTGAGCCTACTTCTCACCACGAATCCTCCTTGGAGAAGCGCAAAGACTCTTTGCGTACGCACGCTATTTCCGAGAAATAGCGCGCGCTAAAATTGCGCACGCAAAGCGCAAAACCTGGTTTGCGTTCGGAGCATGCGCAGTGGCGACGACGCTATTCTTTGCGCACGCAAAGCTTTAGCGTGCGCTATTCTAAAACTCCCTACTGAAGCGCTAACCGAGCGCTACATCACGCGCTAGGAAGCGCCACATGAGCGCTCTTTGGAGCGCTCACGTAGCGCTAACTTAGCGCTCCGCTGCATGTGTGAACCGGCCTTAATTAAGAGGGGGCGCACCTCAGAGCCCCATAGAGAATACATGAGGTTTTTCACCAAATTAAAAAAAATTCTCACATAATAACGGCTGCGCGGATCTTCTTGAAAATTTCGGCTTTAAAGACATTGAGTCATTATCGAGACACTAAGCGCAACAAATGTTTCATCATAAATTTAATTATATTCTTTAAAAAATCATGAAAATGGTCAAAATCGGCTAATTCGGCACTCTTGCGTTCGGAGCGAATTTACAAAATTATATAAATTCAAACATAAGAAGTATTGCGCTTACTGTCTTCTAAATTTATTACGGAATCGAATAATATTCAAATTATTCATGTAAGTCGATTTGTTCCGTAACTACAGCAAATATAAAGAACCAAGGTGTCGGTGCTTGTTTTCGTTGTTTTTAAGGTACCTCTCTCTCCCGTGCGGTGGCGCTCGCTGTCCACGAAATGCGAAATCGTCCGTTCGGAGATCGGCCGGATCGGCACTGTGCGAGGTGTTCTTCCGCGGCCGTATTCCGCGCCCGTATCCTGTTTCATTCTGCACGCCGAGGCGTCGCATAGGTCGGCATTTTAAGCTGTCCTCACTCAAACTCACGATCACTATTTTTTCCTCAATCAGAACTCACGCCCACTCACGATCACGATTTATTCAAAATAGGATCATCACCCGGACTCACCCTCACGGCTCAACGCAAAACCAAAACTCACTCGCCGTCATCATCACGGTCGTCACGCTCACAGATCATCACGGTCATCACGCTCACAGGTCATCACGAATCATCAGACTCACAGGTCATCACACTCACAGTTCCTCACGGTCCTCACACTCACAGGTCATCACACTCACAGATCCTCACGGTCCTCATACTCACAGGTCATCACGGTCCTCACGGCACTCACACTCTCAGCTCCTCACGGTCCTCACTGTTACAGGTCATCATGCTCATCACACTCACAGGTCCTCACACTCACAGCTCCTCACGGTCCTCACACTCGCAGGTCCTTGCGGTCCTCACACTCACACAGGTCCTCACGGTCCTCACACAGGTCTTCACGCTCATCACACTCACAGGTCCTCACACTCACAGGTCATCACGCTTGCCGGTTGCTTTCTTTGTGCTTTTCTTTTGTTTCTCTCAAGCCTTTGGTTTGTCTTCGCGTGAGTCGTGCGGCGGGGAAACTTCTGAGCCATTAATCCAATTTGAAAGAAATGTACTATGTTAATGTTTATGCTCCGCGCATTTCTACCAAATTTCGTAAACCTGGATGAATTACGAAAGAAACTAAATGCAAGCTGACTAAAGTGGGTGCGTTTAACTTTCGCCTGCTGACAAGGGCGGCGGGGAAAACAGAAGCGCGCCTTCCGACAGGTTACACAGACAATGTCGCAGTGATTAGAACATCGCCTCGCTGTGCATACCTCGCTCATTTGTACACAGATAAACAATTACTACATATATCACCTCCGTTTCTTTTTTTTTTGTGCCACCCACAGGTACTTACTTCTACGGAAGTTTATGCAGAATGTATATATAGTAAACATATGGGCATCGACCCATATTTTTTTTGTGTGTGTGTGGGGGGGGGGGGGGGGGGAGAGAACGGTTATATTAGGTAGGGTGGTTGCACGTGACGACGGTTTGAAATCTCACCATAATCCCTGTTGACAGTGGTGTCTGTCAGTCGTATGCTATTCTATGAACAGAGGCCGCGGTGGCTGAGTTTTCTTCTCACTTGAGTTGCTTCTGATTTTGTTGATCGACCGTGCTTGCCGGTGTAGGCTGCGATTTAAGGAGAATCATCGGCTGGCATTGTTTCTCAGTCATGTGGGCCTTTATAAAATACTGTCAGCATTCATTATCTTGATACATGCAGCCGTCCTTGAATTGATTTCGTTTGGATTGGTTTGACTTTGGCATGACTTTGCTTGGTTTGGTTTGGGGGTTTGCGGCCGTCCCCATGTGGTTCTTTGTCGCGCTCTCGATCATGTAGGGCGCGCCACTTTTCATGTGGCAAGCCGCGTCATTCTTGACACGCAGTTTTATAATGGGCAATCAGTTCGTCGAACAAGGTTTCATAGACAGATTGTTTCATCGACACTGCGATGTTTCATCGGCAGATCGTTTCTTCAACATTTGTTTCATCGATGTGTCATCCGAAGATCGTTTCTTCGACATTCGATGCTCGACAGAGCTTATTACTCAGCCACCATATTACTACATTTCATAGACACTTTTTTTGTTCGTTTGGTTTTACTCGTACGTCTAACGACATTTCTCTTTCTCTCTCTTTCATCGACGCGGCGTTGGCTCCTTGACGTCATGCGTTCTTCGCGTGTTCGCAGCGCACTACGGTGTCCGCTTCGGACAGGGCGCAGGTGGCGCAAGCGCAAATGCTCCTCACTCTTTGTACGCATGCAGTGCAGTGTGCTGTGCGTGGTGTTGGCTGTGCGCTTACGTCGCTTACGTTGCTGGAGTGGTGCGTGCGGCGCGGCGGCCTTTTGCACACGTATGACCGTTTGGCCGCGTGCTCGGCCTGTCTAGCGGATATTGGTTTACTAAAGGAGCGTGCCCTATAGGGGGGCGGGGGGGGGGGGGGGGGAACTGAGGCTCGGAGCTCGGCAGCCAGACGGTCGGACGTAATTGTTGCTTTCTGTCGTGCTTTTGGCCGCGTGCACACTTGACGCTCGGGAGATGCTGAATCATTCCAAACTTTTTCTCAAAGGAGTTTTTCTCGACGCAGTGGTGGCTCATTTTTTGTAGCGTCATGTGAGGCTTATTTCGTGCCCAGTAATGCACGCGAAATTCCAAAACTGACGTTTTGCAAGTGTTCCGAAATAGGTAGTGACGTAGAGGTTAATCTGTCGGTTTCGGTAGTCTTTAAAAGTCTAATGAACGAGGTATTTGCATTGTTATATAGTCGGAGCATAAGGAGTTTGAGCGAATATAGGGGGCACTCCGATCGATCCAACATGGCGGAAAAGAGGGGGATAGATTTGCGGCGCCCGTAGATCGGTAGCGTATAAATTAAACAAAGCGTCCTGTTCTGTTTGTTTACGTGTGCGAGACGATCATCGCTTCAACCAAGACCTACCGTGATGCTACAAATGAAGTGTTCAAGCCAGTCGAAGGCAAGCAATCTTGCCATAGTCAAGATATGTGTGCAAGTGTTCGACGTGAGCTCTCACGCTGGTGCAGCTGTCATCAAGTTGAACCGAATGTACTTGGGTCCAAAGAAAGGTGCACATCAACAATGTTGGCGCGTTGAAACTATGACGCGTACTTTATCTAAAACTAAACTTATCGGTCTGCGGCTACAAACATTTTCGTTGACGTTGCTTAGATGAAGTAACCATTCAGGCCCATTCAGGCCTCGCATTAAACGGTGTTGCGAACTCTTCGGTTGTTCTAGTTAATAGTGCTAAAAAGCGGTTGGATGGAAAGTATGACAGCTACAGCATACAAGGGACGACTGAGGTCTTTATCCTGCGTTCTATGTATGGAAACATCGGTATCCTTGGTGTTATATTGCGATCAGCTGGTCGCCGATCGTCCTGTTTTTACGCATAATGTAAACAAGCCCCGGAAGCGCCAATCTCATTTCGATGTGCTTGTGCACCCCTACAAGCCTCCTTTTGGCTCTTGTGGAAAGCTTTATTGTAATAGCAATAGTCTCATCGGCCGTTCGAGTTGTATGTACCACGGTGATATCTGCTGTGTGCGATCTGCAAAATAAACAAGTCTGTATTAAATGCCAGAAAGAGAACAAAGGTAAAGCTTTTTTAACTTTTTTTTTCTTTTCACAAAAGAGGGCAAAGCTTCTGAAACAAGAGCAACCTAAGCTGATATTTGAGTGTGCTCAAGAATGAATGGCAAAAGGTGCTTATGCTAAGTGGTAGATGTACACAGTTAATTTTCTTTTGCCTCTGCATTGTAAATTGAAAGATATGTGTCAGCAGAAGGCACGTGTCCCTTTGAAAATGTATTTTATTAGGGCAAAAATAGGTTTTCATACACAACCGAAGAGTTCGCAACACCATTTAATGTGAAGGCCTGAATGGTTACATCATCTAAACAACGTCAACGAAAATGTTTGTAGCCGCAGACCGATAAATTTAGGTTTAGATAAAGTATGCGTCATAGTTTCAGCCTCAAACGCCAAACATTGTTGATATGTACCTTTCTTGATGACAACTGCACCAACGTGAGAGAGCCCACGTCGTCGAACACTTGCACCCATATCATGACTAGGGTATGGCAAGATTTCTTGCTTGAAGTGAAGATCATCTCGCTACGACTAGCTACGAGCACACACTGCAGCGATGCAGGCGTCGAAGGGGTGCATCGCAGTCAGTCGCCGTCACCCGACGCTGCTCGTTTGACATTCACGGCTTTCCGCCAAGGTGCTTCGTTTGTACTTGGAACCAGGTGTTATTTTCTGTGCTTGTGTCTGTGCTCAGTGGCTGGATATGGGCCTCAAGAGCAGTTCTTCAGGCTCAATAGCATTCGCCGAAGAACTTGCGAAGAAAATGCCACCCAGGAAAAAAAGCACGAAGACACAACGCACCAGCTTGGTGGACTATGCACTGGTCGCGGAAACCAGGCCCTGCGGAGTATACACCAAATGCAAACTATCTAAAAAAAATCATTTTTAGGTTCAAATTGGCTTCTGCGGACTAAACGCCTCGACACTGCCTGTTATTACGCATTGTATATTCACCACTGTTTGTTGCGGCTTGAGACTGCCTTCCTGTAATGATGCAAAGGGATCAACTGAACCTTGAAATAAACATATTTAAGCACATCTAGACACGATGTTCCTTAAAGCCAGATGGTCAGGGAAAAAGTGTGCCATTACCTAATTTACCAACAGCACACCAATGGTCATGACAATCAAAACTCACCGAGTCAATGGGCAGTTTTCCACCGCATTATCGCCGTGTAATCACCCATTTGGTCCATTAAAAACCTTGAGGCTGTAGCCACCAGCACACTTATTCTAGATCTGGAAAGCTTATGCTGTAGACGAAATTCCCATATCATCACATTTTTAGCAAACTGAATGGTCCCACCTGTTACACTTTTAGCTTTGGAAGTAAACCAGTTCACAATACCACCAGTGGCATACATCGTGCCAAGCATTAGTGCCGCGTGTGGCAGCAAAATGGCCTAACTAGGGAAGCAAACTTAATCGATCGTGTTGATTAAGGCACCTAGATACGGGAGAAATTATCAATCAATCAAAGAAGGACCCTCGAAAGGGAAGTTTTCTCGCCGAACGAACATTACTTTTTATTGGGCGTTCCGCAATGTAAGGCCGAAGACATTCACTCCGTGATCGGTACAGAAGCATTTGCTCAGTAGTCGGTCGTGCGTGATAAAAACAACAACAAAAACAAAGGTGGATTAGAAACGCGATAGATTCGCCTTTGCACGGAGTACTTAAACTTAAAATCGTGTCAACATAAAGCGACTATGGCCCGCCATGCTAGCAGCTATCTTAAATTTTACCCGTGTAGTCGTCACACCCGTGCACCAAACGAAAGCGTTGCTGCAAGCACCTCCGCCGTCAACTTTGAGTCGCTATTGAGTCTGAAGAACTGCTCTATGAGGTCCACATCCAACCACTGAGCACATAAACAAGCACAGGAAATAAAACTCGGTTCCAAGTACAAGCGAAGAATCCTGGGCGGAAAGCCCTGAATGCCAAACGATCTGCGTCGGGCGACGGTGACTGACTGCGGTTGCGCTCCTTCGACGTCTGCATCGCTGCGGCGGGTGGTCGTAGCTAGTCGTAACAGATCGTGTCAGCTCTGTTGCTCGTACCGGAACACTAGAGCCGCGTAATATTCTTGCTGCTGAAGTTTATAAGCCTACGTTCGTGGCCAACGCATTTACATAAAGCCAACGCCCAGCTAACCTATCCCCCTCTTTCTCTTTCGGCGACCGGCCGCCAGGGCGGTGACATCGTCGCTGAAACTCCTCAATCGCCTACGTCGTCTTCTTTGCCATAGGGCAGCTGACCGCTTCTACGTGCGCGAGCTCTCGCTGGAAGCGTAATCCTATTTATATAGTGCTCATCCGTGTGTACTGTAGCGAATATTTCAGGCCCAACATATCAATAGTTTATTGTTATCAACCAGGAAAACGCAATATCTGTAAACACCCCCCGACAAAGAAAGAAAACGAGAGCTCGCCGTTCGCTTTGACCAACGTTGGCTTTGACCAATAGACCGATCTCACCAACCGTCAAGAGCGTGCGTGACGCAGCCATAGTTGTACTTCACAGGAGGCAGCGGTAGTGCACGAGACGGCTCGTCTCGTGCACTACCGTGGCGTTTACCCTCGTGGGGAAAGATCACAGTTCCTGCAATTCATTGCGACAGAGGAGGCATTGCGAAACTGGCGATGAGGTCGGTCTATTATCCCAAGCCCGATTCACAAATCTGCGTTTCGAGCGACAGAAACGACAAAAACAACACGAGCGACATGACAAAGGGGACGATTATGTTTGTATTACAGAGCGTGGCAGATAATGCAATGAGCAGCTTTGTCAAGCAATCATGTGTCACGGTTGTCCCGGTGTCATGTCGTTCGTGTCGTTTCTGTCTTTCCTGTAGCTCGGAAGGCAGATGTGTGAACCGGCCTTTACGAGCCTACTCTGATGGTACGCTTGAACGTCACGGAAAATCGGTCTCCTCGCCTTTTCGAGGTGTCGCCACGGGTACGAATACTGGCGGGGTATTAAGTGATTTGTTCGGCACACAAGCGTCACTACAGGTTATGACTCTGTCAACATTGCTGAATCCTATTCTAATTGTAAAATAAAATATCGAAGGTGTCTTCCCGGGCACAATGTCCGCCCATATCAAAATCGAACTTAACGGTTTTTTTAAATACAATATTTAGCATTATTTCGCGCATTAAGTTCCCGGAAATTAGCAGCACATTCGGGAAATTGAAGTTGAGTGTTTTTTTTTTTTCATAACTCGCGGAAATGACAAACGGTTTCTCCGGACATTTAGTTGCAAATTCACAAGATATATTATAATTTATGTTGCATAATTATCAAATTCGCGGCCTTTCTGTAACCATCGGTTCGAGACAGATTCTCTGTCGCTCGGTTAACATGTGTTCATTCAACGCAGTAGCGCACTTCAACGAACCGCTGATCAATCTTGCCGTCCGCTACACCATTGTAAAAATTCACTACGGGCTTGAATCATCGCGATATGTGTCATATGCCTTCCAACGACAAGAAGTGTTTCAGAATTGAATTGTAAAAAGTTGGTTATCAGATATATTATTTTTGTTTTACAAGAAATTCTTGCCTCACTCTGAGCACCTATGCATTAGACCATAACAACGTAAAAAAGAAACATGAATAAACAACGGCCAAGGGGAGCACAGCGTCACGCACGAAGGGGTCCCTATCATTTCGTCGAAACTCGTTTCGTGGAATTACGTTTCGTGGACAACTTTTCGTGGACACACGTTTCATGGACACACGTTTCGTCGACAGTGTGACGTTTCATCGACAATCGTTTCGTCGACAGCACCACCGTAAAACGTTTCGTCGACAAACTTTTTTTTTTTTTTTTTTTTTTTGCGGTTTTGAAAGAAATGCCGGAAACTTATAAAATAATTTAATTATGACTTTGTTCTTGAGTGAGAGCGATGAAAAGGACATGCTGGATCGCGAAAGGAACGGGGCAGCAGAACGAAGAGAACGAAGTGCGTAACGATATAGCCTCAACGAATACCGAACGACGCAATACATACTGAACGCCTCAACGGATCAGAACGTTTCTCAACAATGTAAATATTGTACATACACCCTATTATTCCTTCTCTTAACGCTATTTAACAATACATGCGCTTGTAACAGATGAAAAAGAAGATGCCTAGCGCAGTTGCTCTCCAAGGTGAGCAACTGCGCTATCCTCTCGCTCTCATCCGTGTCAAATGGAAAAGCAAGAGCGCGCAGGACTTCGCGCGGCCTTTTCGGATATTTGCAAGTTCCGATGCCCGTTTATGGAACCGAAAGTTACTGGAAGAAGAAAAGTGGTGGAAAAAAATATGCGTAGGCACAAAGCAAAACTTCGATCCAATGGTGGGTTGCGGAAAAGGGCGTAAACACTGTTTTTTTTTTTTTTCTTCTTCATATTGGTTATTTTAAAACAAAACTACAGCTTGCAGCCTTTTATTGCAACATTACAGCCCTAATACTTCAATTGAAATTAAGCGTGTTCATTACCCTAAATTATTCAAAACGAAAAGTGATGCAGTGTTTTACTGGCTACTCCGGCTTATACGCGAAAAAACTGTTTAGTCACACTAGTTTCATCGTCATGTATCCTTAAAGGGGTACTCCGCCGTTTTCTTCATAGTCCCCGATTTGCCTAAAAACTTGCTGAAAACACCAACACACATCGCTGAACTAGTACCCAAATATTTGGACAAAATAACTTTTTTTCGCGAAGTTACAGAATTTACAATTTTGGTCCTCATCGTGTTTTCCAAAGTGAAAAGCTCTACTGGCAACATTGAAAAAGTGACGTCATGAGTGTGCAGGGGTTCACTCTTTGGGCTGTAGACTTTGTTTTCAACTGATTACGAGCAGTTTTATGGTGTCAAATGAATGCTTTGGAAAGTCGCTCCAGCTCCCGCGCAGCAGCACGATACAAATGATCGGCATAGTTCATTTTTAGACTGCCCGCTCGAACCGCATTCGTGACGTCACGGCAATGAAAAGCTCGGGTATATTCGAATCTTCGTTTTGGCGTCATTTTCATTTGCCGATTTCACAATAACTATTCTGATTTTCGCGATACAAAATAGCATATTAGAAAGAGTAAAGGACGGCGATTTCAAAAATATAGTTAGTTCGGGTTGCTCAAAAAGTCGCCGGAGTTCCCCTTTAAGGGCCGATTAAAAAGGACATTACACAATAAGGGGGCTGTAAACAATGTCAAATAAAAATAAATAACAAAAGCACGAAAACCAATAACACTCGCACTACCGGGAGGACCGGGAACACGCTGCCCGCCAGTAAACCTAAAAAAAAAGAAGAAAACTACATTGCAATGCAAAAAATAAATAAATAAATAAATAAACACGAGAATTGGTAACAGATAAATAAAACAGTACACGAAGTTTAGTCGTATTACACAAAGTAAATCATAGTCGATATCGAATGTGCATCTTAATCCATTGTATAGCTTCTCTCGAGCAGCCGCCACATGCAAGGCCTTGGAGGCGGTAGTACCACTAGATGAAATCTGTCGGTAAGAGCCACGCGCGACATTAAATTATTATTTTATCGATTCCAGCAGACAGATACCTGGGGCAAGTTCGTAGCTCTTTTCATAAAAGAGCGGCTTCCAAATCTAATGTTCTTTGGTCACATATTGGCTTATCTGCATGCAAAATTTCAGTATAGGCATGACATATGGAGAACTATTGTGTTATTCATTATCCAGAAGCTAAATATGCTAAAGACTAAAAATCGTATACGGTCTGGTAAGTACAGTAGGTTGAGTACCCAGTGTTTGGAGGAGAAAACAACCGTGTTTTATCACCGTAAAAGTAAACCACGCGTTGGAAAATGCTCAGTCTCCTTTAAAGTTTATTGCTAGCGGCTAAGACCAGATGCCAATTAGCTTGAAAACCGATTTTATGCCATTTTCAACGGTAGGAAGGCTGTGTGCACCCCAAACAGGCCTCGTTTATTATTTCAAATTTTCTTTAAGAGCTTCAGTGTTTTGACGTGTGGACTATCTATGCTATGTTCAGCTGGCTCTTGAGTGTTCTGCCTAAAGACGCGACGCGCGGAAAGATACGCTTGCTCTGGAAATGACCCAGCCACTTTTTCAGAACAGTCGGTGTGCCGGCGGCCAGCCCGCGAAGGGTTGCATTCGATGACGTACAGACACCTCGATCACGTATATTGCCGAAAGCGTAGCCCTCAAGAGCTGCGCATATTGTTGAATGTTTTAAAAATCTAATTTGAGAAAGGACACTGGTCGATAACAAAACTTCCCGGCTTTGACAACGCTTCCCCAAAGGTTCGGGCAAAGACACGAGCGAAACCATTCAAATCGTAAGTTCCGAAAGCAGTGCAATCGGCAAGCTCCCCCCCCCCCCCCCCCCCCCCCCAAAAAAAAAAAAAAAAAAAAAATCATAAGCAAAAAAAAAAAATTTGATAGTTTAAATTGGTGAGGCAAGATGGCTGCGCACTGGTTCGCCATACTTGGCCAAGTCGGCCATCTTTCATCCATCCATCCATCCAACACAAGGCCGCGCGAGGAGGCGCAGCTGGCGGAGCTTGCAGAGCGAGCCGAGCGAGCTGTCGACGAAACGTCGCAACATCTGTCGATGAAACGAGCACCCGCTCGTTTCCACGAAACGATCTGTCGATGAAACATCGCAGTGTCGACGAAACGATTTGTCCATGAAACGTCGTTCGACGAATTGATTGCCACCGCGCACGAAGCCCGGGCAATTGGCGCCTCGGAGTCGCGTCCAGCCGGCGCGCCGGCAACCCGGCCGTGGCCGTGGGGCAGGCGCTGCAGGCGCCGCGACGTTGCGGCCACTGCGCGCCTCCGTCAGTGAAGGCACACGGCACACGGCGAATTCTGCGAATCCCGATGAGCCAGTAGATTTATTGGAGTAAGACACATGGCAGCGTCTCACAGGCGTCCATTCTAGATGCCACCTGTCTCTATGCGACGCTCTAATTGGCCCACTGAGTCGTAGCTTCCACAGTTTGCTAAGTGTGCCCATAGGCAACCAGCAATGCAGCTTGGAAGTTGGCACGACACGTTGCGCCATCTAGCGACTGAAAAATAAAACAACTTGGATAGTCCAGGACGGCCTGGGTCGCGAGGACTGTGGGCGGGCGCATTTAGAAACCACGTGTGAACGTGGCATTTTGGATCGGCGTGAGCCTTTTTGGAACTGTTTTTTCATAAAATTAAGTCTCAACTTCACGTCTCTATGACCTTTCCGGGTTCCTGTGACATCTCCCCTAAGCCTAGAGTTTTCCCCAAAAATAAACGCCGCTACTGCTGCGTGAAAGACTGCCACGGTCGTGCAGGTGACCCAAGCGTCAGACTTTTTAAGACCTTGGGAAGCGACACGGCGACAAAGTGGATTACTGGAGTGCGATGCATCAAGTAAGTGAATATTACATTAATTCTTGAAGTGAACGAAAATAGATGTGCAGGCTTGGAAAGTGGTCTGACAGACTCCTTTTGCAAAACAACGTATTTATACTAGTTTTTTTACGAGTCTCTGAGACAACCATTTAGAGAAATACAGTAGGAAAAATTGGGCCGATTGTTGCTTCGCTTTGACGTCGAGAATCAGGCGATCAGGTCTTCAAGCGAGATGCCCTTCGACCTGTTCCCGGCACTCGTAGTTGTAGGCGTGCATTTGGTTGCGACCGCGCGCGCCTTTCGGCACGCGCGGTTGCAACCAAAACCTTTTAAGCATGCAAGTTTTTAAATAGTGGATTTTCGTAGAACAAATTTTTGTTTGTTTCGGCTACCAAATTTAATGCTGAGTCTGGTAACAAATGTGACGGCGTGCGGAAAACAGGATGCTCACTTTTTTTCTGGGAAAAGCTCATGCGAAGCGTAAATATCCTTCTCATATCCTGTCGCCAGACTTGTGCACTGTTCTCTAGCACGGAGAGTTTGGTTCTAATTACCCACATTTTATTCTAGTGTCGTGGGGGCGCCGGGAGAAGAAGAGGACGGTCGAGCGAGGCGCGAGCGGGGGCCAGCCGGCGAGGAAAGAGGAAGAGCGTGCTGCACGAGGCTGGGGCCGGGCAGGAACGATAGAGCCGTTCTGGCTGGTCCGGCCCATGTCGGTCCCAGAAGCGTTCCACCAGCGAGCTTCGGATCAGGACCGGCGGAAACGGCGAGCCTGGCCTTATCGGCCTAGTCCATGACGGTCCAGGAGTGGTTCTGCAGCGAAGCTCTAGCTGTGATAGCCCGGAACAGCTAGCGTACGCAGTGCGTGGGAAGGACAATCCGCAGGCGTGGACACGGACTCCGACTGCCAGCTATGAACGACGGGCGACAACTAGGGTCGGCGGGTCCGGACTGCCGGCTCTCGAAGACGGGCAACCGGGAAGTACAGTAAACCTATTCGCTGCCTTCTCGTTGTGTTGTGTCACTTCCTGGGAGACGAGCGAATCGCAGACCGATCGGGCAGCGATTATTATAGAGCGACGCCGCAAGCGCACGAAGACAGTTCAAACAGGTGTCTAAATGACAGCTTCAGATTATGCTCTCAACACTTGGACCTATCAAGGCTCCCGATGGTCTTAAAAAACCGCATAAAATAAAAAGGGACATGGCGCGCACGTGCACACGGGGACTGCTGAAATCGGGTTCGCCGCCGCTCGCCACGGCCCGACGGGCAGACTAGCCACTGGCCGACCCATTAAGAGAGACCCCTCCGCTTGTGGCGCCGAATGCAGCACTCTCGTGGCGCCGCCTGGCCATTGCCGGCTGGCTGTCCTGCACTTGCGCCATCTTGCCCCAAACAACACTTAAAAGCATGATATCGCACAATGTGAAAGACCTCACTCGAAGCTTCGATCGATCATGACACCGCCTTTGTCGCACTTCCTGAGTGATGACTCATTGCGAAAGGTACGTTGAGGTGCGCGGAGAAATGAAATTCCGGGTGCTGATGAGGATCATGCGAGTCATTTAATTTTATTGCAGCTGTGCGAACGTTATAGTTGACGCAATCATAAAATTCTGTGCCCACTGACACCAACTTGGCAACAGGAACCGAAATACACACGAACCTTTCTATGCCACAGAGAGAGGAGCGCTAGCCGTATGGAGCGCTTCCCCAACTCCGACGTTACCGCGCCGCCTCGAGGCGCCGTCAGTCCGTTGGCGTCTCGCAGTCTGCCGTGAAGCGAAGAGCGAACGCCGAGGAGAGACGAAGGCGACCCCCCCCTCCCCCCCTTCCTCATACCCCCTCTGCCCTCTACAGCTGGTTGAGACATTTCGGAGGGCGCTGGCAAGGAGGAGCCTGCAAGAACAAGCACCCCCCTCCCCCCCCCCCCCCCCCTCCTCCGCCCTCCACAGGAGCCGGCGCGTTCACATGGCGAAGGAGCAGGCGAGCGACACCCAAACCAACTCTGAAGGCCCGAACCCCACGCAGTACTTGCGAAGCGAGAGTCTCCTCGCCCACTAAGACGGCCCGGGAGCTCACGTGACCAACCCAGCTAAGAATATACACGTTTGCAAGTCCGGCTTCAGGGCGCTGCCATTTTGCCTGTCTGGGGTGCGCTTGGACCAGTCATAATCCGATTACGAAGCCTTGCTAAGGCGTCGTAATCGGATTATGGCCGCTCCCGAGAGCGCACCCCACTGAGGAAGATGGCGGCGCCCTGAGACCGGACTTGCAAACGTGTATACCAGCGCTCACCGCGACTCATCCTGGCCATGGTCCTCAGGCTCACGCCATCACGCAGACTAATGCGATCACCGGACTCATATCCACCCAAAGACTCACGTCTTGATTCAGGCTCATGCTCATGAGCCTCGAAACTCACAATCACACTCAAGAGACCTCAAAACTCACACTCATGAGTACTTCACTTAGCGCTCAAGCTCACACTCACACTCAAGAGTTTTAAGAACTAACAATCACACTTACGGTCAAACTCACGTTCATGAGTTCGCAGGGCTCACACTCGCACTCACACTCATTAGTTCTCAGAACTCGCGATCACACTCGCGATCAGACTCACGCTCATCAGTTCTCAGGACTCACGCTCACACTCACACTCGGAAGTTCACGTACCTCACGATCACACTCACACTCACAATCACAATTTCTCGAGACTCGCGGCCTCACTCACGATCACCTGAAATCTGATGGTGAGCGTGAGTGATCGTGAGTGATCGCACTCATGAGTGAGAATGCCGAAGTATGGGCGTTAGTGTGCGTGTCTGTCTTTCCTGGTTCTCGCTGGGTAGGTCTCCGCGTTTTCGCAAGTGGCAAATTCACCTTGAAGCTATGTGTCGAAGACAACCGTCCTCTGGCAAGCGGACCGCGAGGTGTTCCACAACCTCGCGGTCCGTCAACGCGTTGTGCTTGTTTCTACTTTTTTTTTCTTTTAAAAACGGGCTTTTTTTTTTTTTTGACGCAGTTTTATTTTATCGTTATCCTTCACACAAACGTCCTTCGGCCTTGGGGTCGTGGAAATCGGGGATGAAGCGTGCACAGAGTAGATCGTTGTTTGCCTCCTTTTTATTTTTCACGGACGTCCTGTGACCTCCGTACGGTTCGTGGTCACCGCAATCTAACGCGGGGAAAAACGGGTCGCCTGCTCTGTAGTCAGGGTATTCCTAGGGGAGGGTGATAACTCGCTGTTCTTCTGGAAATTCACATATCACCCAAAAAGGTGACATAGGTAATGATTACGGTATGTTTTTTCCGGTGTTTATTTTTGAGCGAAAATCGGCGCATGTTTTTCGGTGCTTATTTTTTAATCACCAGTGTATTATGGGTTGAACGTCTTGTGATGACGCTAAAAAGCGTTGATAACCAAAGAAAAATGCGATTGGACAAGAACATTTCAAATTTCCTATTCTATTCACATATCCATTACGCTCTTCTCGTGGGAGCATCTATCCTGACGAAAAATGCCTAAGTCATTGAGCTGTGAACGCATACTCAGTGTACAATATTTCGGCCTAGAGAGGTATTGCGCACGCTCGAACGCGCTTCACAGCCCAGTAGACAAATTTGGTGGCACCCAGAAGGCGAGTTTTTGAATGGTCTGTACTAGGCAAAAGAAACAAATAACAATCAACGCATCTCAGCTCTTCAAGCGAAGAGGCGCGTTTCTAAGGTCAATGGTTCCGGACGGCACTAATGTTGTTGGCGTTGTCGTAAGATGACGTCAGTTCATACGAACTGACGTCATCTTACGTGATCACGTGACACAAACACGTCATCTTACATGATCTCGTTACACGAAACCACGTCATCTTACGTGATCACGCTGCACGAAATGACGCCATCTTACGTGACCACGTAACACGTCATCTTGTAAGTCAACCTCTCCCCACAGCAGCGCGCTCCGCGCTTTCCGGGCCCGTGCAGTGCTGTAGTCGAAAGCAAGCTCCCTATGGCAAGCGAAAGCTTCTGAAGTCTCACATTGAGAATACTCGCAAGCGACTGTCTGTGGAAGCTTCGCACGTTGAGGTTTTTGTTGAGATCGAGCCATCGTGTTCCATTAACTATAGTTGAAGTTATCGTTCAATAAAGCCCTAAAAATATGAATGTAGTTGGTGTAGACATCAAGATCTAATCAAAAATGCGGTTTGACGTCGTTTAATTAACATGTATATACAAGTGTAGAAAAAAATGAGTTATTTGTGCATAGATGTTTAAAAAAGTGTTTATTATTCGACATAGGACTTTGGGAGAAGGATGTGTTCAGATTTTTCTTCATGAGCGCAAATATACCTGACGCAATAAATAGTGGCGATTTCATCGTCCCAGTGGTGAGCAGGTGATTTCTTGCTCGAAACAATGATGCCATTTCATAAACCAAGTTCTGTGACATATGCTTTTCCAATGTCTGGTCACTATATTGTAAACCTTTCAGTCCAAACGAGTATACTTGTTTGTTTTTGTTAGCTTAGGAGGGGGGTCACAGAGCCTATCTTTTTGTCTTCCTCTAGGACAGACGTACAGAGTTATACCGCAACACGTATCTGTGGAGCACACAGAGCTATCGCTCTCCTGTTGGCGGTACAGTAGCAGACGACACAACGCAGCTCCGTAGTCTATCGAGGGCACGGCTAGCCGCGGCCCGTAGCGCGACCGTTCAGACTAGGGAAATGGTTTTGAAGAACCGAGAAATGGTATCTTGTGTACAATAATCACATGTCGTTAGTATACTAGTATTCTACTTGCTAAGCCAAATAAATATTTGCAGCTTGTGAGAATATGTTTGCGTGACGATTTACCGTTCACACTCCTGACGGATGTTAGCGAATCCTTCATGTTCGTGGCTCGCAGTTATCGGTACCCCCTCGGAGTGACTTCACCATATATATTTTTTTCTTGCTTGCAGGACATTATAAAAATCACAAACACGCGAGAAAAAAAAAATCTTATGAGTACGCGTGATTTTGAGCTTCGCAGCTCTAAAGATGCCCGGTAAATGTCGTCCAGCTTGGGAAGAAACTAATCCTTTTTGTTGGAGTTAAACTATCGTATGCTGGCAGCTCGTTTCCGGTCTGTTTTTTCTATACTCCGTTTCACCGTAATTTGTCAACCCTCAGTCAGAGCTGCTGTGAGGGAATCACAGTCGCGGAGCAAAGCACGTGACAGCTACTTTTAGGAGCAGTTCTATGGCACCTGGAGCGCGTCTCCGACTGGTGTGTTTAACGTCTTATGCTGGCCATACATCAAAAGTGGTCCCGAAGTGCAACAAATGACGTCACAGAAGACGGATTGTCACGCTGTTGCATCTCGCGATCCTGGCTATTCATCGTAGAAATGCTGGCGAAAACCACGAGCGAACACGAGTGTCGCTGTCGTCATGGCGTCCCAACGAAAAGCAATTGTACAATTTCGACGTTTTTGTAATTCGGTAATTTAAATTACTGTATACAATTTTTAAGAAAATAAAGACATCATAACCAAATAGGAACTTCCGTGCTAAAACATGCAGTGCGAAGTGAAGACAACTACTATCTTTTTTTTTTTTTTTCTTGATGTCCACAAAAAAAAGGCTATGCAGCATCGATCCTACCGTTTTTTTGTTGTTTTTTTTCGCACATTATGTGATGTCCTCTAACACGAAAGTACCGACGTAAAAGCGCTGTAGAGACGATATAAAAACAAAAATTTAAGTGAATCGAGCTTTGTAGTGGAACGGAAAAAAATAAATAATTAACGACTTTTTACGGTAAACACTTCACCTCTAAGTAGAACTTCAAAAAAGTGACGGTTACGCGCTTTCATGCCCATTTCAACAAAGTTGGGAGAGCGATGTATTGCATCTTGTGAATAGACATGTGGAGCAGCATGTTTATGTTAGTCTCAACCGTTTCCGTCTGTGTGTGCTACGAATACAGAAACTCTTTTCGTAGAAAAAGTGATGAGGAAATGGCGTGCCCTTGATGATACGATTGTGATTATGAAATAAAATTTTTAATCAGCCAATAATTGTGACCAGTCCGGTCGCCTGGAACCCCGACAACAACTATCGTTCTCTGGAAAGTTCATTCTAATATTTACACGTTTTGTGGAGTTCATCGAGCGAATAAGAATGTTCCAACAATGAGCTAAACTTTCACGAGTTCCCGAATCCAACACGGCGCTTTTGAATTTTAGCGCCGTAGATAGTTCTGCGAACAGTGTATACTTCTGTGCAAATATTCGTCTAACAGTTTTGCAACGTTGGAAAGCATCGGAATGATTCAGAATCACTGCGGAGTTGATACTCGGGAAGATAAGACGGGCACTTGGGAGAAACGGACCGTGGCATTTGAAACAGGGGCACAACCGGGGGACAAACGTGCTACAATCGCATACCCTTCCAAGGTCATCGCTTGGGCGACCGCGCGCGCGCCCAAGAAACCTTTTTTTTCTTCTTCTTAGGGGTGGTGGGGGGGGGGGGGGGGGGGGGGGGAGTGGTGTAGGCGCTGATTGTCTTCCTCCTTTGTGGCTTTTGACAGACGCACAACGAGACTGGCAGAACAAGCGCATGATTCATTTCTTTCGATGGAGGCGTTCTGTCTGTGTATGCGAACATGATTTTTTTCCCCTTTTAAGCGCGAGACACATGGACGGCAGAATCGTCCGATCCGACGTCCGATCCGACAGTCCGAACGCCGCTCCGAATCGCCGCACGCGACAGTTTGAGACACATGCTTCCGACCTTGCATGCGACACGACGATCCGTTCGGCTCCGCCCAGGAGATCCAAGCACTCCAGCGGAGGTCCGCGTTCACAGATCTCTGGTCCCATACTGACGGTTTAGCTCACACGAGCGAAGTTCGAAGCTCGTTCTCGTTAGCGCGTGCATTCTTTACCGAAGCCATCTTTCTCGAATGGGCCAGCGACGCGGGATCCACGCGTCCGGCTTCCCGTCGCCCGTCCCGCTTTCTTATTCGCCCGCCAGACCCAGTACGTCATCATGACGTTCGCGCTAGCTGTGCTGTCATTGGCTGGACGCATCCGACAATCCGTCCGCCGTGCGAAAATATCTGGCGCGTTGGACGCACGTCGGATCGCCGATCCGACGCCTGAAGCATAGAGGAGGCTATGCCTGAAGCGACCAAATTTTTCGGATCAGGCAGTCGTATGCCGGATCGGACGTCGGATCGGATGGATTTTTCGCACATGTGTCTCGCGCTTTAGTAGTTAGTTGTTCTTGCCTTGACTCGGGTCCCAGTGGGTGCGTTGTCGTTGTATGCCCACTATTTTTTTTTTTTTTTAGTTTATGGTAGTTTTTGCGCTGATGGGGTATCAAGGTAGACAAAAAAACGAAAAAACGCCTTGACACAAAAAAAAACAAAAACAAAAAAAAAAAAACGTTGTTGCGATCAGGAACGTTTTCAAAGCGATTTTAGGAGCCTGCAGTGTTACCACAGGTGCAGGATTGAGAGCGTAACCCACGCACTTGAAGAGAAGGGGAAGCTCTCGTCTTATTGGAACTCTCTTTTATGGGTTTCCACGTCGCGATTGTCCTTCAAAATCAACTGTCATTTATTTCTCGCTCGTGGCTTCCAAGTACTGGAAGCCACGACTCGAGCCACAATAGTTTTGCAAAATCAAGGTTTCGTTGAAATGGATAACCCTCACGTACAGTTCGACGCGCAATACCTTTGCCGTATTGACTCGCGAGAGATGCCCCCAACACGGCTGAGTATGGCGGTGTTCCAGACCTAACATCTAAATTTTGTTGCCTTACCTGGTACTATTTCGCGCCCATTTTGAGCCATATCAAAATGAAAGCGCATGATGAAATAAAAATGACACTCGTTTTCCGCTCGATGGAAATTTCACGCCAGCTCGCTGTCTTTGCTGGTACCTTGAGCGTTTCCCAGCAATGCGGAGAGTAAAAAAAAAAAAAAAAAGAACACGTACGATGGCATCCTTTGCACACTCATTACTTCTATAACACTGAGCCACCTCGTATCCTTTTGTTTTTCTTTCACGGTACTAATTTCTTTCTGCGCATTACGGCTGTTACGACGCTAAGTCTGTCTGCCCTTCGAATTTGAACTTAGGCTCAGATCAGGGACGAACCAGTTTAAATCAGGAAAATATAATTAACACTGTAGCAAAGTAAATCTATCATATCGATCGGAAATACGATTTGGCACATTGTATCTGAACACATATTGTGCACAGCGAATGCAATAGCGAGTCAGCGTGCAAACGCCGCCACACTGAGCTACCATAACATCTCAGCGATTTTTGCATAGCACCGAGCACGGAAAAGAGAAAACAGTTATTCATTCACATAAACGAAGCAAATTTATTTAAAGCCCGGACACTCCGTACGTCCAATCTAGCTAAGGTTATCAATAGACTCGACCATGTCATTTGTCGAAACAGATAAAAGACGTTGGCAAAGATGATTAGACTGAATAAGTGAATCTAACGCACGTATCTTACCAACTGACGGTGGCGCGCCTTCAATACCCTCTCCAATTGTCATTGCGCATTTTGGACACACTTTGGGGAGCAATGCATATTTACATCGCCGCCCGAGGTCTCCATTGAACGTGTAGTGCTGACCCAAATAAAATGCTAACCTGACTCTCAATCGCTCACCGCAAAGGACGATTTCGAACAGGCGGTACTGTAGGTCACTTAAAAAAAGAAAAAGAAGAAAGCAAGCTATAGAAACGAGCGTCGTAAAAAAGGGGACCGGCATTTTTATTCCTACCTCCGAACAGAAACGAGCGCCACCCACTGCATCACACAGCGCAGAGGCCGGACTCGGCCACCGCGCGTACATACCAAGCGCGCGCGAGGGTGGGAGAAACTTCCTCCGCCGGGAGAACACGGCACATTTCGGGATCTATTTCACGCAGCGGATAACGCGGGCCTTTTCACACCTCGATACTGGCGCCATCTAGAAGTTGCGCGTTCAACCACGTTTCGAGCCGCGCGCCATCTGGTGGCTGAAACGGACGAATAAATAGAGGTACCGCGCCCTCTTAACGGGCCGGCTGGAACCACGGCAACTCTTCTCGCACCGATTACAAAATTTGGATTCCGGTGTCGTAGCGGGACTCAACAGTTTTAATCATGACTGAAAGTAAACATCTTGCTGTCCTTTAGCTGCGGCAAGTATATTTGAACTTGCTAAAATTCGTGATAGAAAGAAATAAATAAATAAATAAATAAATAAAAGCACGAGATGTGCATTCTCGCTTTTTCTATTTATATTCCTAAAAAGTTGACGCAAAATACCTCATGCGTCCATGGCCTAGCGGATAAGAGGGCTACTACTTTGGCCTACCTAGCGAGTGGATATTCAATTAAAAATAGAAAGGAAACCAACCCGTCCTGGGTTTCTAAACCCAGGACGGGTTGGTTTCCCTCATATTTTTCCTTATGAAAGTTTTGCTAACAAACTGTGCGTTAAAAAAAGAAAAGAAAAAAAAAAAACAGGTTTCCAAGCTAAACTTGTCCGACCAAACAGGTCCCCAAACAGAAAGGAGCGAAAACAGGGCGCGCCATCTATCGGTCTTCTTTTCAACGAATTCCCGCGACGCCGGAGTAGCCAACCGTGTGCTGATCGCTCTAATCCCCACACCCGTTCTCGGCCCTTTCGCCTCCCTTAGCCTTGCCGCCGTGCCCGGCCTTCCCCCCTTTTTCGGCCTTGACACCCCTCCCGGCCCTTTCGCAGTCGCCGGCCTAGCCCCCGCACTCGGCAGTTCCGGCTCGCTCGGCCCTAATCCACACTTGGCCCTTCCGCGAGGGCCGGCCGAACTGGTAGTGACCCTATAGTTCGATCTCCTGCCCATACGTATTTCAGGTTTGTCACTGATGGGCATGCTGACAATGGACCTTTTGGCGAATATGTGCTGCCACCTAGACACGCGACTGGTGGCAGCGACTGAACAACGCCTCTCCCACCCGTTGGACACCCAAAACGTCAGCCACATCCTGTACGCCCATTGAGCCACTGTGACCTAGATAAGTCCTAATCGAGCGGCCGCACCTAGATACGGCTCCCCCAAACTTGCCTTTGTCCCCATCGTGGGTTATCTTCTGCCCCGAAGTCGACACAAAGGAACCCTCTTTCCTCTCTGCTCGGCCAGAAGGAGGAGAGGGAGGGTACTATACACTCCGTGCGACGCGACCGGCGCGCCGCCGCGCGGCCGTTACCGAAGGTAGGCAGTGAGAGCCCAACCGAAACGAAACCAAGCCGCATACATTGGTACGCATTGAAGTCGGAGCGGTGCGGTTGCGCTGGATTGCAGCATGAACTGCTGCGTCGTTAAGTGCTCCAATAGTTATGCGTCGTATCTCGTGGGGACGAAATTTCACAGTTTTTCACCTCGCTGATGTTTTGTGGGACAGCGACAACGATGGACCCGTGCCGAACGACGCGGGAAATTTGGTCTCCCGATCATGTCTGCCACTGTGTCGGCACGGCTGACATATTCTAGACTGCCGCTTTGCGCTCTGCGTTTGTTTTCGTACCAGTAACGTCTCCATACCTCAGCTCCAACTGAAATACCATCCCACACTCGTTGGCATGCAGTGCACATTTCGTTGAAGGAATGCCCTCCAAAGAAGTTTCGTCCCCATCGTACGTGTCGATGATATTTCCGGACCAGTATGGCACGCAGTCTGCACTTCATGAAGAAAGCTTCGGATGGTACAAAAAGTGACAAATATGAATCTAAGGAAAACTCCAATGAAACTTGGAATCACTGGACAATCGGTGTTTGAGTATGGAAGTTGATGTGGTGTGCTTTCTTTTTTAATCAGCCTTCTTTTGGATGTGGAAACGCTGACACCCCGAGTCTTGTTGACAACAGTTTTTTTTCTTGGCACCTATCGCAAAGTTGTTCGAACTGGAAGTACCGACCACTGGTCCCTTTTTACCTGTAAAGTGTGCACCTCCCGGCTATGATGAGTGGTATTTGCTTGACAGCCTTTGATGGTTAAAACCGGTTCCCATTTAGTTACGCCGCCCAAAAATATTTTCACCTGGTTAAACTATGCCACCTCTTCTAGGTGCAATAAGTGTTTTGTCAAGTTACGGTTGTACAAGTACCTGTGTGCCGAAAATCAGCACCTCGCACAACCAGATCACAACAGCTGACCGCAAAAGCCTTCAACGGCCAAACCGTGAGTTGGCCGGCCACTTGGTTTTCTCGGCTTTGAAGCCACCTTTCGTAAAGTTGTTTCAATTAGAAGTACAGTGCACTAGTCCCTTCCTACCTGTAAAGTCTCCATCTCCTACGACGAGTGGTATTCTCTTGACAGCCTTTTCACGGTCAAAACCGTTTCCCATTCAGTTACGCCGCCCACACCAAATTTCCACCTGATTCTCCTATACCACCTACTTCTGGTATTATAACTGTTGTGTCAAGTTACGGTCATGTCCAAGAACCTGTGTGTCCAAACCTGCACTTCGCGCAGCCCGGTAATAACACAACATTTTGGGTCCAATATTAGATATTCCTGACAGATTTATCCTTTATTCGTTCGAACCACAACTTTTACACTTGCTGTCTTAATAAAACTTGGCCCACTTAGTGCACAAACTTAGTGAACATCTCACTCGCCTCCAAATATCATCGCCCCAGCAGTCCTACGTTTACAGCGACGAGCGAAATAAATTTCCCACTGAGAGCAATTATGGTGGCGAACGTCTTGCCTTTCAGAAAATTGCTCAAACACCTTTTTCGACCGCAACTAAAGAAACTACCCCCAATAACGACTCCCACTCAATATGTAAGAAGCGGAGAACATCTAGATGCCATTCTTAAACCTGCCCCAGCACTCATGCAATGTCACCCTCTACTTATCGGCTCAAAAAGCAAAAGTTCCGTCCGTGCGCGCCTCCGCCGCCACAGCTTCGCGCGCAAAAAGGCGCCGCAGGCTGCTGAGCGCGCCTCACTGCCAAACGCCAGCTCCTCCGCTAACGGCGCTACGCGCGTTTTTCAAGGCGCCCCCTATAGTTCCCGCACGGAGCGTATAGAACCATTCACTTTCGAACCGATGTTTCTACAAAAGGTCCATTCTTGGTGGCAATGAACGCCATAGTTGTACAGCGCGGACGAGGCATAAGCCTGCGTGGCGCTCAGTTCTTGCGAGCAGGGGCTCCAGATGACCGGTACGGTGGTTCCTGCGTGGGACTGTGCTCAGGTAATCATCCTGGGGGTATCCCTGGCCCAATGATGGTTGCTAAAAGTCTCAGGGTGGCCATGTCTCTCCTGGTACCGAGCGACGCTGGTCCATCCTGAGGTTCTAAGTAACTGGCTCGTCGAAATGTCGCTTGGTTGGAGACGAGGGATCGGGGAACTCCGGGCGTAGACCCCGTATGCGGCTTTCCGCTGAATCCGCTCCAGACTTTCTTGTGTTGACGTGGATTGAGGGGACCAGATGGGTGGACAATATTCTGGGATGGGCAGAACAAGGGCGGTGTAGAGTTTCGCCATCACGATGGGTCCTTGGCCCTTGCTGATATTTTCTACGTATGTACCTCAGCAAACGGCGGGAACGCGATGCAATGGAATGAACATGGTTTGAGAAGGTTAATCGGGTAAATTACTTAGCTAAGGATAAAGAAAAGGCAAGTAAGTTGGTGAAGTAATTCAGATCATTATGAGGAGCCGGGATCGAAGAACCAAGTTTGTCGAACCTCACTTGTTTCCTCGACCTCGGGTTTACGGGGTTCTCGTAATCATGTAAATGACTTCACCTACACATCATTGTCTTCACCAAATACCACGCGGGCCAAGCAAATCTAGCCGCGCTAGTATTTTAGAGCGCCCGTTTCTGGCTTGAGCGGCGTCGGCGTAAGCGCGAGGTCACGTGACCCCGGAGGTCAAGCGACCCCCACCCCCCCCCCCCCCGAGGTCATGTGACCCCCCATGAGGTCACGCGACCCCCCGATGTCACGTGACCCCGCCTGACGTCACACGACCCCCCCCCCCCCCCCCCCTGAGGTCACGTGACCTCAGAGTCACCTATCCCTCAGTACGCTTCCGTCCTCCTCCTCAAGAGCTGCGCTCTAATCCGGCGTTACAGGGAATTGTAAACGGCTTTCATTTTTTGATTACTGCCCCAGTGACTCCGCATTATTCGTCCCGGCGTTGGACCATTATGCGGCATTTCCGAAGGTGGGAAGAATGCGCGTGCACAGCTTTCATAGGCGCTCAAACACGCGTTCCTGTACCTTTGATTCCATGTCCAAATTCCTAGCCTTTAGAACGGTCTTCATCGCAACAGATACATGACCCATATCAAGTAAAGGCTACACCTCCAACGCGCGCATCTTGCCTTCTATCGTGCTTTGACAGCGCGTGCTCACGAGGCGAGGAAGTGTTGTTGAAAGTAGAAAGCCCGCGCTAAAGACAAAACGTTTGCTAAAGATGTATATATATATATATATATATATATATATATCAGGGTGTCGAACCGGAACCGAACCGAACCGAAAACCGGAACCGAACCGGTATTTTTTCCGGAACTGAACCCGAACCCGAACCGTTATATTGTTATCGCGATGAACCCGAACCGGAACTGAACCGGAAAAAAATAACGGTTACCGGCTCATGTCAAAACGGTTCGGCCACGCGCTGTTGACAATGAATGTGCTATCAATGCCATTTGTTTTTTAAGTGCCGTCAACTGACACACACCTCGCTTACATATTTTTCTTCTCCACTCAGTCTTAGGAATATAAACGCTGCATCCATGAATCTTGACATAGGAACCAGTATTGCGCTGGTCGCGGCTTGCACGGAAGAAAATTGGAAAACTGTGCAAAAAAAAAAAAAAAATCGCGTCACGGGATTTTGTTTTCCTACAATCTCGTAAATCCTAAATGCTGCTGTGTGCTCATTTCGTAACACGTTTCCAGAACGCGCGAGTTCTTGAAGCTTGCTTCCATCGGAATGAGAAAAGAAAAGGCTGTGGAGTTTGATAATAATGCATCCGGTTTCGTGTAGGCACTTAGAAGCTAACATATTTGTGAGACAGCGAAGTCTTCTATTTTAATATTTATCCTATTACGTCCTTCTGGCGTTGCGTTCGGTGAAGTGTTTTTCATATTCCGTATCTTGTTTAATGAAAACTTCTTTAGGGTCTAATTTGAGTTACCGAAGGCTAGTTCAAATAAAGAAAGCTGTATTTTCTCCCCACTGTTCCTTCAATTGCTTACACGCCGAGGTGGCGGGATAGTTAGCGAGTTCTACTTCTAAGTGGGTTTGTAAGGAGGTCGCGGATTTTACAGCTACTGCGTCGGACCCAATTAGATGAAGTCCGAATGCGTAAACGTCGGTGATTTAACCTTTGAGTGCACATAAAGAAACCATTCCTGGTAGAAATCCCTGAGCCTTACACTACGATGTATCCCGTTTCGTATGTGCTGATTTCAGATGTTTTATTTGTAATTTATTTTGATGTTGCAATTTGTCATTTATAATTTCCGAACCGGTTCGCGAACCGGTTCTGCGCCCCGAACCGGTTCGCGGATCGAATTAATCGAACCGGAGCTGAACCGGAACAAAATAAATTTACCTGAACCTGAACCGTAACCGAACCCGTATTTTTTTCGGTTCGACACACTGATATATATATATATATATATATATATATATATATATATATATATATATTTGTTATGAAGTTTTACGACGTCGTTTGGAAGTTAGGTGATAGGCAGTTGTGATGCATCGAACAAACATTATTCTTGGAGACCTCTAAAATTTCATTGAGGGGAACGTAACAATTCGACGAGTGTCGACTCAGTGCATTTACATAAAAAAAAGAAAAAAGAAAAAAAAAAAGAGGCTAATTTAAAGAAACACAATGACAGCTCCAGTTTTCACTAATATTGGCACCGAGCAGGAGCATTATAAGGTCCCTCGATAACTTTTCTTTCAATAAACTTCAGTTGCGATTCAGCCGTTGTCCTGTCGTATTCTTCACCCGTTCTTCGTCCCTGCTTATCTAAGGCTGTTTTTCATCAAGTTTCCCTCGATAAGGCCTCCACGTTTGCTCTGTATAGCGTCACGCTAGGCGGGCAGGGGCTTATATATGGTGCCAGCTGAACGTGAAGGAAGATTACATACAGAGAGAAACAGAAAAGGCATACACACTGCTGGATTAGCAACTGTTTAATAAAAGCCAGGGCGCGGAGGAGCGTCACAGCCAACTGAGTGCGCGACTCGTAAGCTCCACGTGGCCTACAAGACGTGGTGGAGCTGGCGTCACAAAAAGCACAACAGCTTAGAGTTCAAGGGACATTTGCAGGACTCAAAAACATCGCACACTCATGTTTTTATTCAGTTCTGATACCAGGAAAACGAATCGCTACATTTAGGCTGCGACGTACGCTCGGACACGAAACAAAAGTTGCTCAGCACCAGCGGGCTGCGCGCTTTGAGGCGACGTCGGAAGTGTTTCAACTACATGCACCGATATGAACGCATGAGAAAGACTTCAGATATCTGAACGCCACTTGGCGTACAAAGGCGACCATCATTTGATACCCCCCGTGAGTGCTGACAACACCACCCAGAAGATAAGGCATGCGGGTTACGTCATCATTGGTGAATCTCCGATCCACCCCAAACGGCCAACACATCCGCTGTAGCTCGACGGCGGCGATGCTGATGCGCGCTGGGTGGCGTGGATCCACGATCGACGACGTTTGGGGAAACAGGTACGGGCCTTATCTGCTGGGTGGTATTGGCTGTGCCCGGAGGCCCGAGTACCTCGCAGCTTCTTCACTCGCGTTCACCGCTTCAGCGTAGCCAGCAGGATGTTCTCCTTGGAATTGCCGACGCCGCCATCTTCGGCGCCATCGTGTCTGAAGAGAAAGAATCCCATGAAAACGATCCGATATTAGAAATCTAGAACTCTCGTCTGTCCATCACTCTCTTTCGCAGCATAAACTCTGTCCTTCGGTCACCCATCCTCTACTAAAGGTGTTAATTGAGCGTGAAAAACTGTTACCATGCGGAGAGCAAGTCGTCTGCTTCTTGTGCAGGAGTTGCCCTTAATGCTAAATGCCTTGAGGTCTACCCGCTATATATATATATTTTTTAATTAACCAATAAGAGTTTGGCCTTCTGACATCACCGTAACCCGTGTGCAAGAAGCAGACAAACTTGCGCTCCGCATACTCCTTCGTTCCACTATGACGCGTTGCACGGATCACGGTTTCCATGACAACCACCCCGTCGTAAGCGTAGTCATAAGCGGTCGCGACGCAGTGAATCACACTCAAACGAACATGTCTGAACTAGAAGGTAGTCGCACCGCTCAAGGAATCGTGCAAAAGACACAGTGTCCACCGCAGACACGATGACAGAATTATATGCGGACACGCCTTCGAAGAAGTTTTGCTTCATACTTTTGCGGAGCGGAAGTTCGTCTGCTTCCTTCGCTGGGGGTTGTGGCAACGTCAGCACGCCGAGCTCTGATTGGCTCCGATTGAAGGAAAGTGGGTAGAGCTCAAGGCAGCCTGCTTTGAGCTCGACCTACTATTCTTCAATCTGAGCTCGGCGTTCTGACGTCACAGCAACCCCCCGGCAAAAGAAGCAGACGAATCAGCGCTCCGCATATGCATGCTTCGGCCATGATTGCAGATAGTTTTCCTATGGCCAATCTCACGGGATGGTCATATTGGGAAAAAAACAAAACAGACATTTTTTTTTTTTTTTTTTTTTACCTGGGGACGACGGACGAAAAGGGGACACGTCGTGTCCGGTTTCCTCAAATATGTGTGACATCAACCAGCTCGCCTCTTTAGACTAGGACGGTGAGTGTAATGCTCTGAACGCAAAGATGCAACCGGGATGGACAATAATAACGAAAATAATTCCCGGAGAAGGGGAACAAAGGACAAACACACATCTCTAAACACAAGTAGGTGACTGGAGCGCGACTGAAAAAAAAATTCGCCTGGCCCTGGTATTTAACCAGGGACCTCTCCATTTCCAGTGGAACGCTCTACCAACCGAGCTAAACCGGTGGGTTTTAACAGGTGCCACCAGTCTCACACCCACAAGGCCTGTATTTTAAGGTTGTGGTGTTAAGGTAAAGGATGTCCTTTGTACCCCTTGTTCCGGCCCTTCTCCAATAATTATTTCCGTTATTCTTGTCTAGCTCGCTTGCACCTTTGCATTAATTACATCATTATATCATAACCTTAAAATGCAGGCCTTCACCCTTATTGGTGTTAGACTGGTGACAGCTATTAAAACTCGCTTGATTCATTGACGTCTAACTCCTGGTTAGCCCATTGGTAGGGCGCGCCACTGGAAATGGAGAGGTTCCTGGTTCGATACCAGGGCCAGGTGGTAGAAAGTGTCCTCCACGAAAATTTTCAGGGTCGTTTTCACGGCAACAATAAACTACGCATCACCCAGCGCCCATTCTCCACCCAAATGTAGTCCTAGCGGTCGGAACACCGTTATCTTAGAAAAAAAGTTTTAGGCGATTTTCTCAAGTTTTTAATGAGACCGCGGCTTTACGGTGTTTCATTTTGTCAATAGGGAGTTTTCGTAGATCCTTTCCGCTCTCCCGCAACGCTCTCGCGGTCTACGAAAATTCCCTATTGTATGTTGCATCGAAAGCGGCGCTCGTGCGCATGCGCAACGCTAGCGTTGTCTGCAGAGTTTCGGATCCCACAGAAGTTTGAGAAGAACGTTGCGGGACAGCGAACACGCGCTACGAAAGGTGAAGCAGAGGCTCGAACAGTGACAAAGCAAATTTTCCAGATGGCTACCGAACCGCGCCATACTTCTTTTTTTTTTTTCGGGGACCTACAAGGTTAAATATGGAACCATGTTTTTCGGCCTACGTGGAAAGTATTTCAATAAAACAAACGTGTAAAAAAAGTTTCTTACTGACAAGTTGGATTTACTGAAATGAGTGCCACAGGCGCCAACCATGCCCTTTCTAGGTTTGACGAATATTTGGCCTATGTGGACATTTGCTGGCTCATAAAAACAAATTGTTTTTCTGTTAGACATTTTTTTGATGCGGGCAACGTACTGTACTCAAACATCCGCATTTTATCACCACCGCAAACGTCACAACCTCCACGGAGTTTCAGCATTCTGCGATTTTTTAGCTTATTTAATCGGATAGAATGCCAGAATTTTATTTTCTCCATCGGACCTCATATTTCAAGAGCTTGTAGCGTAGCCGCGACCATGTCTTACCACCGGTGTCAACCTTTCCCTTTTTGTTTTCCGATAATGAGGAAGAGATACGGCACTCGAGATCTTACTAAACCAATGATAATCGCCTCTTTACCCGTTGTCACCAGCGGCGTACCAACTTTTTTTGGGGGGGGGGGGGGGCAGCCCGGGGGGGGGGGGGGGGGAGGGGTGCGGTGCGGTGCCCTTGGCATTTCTTGGGCTCCGCCGACCTGTGTTTGCCCTGCCCACTGGCGGCTGTTTCAAGAAGGGGGGGGGGGAAGCAAAACACATGCTTGCCCCCCCCCCCCCCCCCCCCCCCCCCAAATTGGTACGCTCATGGTTGTTACCTCAAGAAAAAAAAAAGAAGAAAAAGAAAAAATCAAGTTTTGCGCGTTGTTCATACGCCGCCCGATGTAGTTCATAAAATATCTGGTGGCTGGAGAAAGAAGCGATGCTTTTGGCGTTTGAAACGCGTACATCCTGATAAAGCAACACGCATATCGAATTTAAACGGCGCCTACATATATCTTAATCCATCTATTGATTGAGGGGAGGGGGATTAGTGGGGCTCCGCGAGATCACCTGTCGGGTTGGAAGGTGTTCTCGTAGATGGGATTGTCGTCGTCCTCTTCGGTTGCGGTCGCCAGCGTCGGGGACATGTTGAGACGGCGCGGGGCAGGGGCAGGCTTGCGGATGGAACTGCGCTGGTACCGGCTAAGTACTGTCCGCTTGCGAAGCGCCGGTGCCTCCTGCAGCGA
The DNA here is from genome assembly GCF_016920785.2 of Ixodes scapularis. Taxonomy (NCBI): domain Eukaryota; kingdom Metazoa; phylum Arthropoda; class Arachnida; order Ixodida; family Ixodidae; genus Ixodes; species Ixodes scapularis. The sequence continues at coordinate 60,302,910 of NW_024609837.1, forward strand.
ACCCAAGCGGGATTAAAGTTCCAGCTCGGTGCACGATGGTTCAGCGTGGTGGCGACTAAAGTTGGTGGCAGGCTAAAGGCCGACGACCAGACTTGAGATTCTGCAGGGCAAAAGATCCTCCTCACCATGGGGGAGGAGGAAACATGCAACGGTGGACAGGGTAGAAGGGGAGAGAGGAGGAAGCGAGGGCCCGTCACTCTTTCCACTTTAGATGAGGGAACGCTGGAAAGGAGGAGAGTCTCTCCTCTCCTCCTCTCCAGCTTTCGCTCAGCTAAAGTGAAAAGAGTGGAGGGCTTTCGCCAGACTCGAGATAATGCGAAGGTATTTAGAGATCACTCCGCGTAGCGCTTTAAGAATGCTGTGGAAATCAAATCGGGACAAGGAAGATCGGAACACTTAAACAAATGCTTCTCCGAAGTCACATCGGTGTTATTTTGATGCTTCCGATTTCGAAGCAGAAAATTCGGACACGGAAAGAAGCGTACGAAATACACAAATATCGCGAAAATACGTGGTCAGCGTTCACAGTCACGAGAGCTCTGGCCGAGAATAGGCAAATCAACCAATCGGTTTGATCACAGAAAAGTATGGAAAGGAATCGGCGAGTTTTCGCCTACGTATTCTGGGCCCTCGTTGCTGTAGTCAGGAGGGGGGCTGCTTGGCGCCAGTAGAGCCGTCTCCGTCAGGGGAACAGACACGGCATCTTTCTTCTTCTTAGTCAGCTCGGCGGGGTCTGGAAAAAACAAACAAACAAAAGTACGTAAAGCCGCTCTTAGGAGGCGACATCGGACACCAAGCTGTGCACAGTGGAGTCACGGAAATAACGTGTTGGTGACAGGTGAAAAACGAAGTGGAGGCTCCTCCCACCTCTTTCCACTTTAGTAGAGAAATCGCTGGAGAGGAGGCGAGTTCCTCTCCACCGTTCGCTCCGCTGAAGTGGAAAGGGGTGGGTGGAGCTTCCACTTCGTTCTTCACCTGTCACCGACCATATGTGTGGGCACAAGCTCACTTCACAACGTTGGGGATACTCACAAGTCGAATGATGCTCGTGTACGCCACTCCCACGTCTCGTGGTCTAAACAAGTTACTGCCATTTTTGTGTGTCATAATGTTGTTATCATACTGGCCAGTGCACTCGCGGATAGAGCTCCGAAATGAGCAGTACATGGTCACTTTTCCCACTTGAGTTGATCGGTCTGATCTACGAAAGGAACTCAAGCAATTTTAAAGCCAAAAAAAAAAAATCATTTTTTTTTTTTTTTGTAAAAATGGGGCATTAGAGTATGGCGGGATGGATGAAGGATATTTGGTGTGCGGGTGGCGCAATTTATTTACATTACCATAGTCGCATATAGACCGTTTTACTGAAAGAGGGCGAGAGAGAAAAGGGGAAAGGGCTACCGGCGCTTTCCTCCTTTCTGATTGTGTAGAAAGAGTGAGAGTCCCGAATGACAGGCTTCACCGGTGTTGGGTGTCTGCTGTGCGCGAACTTCGTTCGCGCTTTCTTTTCTGTTTTAAGCTCGCAAACTTAATTAGAGCCAGAGGCTTCGATGGCAACAGTCCCCCGGTTATCAGGACACCATTGCCGGGTCATAGGGTGCACGAATAAAAACAGAAAGCATAGAATACTGTCCGAGGACATATGTAGCTTGCAAGGAATCCAGCAAGGCGAGAGCGGCTGCAATGTCTTTGAGCTCCATCGCTTTCCACATGACCCCTGTCTCCGGCGGCAGTGGATTGCGTCCGTAAACCGAAAAGGCGTTTCCTTAACGCCATTCTCTCGACTTTGCTCGGAACATTTCGTGAATGGAGCGCGCACCGAACACTGTACCGCCGATGAACATGGGGTACGCTCGCAATGTGCGTGCGAGTTTTCTCATGATAACTGCTGTTTCAGCTTGTAAAATTTCGTAACTGAATTTATCTTAATAGTGATAATTTGCAGTGGTGACTGAATCAATTTTATCATCTACAACACTTAGTTGAAGGCTTATTTCCGCTGCCGGGTGAGGCTGGAAATTGTTAAAAACGTAATTCTAATGTTGTTTTTTTTTTTTTTTTTTTTTTTTTTAATTGCGATTTTCTGCGCGATACCAGATAGCCGGCAAAAGCGCTCCTTGAAGTGCCGCTGGTGGGTTGTTTCCGTTAACTAAGGCGCTTTGAGGCGCTTGATAGTCGCTGCAGGGAACGTCTCGTGTGTTGCGATCTGCGTTTTCGAGCCCAGTGTGCACGTTTCTTTGTTCGAGTCATGGCATCCGCCAGTGTGGCGACGGGGGGAACAGCGGCAGCGAACGTGCCAGCTATAGAAATTGGAGGTCAGCACCGAAAATATTGCATCAAATAGTGAAATAATTCGTGGCTGCTTCGAGGCTTTCTGAGGTTCGATAAAAGTACAGCTAGAGCGTCTTCGTCTTTCATTCAGAAGGAAATATAAGAACAGGGACACGAAGCTAATAAAAACAGCACAGCAAGACGATATGTAGCAGCTCCGGGCGTTTACAAAGTTAATTGAGGTTCCCGTTGCGTGTATCGCTTGTTGATTACAACTAAAAGCGGCTACGTTGAAATAGGCTCATTGCAAGCAAAAATGTATGAATGGTTCATCATTTCCAGTCATCCGGAAAGCAATGGAGCTTAAAAACATTCCAGCCATACTTGCTTTGCCGGATTCCCTGCAAGCTACATATAAGCCTTCGGACAGTATTCGACGCTTTCTGTCGTTATTCGTGCACCCTATCACCCAGCAATGGTGTCCCGATGACCGGGGGACTGTCGCCATCAATGACCATGGCTCTAATTAAGTTTGGGAGTTTGAAACGTAGGAGAAAGCGCGAACATAGTTGGGGCACTGCAGACGCCCAACACCGGCCAGGCCTCTCATCCGGGACTCGCACTCTTTCTACACAATCAGAAAGGGGGAAAGCGCCGGTAGCCCTTTCCTCTTTTCTCTCTCGCTCTCAAAATGGCGCCCACGATAAAACGGTCTATAGGTGTGACCTACGTGTGCCAGTGCGAAATGACGCCACGGAGCCAGAGAGCGAACCATATCGTTCAGCACTATTAAAAACAGCTCAAAAGGACGGGACAAAAGTAGGAGGACACAACACAGACGTCGATAGCGTCTGTTTTGTGCGCTGCTTCAACCTTGTCTCAAATTTTGGCGCTGTTTTTTTTTTAAATTTTTTTATTGATGTCGTTTGACAGCCAATTTACCCAGCATATCAACCCTTTTACAGTACATCTATTTTACTTTCTCCTCCGCATAAATTGATGACGTAGCGCGATGATCACCAAAAAGGAAAGGCAGTCAGTTCCTATTCTTAAAATCTGTTCTAAAAATTAAGCAATTTTTACCACAAAACCTTATATGAAAAAAAAAAAAATAATTTTAAGACGAATACTTAAGAAAAAAGCTCTTGCCTACTCCTTCATTATAATAGAGGAAAAATTTGGTAATATCTACTCGTTATTTATCTAATTACATAATTTACCCATGACTTTAATAGCTTGCCCTACGATTCCATAAAACAAAAGGAATATGTTAGCAAAGCTACTTTTGAGTATCTATATTTCTTTTAATAAAGTAAAGCCGGTTTGTAGCTATTCAAGATTACTGCCGTGGGACTTTAGCCCTAAAGGTGTACCCTGCGAATTTTTTAGCTACCCCAACTAACTATATTTTCGGAATCACCGGCCTTTACTCTTTCGGGTATGCTAGTTAGTATTGCGAAATTCACAGTAGTTACTGTGAAATCGGCAAGTGAAAATGATGCCCGAACCAATATTCAAAAATATCCGCGCTTTTAAGTGCCGTGACGTCAGGGGAAGGCATGCCTCCTCCAAGGTCGATGTGGCAGTCTAAAAATTGGCTACGCCGAGCATTTGTTTCGTGCTGCTGCGCGGGTGCTGGAACGAGCTTTCCAAGCATTCGTTTCACACCAGGAAACTGCTTGTAATCAGTTGGGAACAAAGTGCACAGTCCAAATTAGTGAACCCTTGCTTTCCGCTGACGTCACTTTAACACTGTTGCCAATAGAAAACTTGCACTTTAAAAAACGTGGTGAGGACCAAAATAGTAAATTCAATAACTCTGAGAAAAAAATTAATATTTTGAGCCAGTATTGGGGTTTTCTATTTCACCGATGTTTGTTGGTGAGTTTAGCAAATTTTCAAACAAGCCGGGGACTTTGAAAAAAAAATAATAACGCCGGAGTATTCTTTCATCAAAGGCACGCATATCGTCTCGATTTCCTTCTCCTGCATTTCCAACAACAACAACAAAAAAAAAACTCTCTGTAGTTTTGTCAGGTACAGTATACCTGACCCCTCTCAAGAGCTCGCGCCATCTAGTAGCGGCAGTGAGTTATCAGAATCCGCCATTGTTTGGGCAGACAGTCTGAACCAAGCAATCGTATTGATAACGAGTGCTTCGTCTGCGTTTGGCAACGACGATTTATATAAAAAAAAAAAAATAGAAGGTGGTGCACATTATTGACGAGGTTCATTCAATCACGCGCTTCGTTGCCAAGATGGAAAGATGGATGCATGTTAAGGGCTATATCTTTTGTAACAAGCGGTATAGCATGCGCCACCTAGTGTAAGTCTAAAAAGACAGTCATATGATTCCTCCCGCCCTTATAAGCCAATTTCCTCCCCCTAATTAACACCAGACAGTGTGGGACATCACCAGGATGACCAAAAAATGGCGACCACCAATTCTGCCTGATGGAATTTTGAAAAAGTCTTCTTACCTTCGTATATTTCCTCGTAGTCCTGCAGAATGTCGATGCCGAAGAAGGTGCTGATGATGTCAGGGTAGCGAAGGTCCATGAAGAGCACAACGATGCCTACCAGCAGGCACACCAGTCCTGCACGTAGTTAAATGCCTATTTCTATAATTCCAAGCAATGAATGAGTGAATTAACGCAATCATCTTATCTAAACAAATCACGTGAAATACAGAATCTGCGTCTCCCTTCGGTGTGTGATGCTACAGCTGGTTTTTCCCAGCGTTCTCAGAAAAAAAAAAAAAAAAGGAATATTCTTACACCCCTTTTTTCATATGCGACGCCCTAAAAATTCAGTTGGACGTACAGCGCGCTGACATCGAATCGACGTTACCAACTTTCACGAGCGGCTTGACAGCCGAGTGATACAACTTATTATAATAGCTAATGTACAGTACGTGCTACTGACTACAAAAAAAAAAAAAAAAAAGTGATCGGGGTTTTCTTGGCCTTACTGCAAAACCTCAGTGATTTTTTTTCTGTAGTCTTTGACACGTACATTAGCTGTTTAATGAAGTATATTTCACCGTTCTGAAGCCCCTCGTAAAAGTTGGGGCCGTCTGTTCGACATCAGTGCGCTTGCTGTACGTCGAATCAAAACTTTGGGGTGCGTTATATGGGACAAAAGGGTGTAAGACGACACCAGACATGTATGTAACGCGTTACTGGTAACCAGTTACTTCTACCTAAACTCCGCCTCATTAAAACCGTGCAGCACAGCTAAAACTACAGGGGAGAGAGTGTATCCCGAACTGCTCAAGAGTAGAGAAAGGAGGAAAAGGGGGAATCCCAGCCCTTCTCTCCCGTTCCTCCTTTCCCTCCTCTTGAACAGGTTGGCATACGCGCTCTCTTATGTAGCTTTAGCTGTACTACACGGTTTTAGTGAGACGGAGTATAGTTTTTTTTTTGTTTTTTTTAAGGAACGAGTAACATACTTATTTACTTGTAAGGCCAAGTAACGAGTAACAGTATTTCGTTATTTTTGAGGGGTAACATGTACAACAGCGTTTATACAACCTCGTTTTAATTCTAACCTGAGTATGCGTTTATTGCGACAAAGGCAGATGGGCAACCCGAAAAAGAACTAAACAGTATTACAGTAAAGCACATTTATCGCTGAACACGATGGTCGAACTCTACGGCTGGGAGTGCCCTTCACCCAGCGAACACGATAAGATTCGTTGGTCGAACTTTCTGGAATCGTGTACAGACCGAATGTAAACCCGGAGGTCGCCGCCAGCGCAGGAATACACAGATCCCATTGTCAACTTGGAACTTGAGAAGCAGAGAGAACAAAAGAGAAACGAGGATCCCAGATTCACCAGCTCTTCCCGAAGCACAACACTGCATGCCGTTCTTTCGAGCGCGTCAGTAGAACGACTGGTCAGCACTGCCGGAGTTGTATTCTCAAGCAAGCGGGGAAACATGACTCATGAAAACTTTGAAAAAAGACTATAAACCATGAAACACAAGCAGCTGTGTATTTGGCCTTTAAAAGTAACGAGAAAAATAACTCGTTAGTTTGAAGTTAACGTAACGGGTTCGTTTTGAGAATCGGCGACAAGTAACGTATTTAGTTACTTTTTGAGCTAGTAACGAGTAGAAATATTCAGTTACTTGTTCGGATAACGTGTACTTGTCTGATTTTAGTCAAAGCCGTTTACCCTACCCTGTAAACATGACATGCTAACTTCTTGTTGACTGTAATGACCTCCTTCTGACTTCATCGTTCTGTTCTTTTCTGGTTGAAAACTTTTTGTTGGCATTCCTGTAGATAGTGTTAACAGAAAGTCTACAGGGTTTCTGAATTCCTTTCAGATTGAATTATGTCACTTGTATCTTCTAGCCAGCTGATAACTTTTTTTTTTTTCATTTTTCATTCAATTTTGTTTTTTCAATCTTGAAGAACATGAACATCTACTGTGTTAAAAATTACGAAAACTACGTAAGTTTGCAGACAGAGCTACGCGTGCTTTGTGCTATAAAAATGAGGTCAAAACAAAGTTCACCATTTGGAATCCTCTGAACGACCGTCAAACTCAATTTTAAAACAACTCATGCAACTCGCCATTGATCTAACCATCAAGAGGGTTGCTGCACCCGCGGGTCACATAACATCAACAAGTCGCACCAAGACGCTTGTCGAATAATACCATCCATCGTTTGAACGTTCCTGGGTGCCAGACTATTTATAAAAATATAAGAAAGTGCACACCGTTGACGAGGTTCATCCAGAAGCACCATCCGTAGATCATCCGGATGTGGACCAGTTGGTCACCGTCGTAAAATGGGACCTCCAGAGGGATGAAGTTGCGCACGCTTGCGTAGACTATCGTGCCCGCAATCAGACACGATCCCGTCAAAATGAGCACGCATGCTCCGTACCAGAGAACAGTGAAGAACACCAAGTTGCTCACGACCCACAAAGGAAAGGCAGTCCTGGAAGAACAGACGAATCCAAAGGTCATCAAAGCATCCATCTAAACTCATATCAAGTACACGTTCAGCTCTGAGCCTACAAGGCGGTCTCTCTCCTGTGCTATAGACAGGTTTAATGGTTTCTATGTAGGAGCACATTTACGAGTTGACGCACACCATGACAACATGGCTGGGCAGGTGAGAGGGGCTTACCACAGTAGAATGTGCGTGTACCACCCTGCTGTCCGGTAGTGCCTGCCGAAACGGATGCCTTCGCCGTCGAAAGTGAAGTACTCGGCAATCCAGAGGATCGGAAAGGGAGTTCCTTTCACTTGCGCCGTCCGGAAGTCCCGGTTGAAATGACCCGCTGGAGGCGACAAAACCAATAAAATTGAACATAACTCCAACTCCAAACTGGCTTAGGTTTCCCAATCTCGCTTCAGTCTAAATGGTTCGCTTGTTATAAAGGGCGGTGCCATGCAGCGCAAAAGGAACTATTAGTTCTAATCTGTCTTTCCAAAAACAATTACAAAAAATGCCAGTCGCAGCTTCTTGCACATACGTTTGGAGAGAACTTCACGAAGCGCCACACTGTAGAACTTTGACAAGCAGGGAGCATTATTGTTGAAAGTTGAAACTGACTCGCGGAATAAAAGTTTCTTGTTATGTCCGTAAGTTTTTCATTCTTCTTTTTTTTTTTTTACGTAGTGAAGCTCGTTTATTTTGTCAAATACCTGAGTACCACATTTTTCTTATGCAGAAGCATCTGGCTATTAAAACCTTTTATAAAATCCGTCCGAATTCTCCGCATTGCTGGACGCTATGAAAGAGCATCGGTGGATGAGGGCATCGTCCACTCGCCGTCAAAACATACCACGACACATCAAGACTTCCACGAGAATCACGGCATGCGAAAGCACGTCCAGGAACGAGCAGATAAAATTACCTTGAGGTCCGAATCCCGCCCTGCCCTGCTCCCATGCCCATGTAAACCTTTCGTTGTAGTCCACCTTGTCGCCTGCCGTTCCCTCGTACACCGTCTCGTCTGAAAAGAAGACGTCATGATTGCAATGTTCACTGCGAGGGGAAACAAAGTCAAAACTTAAACCCCGTCAAGCGAAAAGTAAAATAGCTGCGGAAACTGAAAGGGGACAATCCAAAACGAAACCATCTATAAAAAATTCTAAAATATTAGACTTAGTCTTCTATTGTCCTTCCCCAGACTTTACCTTCCTTCCTTTATCGTGTTTCATCCTTATCTGAACATCTGCATATCTGCATGTGCACCTGAAGCGCCATTGTAGGTATAATGAACAAAGAAGAAAAACTTATCGTACCTGGCCTCAGAGCGACTATATTTGCGTTTTCAGCCAGGAAACCACCGTCAAGCAGGCTGGCACTATATGAAGCTACCCAACGAAGACAATACACGAATCCGGTGCGTTAGCTGAATCCAAATGCTTTGTGTCATTGATGCAGAAAGTTCCGGGCTACAAACGAGAAAACATGTATAGCAGGCAGCTCGGCGCACTGTTTACAGGTTGCACCTCTATTCATGTAGGTCTTGGTACGATACAGAACACAGTGATATAAAATACGGAAAACACATCTGAAACCAACAGCAAATTTGCCAACAGTCTCCTGAGCAGGCGGTGAGTGAGGGTATTTCGAAATAAATAGCGCGAAGGTCAAGAACAAACTGACGGTACAAGCGCTAACTCACAACTGTCGTTTTAATAATCACACAGAAGACGAGAAAGAGAACAATGAAGGAAGAGGGCGTTACGTTGTTATTTCTCAGTTCCCTCAACGTAACTTCCTCTTCCATCAAGACGATTTCATTTTGGGAATTTTCATACCGAAAAGAAAGACGAGAGAGAAACGCTACCTCTTTCTCGTCTTCTGTGTGATTATTAAAACGACAGTTGTGTAGCGCTTGTACCGTCAGTTTGTTCTTGACCTTCGCGCTATTTATTTCGAAATATGCATATCCAACTAGCCCACCTTAATATTTTAGTAGAGTGAGGGTACTTGATTGCATCTAGTTTTATTAAATCTCACATTTCTTATTAGGGAGTTTTCGTAGATCGTTTTTGTCGTACCGCAGCAACGCTCTCCGGAACCACCTACGGGGTCTGGAGCTCTGCAGGCAAGGCTAGATGTCACATGAGCAATAGTGCAATCCAGTTATAACATAGTGGCACCTTCGTAGTGGAGAAAGAAGCGGAGGTGTATTATTGACGCTCAAAAAATTTCTATCGGCGACGAGATGTTTCGGTGGCTCCCTCTTACAGTACCTACTTGTGACGTCACGACTTGGATTATTGATTGTCAGCAACAGTTTCGATGACGTGTGGAAAAAAAAATACGGTGGAAGCTTGTAGTAACCGCGTCCTTAGCCAACACCGTCGATGTTGGCACCTCACATCATTCTGATCCTCATTAATGAAAGTAAAATGTATCATATACAAGACGTCATAGCGAGCGTCTGGCCAACCCTGGAAGATTAGATTAGATTAGATTACATAGATAGATCGACAGACAGACAGACAGAGAGACAGACAGATAAAAAGATAGATAGATAGATAGATAGACAGACAGATAAAAAGACATATAGGTAGATAGATAGATAGATAGATAAAAAGATAGATGGATAGATAGATAGATAAATAAATAGATATATAGATAGATAGATAGATAGATAGATAGATAGACAGACAGACAGACACACAGATAGATAGATAGATAGATAGATAGATAGATAGACAGATAGATAGATAGATAGATAGATAGATAGATAGATAGATAGATAGATAGATAGATAGATAGATAGATAGACAGACAGATAGACGCACAGATAGATAGATAGATAGATATATAGATAGATAGATAGATAGATAGATAGATAGATAGATAGATAGATAGATAGATAGATAGACAGACAGATAGACGCACAGATAGATAGATAGATAGATATATAGATAGATAGATAGATAGATAGATAGATAGATAGATAGATAGATAGACAGATAGATAGATAGATAGATAGATAGATAGATAGATAGATAGATAGATTTTTTTTTTGGGGGGGAGGGGGGGGGGCGGTTCAGGTAAGTCAGCTGTGGGGTTCATGGCTTAAATGGCCAAGTGGCAACGAAATAGGGACTTACTTCGGAGGGTGATGTTGACGCTTCGTAGACCGATCTTCACCTCGATCTCAGCATGCAGCTCCTGGTGACTAAAAGCTCGGTAAGGGGTGACGGCTCTGATCTTGGAAACCTCCCACTCCTGGCCGAAATTGCAAACTGCACAAGAGAGGAGGTGTTCTTAGGGCGTCACGTATATTTTCCTCGCATCACTGTGTACAGCCGCAGTCGCGCCGCTCGAACATCATTACATACACTCTAAAAAAATCCCGTGCGTCTACTTTCCCGCACAACACTCGGAGAGCCAATCATCGCAACTTACGGAGGCAGCTCAGCGAATGACGATGCCGAAACATATATTTAGACCAAAAAACGTTGTCTGAGTTGTGACATTAAGCAATGCAAGCGTGACGTTTTGCATTTCTTAATGTCAAAGAGGTGACAAACAAGACCTCTTGTGTTTGTCCCCTCCTTGTATCCTCCGTCTTGGGTTTTAGAAATGTTTAACCAGCTGGCCTGCCTTAGTACGTTATCGTCTAATTACCTTATCTTTTTTTTTTCAATTTTAATGGGTGCCTATATTGGTCTACCCATAACGCGTTAATATAAAAAAAACACAAAAAGGAGAGTATTGCGGAAGATTTTGGTCACTACAGACGCGAAAAGTTTATGGTGCGATGGTCCCAACTCACGCAGTATGAAGGCGCCGATGAAGAGGCTCACGCCGACTCTCACCAGCACGTTTATTTTCTGCGAAGAAACGAGCGATTTTAGTGGCTCCGAAGGATAGCTACGAGGCTTAATTTGTCCGCATACATTGCAATTTTTTTTACGATATAAACATTAGTAGTTGCGTCTGAAAATAAAATTTTAAGAGTACAAAAAATTGTAAGGAGAAAAAATGCTATAGTAGTTATGCGTTTAATAATTTTGTGCTAGTTTTGACAAACGCAAAAGAGCAAGAGCAACACATTTAGACCTTCGTCGGAACACAAATATCTAGTCAGCTTCAATATATTGATATCCTCTAACAACAATTACTGCGTACGTCCAATACAGGAATGCAATACGACTTAGGTATTTTCCAACCTTTAGCTCGTGCTAAAGGTTGGAACCTTGCTGGTTCCGAAGAGTTCCGCGACATCATAAGGTATGCTATAAAAGCCTCATATAATTCCGTCGTCGTAAATGTCACAATAATTGAGTTATTCTACATCTGCCGCAAGTTTCACTTCAGTAATAAATTTTCGTTTAAACAAACCTTGCATGATTCGAGAAGGAGATAGAAAGGAAACGTTTTTAAGTACGTGCTTCAGAAATTTTTCAAGTGCAGAATTCGGCCGACACTGAGCAAGGTCTCCAGAACCCGAGATCTGCCAATTCTCTGCTGTCTTGTCAACACTCCTCGGGCCTGGGATTCTTATTTCTAGTACAAGATCGTCGATGCAACGTTTTCGACATTTCTAATCAATTCCGATATAACAATCTCTCACCTGTCCTCCTCGCACGCCTGGAAGCAGCAGCAGGAAAGCGAAGGTGAGAATGCAGAAGGCTAGGATGAGTCCCGCTTCGAGGACATCGGCCGTCACGGCAGTCTTGTTCTCGCCGTACATGGTCGGGAACGGCTTGTCCCGCAGCGCCGAAAACCAGGCGCTGGCCCGGTACATGACGTCCATCTTGGCGGCAAACTGCATATGCCAAAAGTTCACGGTTTAATCGTTTACACTAATTCCTTGTTTATACAGGTTTGTAAGCAGCTGCGCTTTAAAAGCTCGTCTGGCAACCATGAGTCTGCCTATGCAATGCTCAATGCTTGACTATCAGACGACCCATATCTACGCGATCTACATCTACGCAAGATGTCGGCACCCAGGGGCCGCACTCGCAAACGGGTATAAACAATAAAGTTCATCTAAATGAGCTGAAGGTATGCTGAGCATTCGCTGGAGCCGGTTTTATTAAGAACAAAGCATCTGCGCATGCTTCCTGTTGCGTATAACTAAGCGAACTAGGAAGACAAGGACAAGAGAGGACATCACTATGGTCTACAATACGGAAACATGGGCTAGTTGGTTCAAATTCATAGAATTGTGTGATGGAAACCAGGACAATCGAAGACACCACAAGGCTCTAATATAGTGTATTCCTTGCGTTATGGTGCTTTTGCTATGATGTCAAGACATTGTGGTGTCCTAGGTGGCACAGATGTCCTATATACATTTTCAGGAAATCCAAGACAGTTAGGACGTCATAAGAACGTCCGTACAGTCACGTGAGCTACCAGGTGTCGTGGACTGCCTGACTTTTTCTGGCGTTCTTAGTTCTACAGATATGTACTTCCAAACTGGCCTGTGGCATTAAAGAAATGGGTTGATGGAAGCATGATCTACTTACCAAATGGGCTTGATACTCGTAGCACTGACGAAGCGAATGTAAGATGGCACATGCCTTTGTTAATGAAAAAGATCGTTGGTCTCATGAAAACATGCAATCTCTGCCGGTCTTCTTACCACAATGTTTAGCTGCGCACGGATTACAGGAATGGTCTGAAATTTCTTATATTAATTAAGGTGTATATATACCCTCCGTTGTGCTTCTGCTAGCGTACTGAAATTTTTCCACTGCAATCTACTTTTTGATCGGACAGGTTAGGTTACCGCAATTCATCATATGTAGTTAAACTTTCAAAATATTCTTAAATGGTCGTGATGAAAGTATAAACTTTGCTTAATCAAGCAGAGGATTTGAAGCTCGCGGAAGCCTGGAATATTGTTGGACTTAGGGTGCCTCAATGTCCTTCTGTTTAGGGTGATGCCACCCTTTGTAGTACCAGATGCCGACAGCACGCGCTCACGGGGAAAATACAAAGAAATCGACGAAAACAAAATGTCGCCATAGCACAGTCAGCGCCACAGACGCGTGCAGGGACACGCTCTTTCACGCGGTTCTGAACAAAACATAAAAACAAACGTGTGTGTGTGACAAAATGGCGAGATGCCACCACCCTAAGCAAAGCGCACATGAAGGCACCCTAGTTGGACTTAAATCACAAAAGTGTGCCACCTAAGTATAAACCAAACTGAGAAAGGGGTAATTACCCCTCTCTCAGCTCTCCTAAAATCACAATACAAAGACATGCTAATGGTAACGCCGTACTTGTTGGGGCTTCTTGGAACCGGGCTCACTGAAAGGGCTAAGCCTAAAAATATATACTATTGTCCATTGCGGTTTTTGTTTTCAGGCCAGAAGGTTAGTGCTCAAACTGATATACTTTCTCGAAGACGTACCTTTCACTTAGTGCGCTGGCAGACGTATACTTCACTCGCACAACGGCAGGTTTCAACCGAACTCACTCTGGAACTCAAAGTTGTCTCAACTATGACGATAGCAGCAGTTGGGATTTGCCTCGAGGGAACGACAATCATGTGTTAATGACCCACTATCTTCTCTACATTGGTCCTTGAGCACGAGCTGATAGACAACTAAACAAGTTTGCCTTTTGAAACCGCAATAAGCTAAAGCACAAATACGCTTTACAGTGAAGGGAACGAATGATCACAACGTTATAAAACTAAATAAAGTGATTTTTATATCATCTTGTATTTGTTATGACATTTTGTTTCTTTATAAAGCAACATGACGCCACAAAACGCCGGATAGCAAACCGCACGGTCCACTGTAGCCAATTCGACACCACAGAAATAGCTTACTGCTGCTCGACGGTGTGTGGTTAACTGACGTCAAAGTAGCGCGGCACCGTGCAAACATGTGATGCTTTGTACTGAGCCGCAGACATAAACGAGTCTCCATCTACAGACACAATATAGATATATAATTGTTGCATTGCAACAATTATATATCTATATTTTTTTTTTGAGAATAACTCTTGAGATACACAAATCAGGTTGAAGAGCAGCATCACACAGAGCACTTACCGAAATATAATTTCCCTTTCGATGCTGATCTCTGAGAAATGTATATTGCATTCGAGGCTCGAATAGTGGCTGAAAACGTGAGTACTGTTTTGTACTGATATTTTTCTGTATTTTCTTTGCCTTATGTTATTCCCTTACCTGTTATTGACTGTGAACTAAGTATCCGAGTTTTATTTCTCCCCCGAACAGCTGAGAGCTATGGATTAGTGCGGCTCTCCTTTTACCCACACCCTAAAAAGAAAGAAGGGTGTATTCTTACACCCTTTGTTTCATATAAAACACCCCAAAACTTCGGTTCGACGTACAGCGCACAGACGTCGATCTGACGGTACTAACTCTCACGAGAGGCTTGGTAGCCGTGTGGTACAACTTATTAAAATAGCTAATGTACGTGTTACCGACTACAAAAAAAAAAAAAAGAATAATCGGGTTTTTTTTTGTCCCTACTGCAAAACATCAGTGTTTTCTTTCTGTGGTCTTTGATAGTACTTTAAGCTATATAAAAAAAGTTATTTCGCATTGTTATCAAGCCCTTCATAAAATTTGGGTCCGTCTGTTCGACTATAGTGCACTGTACGTCGAACTAAAGTTTTGGGGTGCATTATATGAGACAAAAGGATGTAAGGCGATACCCCTTTTTTTAGAGTGCATATACTACTGCCAAAGACAAAATATTCTTAATTCTCTCTCAAACAATTGGTCAACGGAAATAACTACTTACCCTACCGAGCCAATGAAAGCCCGAGGTCACTTGCAGAGGAACTCCTCGACTCTTCGACGCGGTTCGAAGACCAAAAGCGACAAAACGGCGGTATCTACTTAAGGCGAGTACTCCGTCGTGCCACGCGCTTCCACATGCGCTGGTTGGAGAATTGCAGCTTCATCAGTAGTTCCTTCAGTCTAGTCGACAGAGGAAGTATCTCTTTCCTGCGAGCAACATCCGCGAAGTGTGTACTGGAAGTGCCTCGGTTTATCGCTGACCGGCAGCGTACATCCGCCCGCACTTTGCCTTACAGTCGCTGAAGTCATCGAAGGCTCTCCTTGTCTGCATCGACTGCATCTCGCGACGAGTTGTGTCGCCATGCGCCCGCCATGGCTGCTTGAAATAGTGCTATTGGCAGGAGTCCTTTTGCCCCTTGTGAGGACACAGACCGAGGCTGTGACAAATGCGAATCTTCCACCAGATACACCTTCTCCAATACCGCAGCCATCACCGTCCAACGAACCATTAGGTAAGAGTGAACGTTATCCTAGCGCCATAGACCATTTAGAAGATCCCGGGTGATGAACAACGTTTATTGTGCAAAGAAGCGAGTTATATATGCTAGAACAGACGCGACACAACATGTCAGGCGTTACAGGATCAGTAGCAAATTACGTGACGTCAGGATGACACAACTTATGTCCTGCTGCTGTTTGAACGGTCCGAACATACTGCACAATGGCGACAAGAGACACGACGATACATGGAAGTCTGCAAGAACTGTATAGCACAACGGTCAAGCGGTAATTGGGGAATTTCTAAGGTTGCTGCAACGGTGATGCCGCTTTCAGTGTCCGCTATCGGGCAGGACTTTCAAAGCTTCCGACAGAAGATGGACATCCTAAAAGGTTCGACTCCATAGACGCCGTTACTGTCAATCTTTTCGCTTTTTTGCGTTCGAGAGCGGAATCCCGTCTTAACTTGAACTGTTTCCCAAGGTGAACTCGTACTGAGTTTATTTATTCCTCGGTTAACGTTCCAAATAAAGCGATTTATTTTAGGTTCTAATTTATTTACGGACTTTTGTATAT